>NW_006399754.1:36290801-36313250 GCF_000299155.1 Elephantulus edwardii
ATTGTTCTTAATGGAGAGAGGTTAAAGGCATTCCCTTTAAGAACAGGAACTAGGCAAGGATGCCCACTATCACCTCTTTTATTCAATATTGTTTTGGAAGAAAAGTCATTTTGAACAATAAACTCCACAATGCATTGCACTGGAAAAAAAACATTTCTGACAGTGTTCTCAGAGCAGCAGGCGAGCGTGTGGATTGTCAAGGCTGAACACAGCTTCAGGAAGCAAATCCTGGGGTGTTTTATTACTTGCTATTGTAACCATGGAGCTGACCTCTCCAGTGAAATGGCAATTAATTTGCAACAGCCCCATAAATGCACTGTGACCCATTGGGACAGAGATGACACTGTTGTTTTTTAATTAAAAGAATCAACTTTATTAATTTTCCAAGTTTCAAATATAGGAAGCAATTGAAAATACCACGTTTTGGATAGGTGTATAAAAACTAATATCCTTCCTCTTTAGCACTTTAAAGAGGTCCTTGACAGTAGATTTTCCCATTGCAACACATCTTTGATTTCTTAACTATTGCTACCAAGGATGTTTATTATGGGTCCAAATGAAATTATTGACAATTTCAGTCTTGTCTTCATATATCATAATGTTGCCTCCTGGTCTAGTGTGAGGATTTTTGTTTTCTTGTTGTTGAGGTGCAATCCACATTGAAGTCTGTAGTCTTTGATCTTTAATAAATGCTCCTATGAGGTGGCTGATATTGCTATTTGATGGGTGAAACAATGCAGACTGTCATTATACAACTAGTGACTAGGGAGGCAACCTGTGAACACAGATCTATTTCAAAGCCAACTATACTATGCTCTGAAGGTCTCTAAATGGGGGAAGGTAAGTCTTCAATTCTGATAGATACTAACATCAAATTTTCATATCTTAATAATATTTCAGTTCAATATCTGAAGGTCCAGTGACTTAAATGAAATTTTTATTTGATACTGGTTTGCTCTGGGAGGGCCTTTGAATTTAAGTCAGTTGTTACCATGTTTTGGAGGAACATTCTTCTAAGTGATACAGCACTCTTCTGTCAATATGCTGTACTGATGTAACCTGGGGCTGCTGTGACGCTGAACCTTGTGTCATTGGGTTGTAAAATGCCATAATGGTTACCCATGGTGGACAGTGGTGGAGCTCCCAGTTTAAGACAGGTTTGGAAGCAGGAGTGGCATCCACTTCCTAAACAACATGCCTCTTGAAACTCTATGAACTTTGATAAGCGATGGTAGATATCGAAAGACTTCAGGCCTTTTGTTCATAGGGTCATTATGAGCTGTGCTCAACTTAACGGCAATCAACAACAACACAAGTGGTTTACTTACAAAGTTCATATACCTTGTTTTTCCACACAGGATCTTCCCTATTTCTTTGATGCACCTGCCCTCTACCTATCAAGTTGTGTGATCCTATGATTACTCCCCTGCCCGTCCTCACTCCTCTGCTCCTACCCTCCCCCCTTGGATCCTCATACACATTTTTCTAGTTATCTTTCTATTTCTACAATAATGGTCTTATTAAGTATTTGTCCTTATGAGACTGAGTTACTTAGCATAATACTCTCCAGTCCCTCCCAAGTTAGGTAGTGATTTTAAAAATCATTGCACCTGTACACTGCATAGTATTCCATTGTGTGAATGTACCACTCAGTTGTGTTTGGACATGTGGGCTGTTTCCATGTTCTTGTGAAAGTAAATAGTGCTGCTATGACTATTGGTGTACAATTCCCCATTTATGCCTCAGTTCTCATTTTCTTGGGGTATTTTCCAAGCAGTGGAATAGCTAGATCATATGGAATTTCTGTATTCAGCTTTTTGAAGAGACACCAAACTGCCTTCCAGGGTGGTTGTGCCATTTTACAGTCTCACCAACAGTGTATAAGAGTTCCTATCTTGCTACATCTTCTTCAACATTTCATTATTATTTGCTGGCCTGTTATACTTTTCCACTGCTACTGGGATGGAATGGTATCTCATTATGGTTTTTATTTGCATCTCTCTTATTGCTGGTGATGAGCATTTCTTCATGGGTCTGTTGGCCGTTTGAATACCTTCCTCTGTGAAAAGTCTTTCTATGTCTTTTGCCCACTTTGTAATTGTGTGATCAGTCTTTTTCTTGTAGAGGTCCATGAGTATTCTATACACTTTTGATACAAGACTCTTGTCTTAAATGATATTACTAAATGTTTTTTCCCAGTCAGTAGATTTTCTTTTCACTCTATTGAAAAGTTTTTGATGCACACATGGATTTAATCTTTAGAAGTTCCTGTTCATTAATTTTATTCTCCCCAGATTATGCATTTCTGGCTGTATTTGACAGACTCTTTAGACTACAGACTAGGCCTTCTAAGCTTGATCCCAGTTAGTCTCTGATGAACTTTATGGTTTGGGGCTTTACTCCCAGGTCTCTGATCCACCGTGAGTTGATCTTTGTGCATGGTATGAGATGTGAATCCTGTTTCAGCTTTCTGCAGGAGCAGTCCAGTTTTGCCAGCACCATTTGTTGAAGAGGTTGTCTTTTCCACATTTGATAGGTTTGATTTTCTTGTTAAACTTCAGTTGACAGTAAATAGGTGGGTGTATTTCTGGGTTCTCAATTTTGTTCCACTGATCTATGTGTCTGTCATTGTACCAGTACCCTGCTGTTTTGGTTACTACTTCTGTGTAGTAGCTTTTGAGGTCAAGGAATGTTATGCCTCCCACTTTGTTTTAGTTTTTTAGAAGTGGTTTTCTTAGTCGGGGTCTCTTTCCTCTCCAAAGAAACTTGATAATTTCCCTTTCGATTTCCTTGATAAATTAATTTTGTACCTGGATTATCTGGATTGGGATTGCATTGAACATGTAGTTTGGTGGGATTGCTTTTGTTGTGATCCTCATTTCACCATATTGGGTCTTCCTATCCATGAACAGGGTACATTTCCCCCGTTTATTTAGGCCTTTAATTGTGTCTGATAGAATAGTTCTGTAGTTTTCTTTGTATAGCCCTTGGCGTGTCTAGTTAGGTTTACTCCCAAGTATCTCAATTTGGGGTTGGCTTTTGTAAATGGTATTGCATTCTTGGTTTTCTTCTCTGAGTTCTCTTTGTTACTGTAGAGGAATCCCTCTGGTTTTTAGGCTCCTGGCTGGTGGTGGTGTTCCTGATCTCCACAGTGTCTGCCAGATGTTCTGGGATCCCAGTCCACTGCCTGTGCATTGGTTCTGACCCTCTGTTGGGTTTTCAGGTTCTCCTAGGATACAAACCTCGGACCTTTCAGTTAGCATCCCAGCTCGTGATCACACCATCCGGGTTCCTTCCTTTGAAGGTCAGCCAGCTGCAGTTTGTTGACTTCTGCCATGGGTCTTCATGCCAAGTAAACCTCATGTAGCACATCTATTATCTAGGGCATAGGAGCCTAGGTACCTTAGTAGGTTAAGGGTTGGAAAGTGAACGGAAAGGTCAGCAGTTCAAATGCACTTAGTGCTCCACAGGAGAACGATGAGGCAGTCTTCAAAATCTCTCCTCGGGGTCAACATGCGTCAAAGCGACACCAGATCCACATCAGTGCACTCCACTGGTTTGGTCTGCTGTTAACACGCTCAGCCACTAATGAGAGATTTGAGTTCATTCAGAGGTGCAGCAGCAGAAAGGCCTGGTGATCTTCTGAACCCACCCACCCTAGTGTAGTTCCGCTTTGACAGCACTCCTCCCACTTCCTCCCTGGGTTTCCTGTTTCCATCCTTCTTCCCTGCCCCTTCCTGCCGTCCGAGGTCTGATTTTGGAATCTGCCGCTGGGTCTCCTGTGCTTTCCTATTCGGAGGATCAGCTTCTTCTCCACTGTCACTGCCTTTATCTTCGGTGTCACTCGCCGGGTCTTAAGGGTTTCTTTTCCGCCTGCTCTTGGGCACTGCAGACTTGGAACTGGCCTGTAGCTGAGCCTCCAGCAGGTTTTTTAGAGGCATTAGATCCCACGGGGCAGCTGGTGGATGTGACCATGTACCTTTGAGTTGGCAGTTCAATTCTTTACCATTATGCCATTGGAGCGCTCTTTTTCTTGTCTAGGTTTTCCTTTAATTCCTTCAATTTGAGCCTGACAGCCTCAAACATTTCTCAAGTCAAAAGCAAACCACATAAAAATACTCTGTTCACCTCACGTAGACTGGGCGAATGCTGGTGGTGGAGTTACACCGCTGACCCGAAGCCTGTGTCTCTGGTGGTTCAAATCCACCAGCAGCAACTCTGTGGAAAGATGGGCCATCTCCGCCTGTGTGGTTTGTGGCCTATGGAAGCCCACTGGAGGGTCAGCGAGGGCCAGTCCTGACCCAGTGACGGGAGGGTTAATACTACAGGTGCCTGTTAGGGTATGGATCTGACGTCACCAGACACAGGTGCGTTTCATTTTCATTAATGTTGAAATATGACTCTTAGGAGCACAGCAGGTGAAACAGTTGTGTGTAAGGGAAGTGGAATGATTCCTGCTCTGGAACGTGCTTGTTTAGGAAAAGCATTTCACCCATGTGGTGAGAAAGCACTACATTCGGCCCGACTCGTTTGTTATCATTGAGTCGGCTCCGGGCACAGTGACCCCATGTGACCCCAAGTCAGGAGAGAGTGGGGCTCCTGGCACGGTGACCCCAAGTCAGGGGAGAGTGGGGCTCCGGACACGGTGACCCCGTGTCAGGGGAGAGTGGGGCTCCGGGCACGGTGACCCCGTGTCAGGGGAGAGCTGAGTTCCAGGCACAGTGACCTCATTTTGAGGGAGAGCTGAGCTCGGGGCATGGTGACCCTGTGTGACCCCATGTCGGGGGAGGGTGGGGCTCTGTGGGTTTCTGTCACTTTCAGAGGCTTTTCACCTCTGGTGACCCCAGGTGGGTTCAAACCACTAACCTCTCAGCTTCCAGGAGGCCCCTGGGAGGACTGTAACCTCCAGGCTTCAGGTTAGCGTGGCGGCGTTAGCCATGATGCAGCCCAGGGGCACGAGTGGAGCCCTGGTGCATGGTGGCTAAGCCTGAGACATGGTGCCAAATTATGGTAGTTCAAGTTTACCAGTCGTTCTGTGAGAGACAGACGTGGTGCTCTGTGCCTTCAGGAAACTCTGAGCAGTCCTGTTGTGTCCTGTGAGCGGGCATCTCCCCAAGGGTAGTGGGTGAGGGGCCGGGACGGGCATCTCCCTAAGGGCACTGGGTGTGGGGGTGGCTGGGATGGGCAGGTCCTTCTCTGTCCTGTGAGTGGGCATCTCCCTAAAGGCACTGGGTGTGGGGGTGGCACAGTCGTGGTCACTGTTAGCCACCTGCCTCTGAATTGATTTGTGCCCTGGGGGTCCCCACATCTCCGTGTAGCACTGACTCCACAGGGAGCAGACAGCCAGGCCTTTCTTATGAGGTGCTTCCAGCTGGGTTTGAACCACCAACCTCTTGGCCAGCAGTTGAGGTCTTACCTGGGGGAGCTTTCTCCTTTGAGTAGGTGACCAAAGGCACCCCTCTTCTCAGGTGGACACCAGGCTGTCCCAGTTCACAGACCCCAGTGTTTACCTGTGGGATGCCCACCACAGCAAGCGGCTGATTAAAGTGGAGGGTGTGCTGACCAAGAGGAGAAAGTCCTACTGCGTGGACTTTGCTGCCATCCGGGCCCAGGTCACCCTGCTGCAGAACACCGGCGTGACCCATTTCCTCTTCTCCCTGAACTGGGCCCTTGTCCTCCCGCTGGGCAACCAGTCCCAGGTCAACCACACCGCCCTGCGCTTCTACCGCTGCCTGGTCAGCGAGCTGGTGCGTGCCAACATCACCCCAGTGGTGGCCCTGTGGCAGCCGGCGGCCCCCCACCACGGCCTGCCCGAGCCCCTGGCGCAGCGTGGGGGCTGGGAGAACCCGCACACGGCCCTGGCCTTCGCCGACTTCGCCCGGCTCTGCTTCGCCGAGCTGGGCCAGCTCGTGCGTCTCTGGATCACGCTGAACCAGCCGTCCACCAGGAACACCAGCTACGGCGCTGCGCACAACCTGCTGCGGGCGCACGGCCTGGCCTGGCGCGCCTACGACGAGGGCTTCCGGGCCTCGCAGAACGGCCGCGTGGCCATCGGCCTGCAGGCCGACTGGGTGGAGCCCGCCTGCCCTTTCTCCCGGGAGGACCGCGAGGCGGCTGAGCGCGTGCTGGAGTTCGACATCGGCTGGCTGGCCGAGCCCATCTTCGGCTCCGGCGACTACCCGCGGGCCATGCGGGACTGGCTGCAGCACGGCGGCGGCCTCCTCCCGTTCTTCACGGCCGAGGAGAGGAGGAGCATCCGGGGCTCCTTCGACTTCCTGGCCCTCGGCCACTACACCACTGTCCTGGTGGACCAGGAGAAGGAGGACCCCAGCAAGTACAACGACTTCCTTCAGGTCCAGGAGCTGACCGACACCACCTGGCTGCACTCGCCCGACCAGGTGGCCGTGGTGCCCTGGGGTCTGCGCCGCGTCCTGAACTGGCTCAAGGCCAAGTACGGAGACCTCCCCATGTATGTCATCGCCAATGGGGTTGATGACTCACAGGACACAGAGGACAGGCTGCGGACACACTACCTGGGCAGCTACCTGAACGAGGCCCTTAAAGGTAAGCAGCTCCCAAGGGTCCTTGGATGTGGGGCCTGGTGATGGTCAGCCGGCCTCCACTGAGTGACCCTCAGGTGTCCAGACCTCTTGATGGTCAGCTGGCCTCCACCAAGTGACCCTGGGGCATCCAGGCCTGGTAATAGTCAGCCGGCCTCCACCGAGTGACCCCCAGGTGTCCAGGCCTCTTGATGGTCAGCTGGCCTCCAGCTAGTGACCCTGGGGCATCCAGGCCTGGTGATGGTCAGCTGGCCTCCACCGAGTGACCCCCAGGTATCCAGGCCTCTTGATGGTCAGCTGGCTTCCACTGAGTGAGCCCTGAACATGTGGTGTCCTGATGGCCAGCTGGCCTCCACTGAGTGAACTCCAGATGAGAGTTGGACCCCACAAAGGGTTTAGAGCAGTCGATTTTTCAGAAGCAAACCATCAGGGCTTTATCCTGAGGTTCCTATAGGCAAACTTTTTTGTTACAGTACGGGAGTTCTCATGGCCCAGTGGTAAGGAATTGCACCACCAACCCAAAGGCATGCAGTTCGAATTCATCAGTTGTTCCACTGGAGAGGGTAGGCAGTCCCGTCCCAGGCAACTTACTGCCTCTGGAAACTTGCTGGAGGGTCAGTGATGGGTCAGTTCTGACTTGACAGTGAGCTGCCCCCACCGCAGTGGTTCAGTGGTTAGACACTCGGCTAACTGAGCTGATTGAACCCATCAGCTGCTCTGCGGGAGAGAGGCCAGGCCCCTGCTCTCTCAGAGGAGCCCAGGATGTCCCCCCCACCCCAGGGCAGCTCCCCTCCGTCCTCCCGGCTACTGTGCGCTGTTGACTCCAGGCAAATGAGTCCGGTTGGTTTCGGTTACTTGTTAAGCAACCCCGTTGTGGGGCTGCCGGACGCCCGTGTCCGCTCTGACTCCTTGTGACGCTGTGTGAGAGAGGAGAACTTCTCTGTCAGTGTAAAGATCAGGCTCCTGACCAGGAGGCTGGCGGTTCCGATTTACCAACTGCTCCGAAGGAGAAAGACGGGCAGGTGTCCTGGAAAGATTTCCAGCCCCTGGAGAGACGGGGTTGGCAGGCCTGACCCGACGGCAGGGGCTGGGGCTGGGTAAGGTTTACAGGAGCAGGTCAGCAGGCCTGCGTGGCCTCACAGCACAGCCCTTTCCGTCAGCAGCCTGTGAGTGGCTGTGAGTGGCTGTTGGGTCGCTCATTCCACCACCTGGTCCCCTTGTCTAAAGCAAGCCCACTGCTGCTCGTGTGCCCCCTCAGTGACTGCCAACCAGCGTCTGATGCTGGGGGTCTTCCCTGGAGGAGAAAGCCCAGCTTTCTGTCTTGGAACAACCAGGGGATTTGAACTGCCACCGTTCAGTTGGCAGCCTGGTAACATGTTACGCACCACACTAACAGGACTTGTTTAAAACGAAATTCATTGCAGTCTGAAATTGTATTCAATTGCACTGACAGTTTCTGTGAGCTCGGACGGTGTAAACCAGAGAGCTTTGTTCTGCATCAGAACAGACTCGATGGTGGGGACGTTGCAGCTTGGTGGTCCTGCTAATTCAGGATGCCAACAGCAAGGTCAGTGGTTCAAACCCACCTGCTGCTCTGAGGCAGAAGCATGAGCTGTCTCCTCTGGGAAGGATTTCCACCCTCAGAAACTTGACTGGAGTGAGGGGTCATCATCAACTGGAGTGAAGGAGGGGACAGTGGGGTTTGGTGGCATAGTGGTTATGTGCTGCATTGCTAACTGAAGGGTTTGAAGTTCAAACCCACCATTCGCTCCTCACTAGAAAGGGGGGGTCTCCTGGGTGAAGATCTGCAGCCCCAAAAACTTGCCAGGAGGCCGGTCTGCGTACGTGTGGTTGGCATTTTGGTCACTTCTCTGCTCTGTTTGTCCGTAGCTTACACGCTGGACGGCATCAACCTCCGCGGATACTTTGCTTATTCGCTGAGCGACCGCGGGGCCCCCGGCTTCGGCTTCTATCGCTATGTGGCCAACCAGCTAGAGGCCAAGCCTTCCGTGAGCCTCTACCGACGGATCATGGAGGACGGCGGCTTCCCGGGCGCTGGCAGCCCGCAGCGGGCCTGTCCCCGAGAGCTGCCCGCGTGTGCCCAGTGCGGCTTCTTCCAGACGCGGAGGACGCTGCTGGCCTTCGTGGCCTTCCTCGTGCTCCTGCTGGCTGCTGCCCTCGCCCTCATCTTCTGCTACTCCCGGAGGGGGCGCGGGGCCTGCGAGTAGACACCACTCAGTGCCTGCGGCCAAGCGTGGGCCTCCTGCACCTGGGGGGGACCCTGGGGGCGCAGGGGGCGAGGTTGGCGGTTTGAACCCACTGGCCACTGCTCTGCGGGAGCGATGAGGCCACCTGCTCCGGCAAGCAGTGTTGTTGTTGTTGGTGCCACCAAGTTGACTAGCAAGCTCGTGCACCACAGCTCGGAACCCTGCGTCCTCCTGCACCCTCTCGTCTCCCTGGGCTGAGTCCGTCTTGGTGAGGGTCTCCTTCACTGACCACCGACTTTTCCAGGCGCCATGCGGACGGCAGCCTTACAAACCCACAGACCTTCTACCTTGGCCCGTGTGGTCGCTGTGCGTCGGAATCAGCTCGACAGAGCAGCTGTGGAGTTTGTGTGGTTGGGACAGAGCCATGGAGGTGACGGGCAGCGGCTGGGTGCCACCAAGGCTGTTCCGACTCTCAGTGACCCCATGTGCCAGGGCAGAGCTGCCCCACGGGCTGATGTGTCCCCAGGGACAGGTCGCTGAGCCTTTCTCCCGTGGAGCTGCTCGTGGGTTGAACAGCTGCTCTCAGTAGACAGTGTTCTCGGGGCACCTTCAGAGTCACTACTTACTGCCTTCCGTCGGTTCTGACTCCCGTGACCCTGCAGGGCAGAGGAGAGCTGCTGTTGGAGTTTCTGAAATCTTTCTGGTTCAGACGGCCTCATCCTTCTCCTGCAGAGCCCCTGGTGGGTTCAAACCACCAACCTTTTCTATAGCAGCCTGTCTGCTAGGGGTCTCTGCTAGATTCACCAGAGCATGGTCATCCTTACAATGGAAAACCCGTGTGTGTGTGTGTGTGTGTGTGTGCGCGCGCGCGCGCGCGCGTGCACGCGCACTCATCCCTCAGCCTGAAATCAACCACAACTGGGTGAGACCCGCGTTGCTGTCTGTCCTGACGCCCCAGCACGCTGTGTGACAGGCAGAGCCCCCACCCCAGCTGTAGGGTCCTCATGACCTTGGTGGGAAGGAAGGTGACGCTGGCCGCTGTGGGGTGGAGTGTGCTGTTAGAGGAAATGATTCCACAAACTTGAAGGGAGAAATCATGAGGCTGATGGTTCAAACCCACTCAGGAGCTCTGGGAGAGAGGACTGTATGTCTGTCCTGTAAAGACACCAGACAGCCTGGGTCTTTTGGGGGTGGCTCTGCCTGTCCTTCAGGCTCTCTGTGAGCTGGAACTGGCTGGCATGGATCTGGTGCGTGCTCTCTCTGTATGTTTCTGTGTGTGTGTGTTTCTTTCTCTGTGTATGTTTCTCTGTGTGTGTGTTTTTCTCTGTGTCTTTCTCTCTGTGTTTCTCTCTCTGTGTATGTTTCTCTCTGTGTCTTTCTCTGTGTGTGTGTGTGTGTTTCTCTCTCTCTCTCTCTCTCTCACGCTCTCTCTCTGTGTTTCTCTCTCTCTCATTAATGGAGGAGCCTTGTGGTTCCATAGTTTAGAGGTGACGTCTGATCCTGTAGAAATGCCTGCCCAGGTGGCCTTTGGGGAAGCTCTACCCTGCCATGTGGGGCCATGACGAGTTGGAATTGACAACAACTTGTAGCCACCAATGTGAAGCTTCTCACAGCTGACCCCTCAGGCTTTCGCAGGCTGTGAGTCCCACCGCAGGACACTGCCCGTCTCTCTCCCCATCTCTCTCGAGGAGCCGTGGGTGGGTTCAAACCTCAGTCTTTGACTTGACAGCGCAGCTCCTCATGAACCAACAAGAACAGCTGCAGCAACGGCTCCCGTGGCAGCAGATGGCCAGGCTTTGCTTCCATGGCCCCTCTGGCTGGTTCGAACCCCTAACCTGGGTGCTAGGAGCCGGGTGCAGACAAGTCTGGGCTCTTGAGGGCTGTATCTTCTTGGCGCCTCACTAAGGGCCTGCAGGTGCTGTCTGCTGAGGGACCAGTGTGAAGCCGGAGGTGCTGGGCCACTCAGGGGACACAAACTGACCTCTGGAGACCACAGTGGCCACGGGTGGGGGTGAGAGGCCGGGAAGAGTCCTCTGTGTGTGCTGATGAGTGATCTGGTGACAAGTCCTTCCCTGCGAGGGCAGATGGCCTCTGCAGGAGAATGACAACGTGCAGTAACCATGGTCCCAACAACTGTCTCCAGGTTCCTGGGACTGTCTGGGGGATCCGTCTGAGGTCTCAGAGCTGGCTGGTCCCGTGAGGCTGGACGGCAAGCTGGTGACCCCCTTCCCTTGCCGCCCCTTCTGTGGAACTAACTGCTGACCCAGTTTTGACCCTCGCCACCCTGACCCACTTCCGCCCAGTCTGTTCCCACTCAGGGTCACCCACCATTGGTGACTGAGTCCTTACAGAAGCAAACGGCTCCTGCTTTCTCCCGCAGAGTGACTGGTGGGTTCAAACCCCCGACCTTCCGCTTAGCAGTGTGGCAATATCACAAGCTGTGTCACCAGGGTTCCTGTACCCTTCACTGTTCCTTACATACCACTTCACTTGCTGATCTGTGGACAGGGAAGTGTCTCTGTTTCACAGAATCTGATGGATTCTTGTGGTGCAGCGTTTAAAGCGTGTGGCTGTTAACCTGAAGGTTGGCGTCCACGGCAGAACAACGGGGCAGCCTGGTTCTGTAAAGACGGCAGCCTTGGGGACCCCGTGGGGCGGTTCCCCTCTGTTCTGTAGAATCACTAGAAGTTGGAACTGAGTTGGTGGCAGTGAGTTTTAGGACTTTTCTAGATTAGCCAATATCTCATCAGACAGGCTGTGCAAATACCTGGCTGACTCGGGGTGAGAGCGTCAGACAACGTGGGCGCTCTGTCCATTCCCTCTGCATGCATGGTGTGGGGTGATACGCGTCAACAGTGAACTCTCACGGCGCTGTCTTAAAAACAGAACTTCTTTTTAAAATGGGAAATTAGAAAAAAATGATAGTTTCTATACATATATATTTTTCTGATTGTAAGAGTAATGATATATGTTTATTGCAAGAAATTATTTAAAATACATAAACTACGTATAAAGAGAAATAAAAGTGATCTATAAGTATAGTGAAAAAGATGTAACAGAAACTGTATGTAAAGAGAAATAAAGCTGATCTGTGGTGAACAGATATTTAAATGTAGACACTGTCTGTAAGGAGAAGTGAAGCTGGCTTGTGGCCTCGTGTCTGGGGCCTGTTCCCACCGTTTCCTGTGTGCTCGCTCTCTATCCGTCTTCTGCTCATATTGTACAGAGCTGTGCGTCTAGGCTTGTTAATTTTTACTGCTGAGAATTTCGTTTGTTATTAATCTTCAAAGGCCTGAATGTAATAGCTGCAGCATTTCTATGATAGGAATTTATCACAACCTCTCATTCTTAAATGTGGCACTAGTCTCTTAGCGCCAACTGCTGTTAAATGGTGAGCATTGTTTAAACGTTTTCTTGCTGCAGTGTTAACCCTAATTTCCTGATTGTGAGCCAATGTGCTCCAGGTGATTGCTCTCAGCAACCCTGGAGGCCAGAGGCCAGGTGCCCCAGTGGCTTTCCCGGGCTGTGAATCTTGGATGGGTAGAAGATTGCCCATATTTCTTCCTGGGAGCCTCTGGTGGACTTGAACTGCTGACCTTCTGGTTGGCAGCCCAATACATTATGCACTATGGCACCAGAGTCCCTCCCAGTGATGGTATAGATGAACCAGTGAATGCCTGCATTGAGCGTCATGTGCTTTCAAAGGACTAGCTGGGTGCAATCAAACTGCAAGAGCAGTTTTATGATGAGATGTGGAGCCAGTTCTGTGCCGCTGACAGAGGGGGTGAGAGTGACTGCCCACGAAGGCAGAGACTTTGATTGTACGTGCAGAGATTGACACGTTGTTCCAGATTTTGTTGCCTATACTCTCAGCATTAGCTACAAAATAAATGATTGTAAAGATGTTTAACACTGAGTAGTGCTGCTAACACCTCTGTAAAGAGAGCGTTCGTTTGACAGTCAATCCAGTGGGGTTTCAGAGGCTGTGCTTAGAGTGTGGGGGACTCTCTGTCTTCCTACGAAGAAGCAGGTAGATGCAAACTGCCTACCTTTGGTTGATAGTGCAATTCCCTATCCACTAGGCCACCAGCACTCCTTGTGTACTGACTGGACAGGAGGCCCTTGGGTCTAGAGGTGGACATAGAAGACATAGCCTGTTGGCATTGGTTTCTCCAGCATCTGTCCAATGTCTTATATAGTAAATGCTTTCGATGAACCAAATACAGCCAACCCTCCTCTTCTAAGTTTTCCTTGTTCATGGTTTCAGCCACCAGGAGATGGAAAATACACATGGAAAAGGGGGGAAACCAATTAAATTGTCAAGACAAGCCCTCGAAGGCTAAAGGGTATAAAGTGACATTCACATGCCATTTCCACAGGATCAGTCACGACAGGTAATCAGGAGATGATTTAAAGCCTGTGGGGGGATGTGTACAGATGATACACAAACATCGTGCCATTTTACAGGAGGGCTTGAGCGTCTTTGGGGTCAGTATCTGGGGTGAGGTGTCCTGGTGCCGTCCCCTCAGGTACAGGGTGACGACTGTATGTGAAAAGCATCTGAAGGAGCTGAGGTGGTCAGTACCTGGAGGATGGTGGTCTGAGCCCACCCCCGGTCTCCACCTGGTGTCCTGCTCCTGGGAAGATGTCAGCCTAGGAAACCTCACCTTGGGGCAGTTCTGTTGTGTCACCTGGGTCACTGTGAATCAGAACTGACCCCATGGCATCCAACAACAAGAATTAAGGATTAGCTCACACTCACCACCTTAGCCTGGGACCAACGTGCCCAGGAGCTGATGAAGGCCGCCGGCCTTGTCCCTCTGCCCTTCATGTTATCCTGCTTTGAAGATGCTGTGTGGTTTACAAATGGGAGGTTTGTGGTAAGCCGTGTTGTACAAGTTTACCAGCCTCATCTTTCCAGCAACACGTGCTCATTTGGGATCTCTGTCCCATCTGGCCGATATCACAATATTTCCAACTTGTTCATAATGCCATTGGGGCTTAATAGACCACCAAACTCACTGCCTTCAGGTCCGTTCTGAGTCCTGGGGACCCTTCATCACGTTTGCAGGAGGAGATTGCCCCCTCCTCTCCCTCAGATCAGCTGGTAGATTCAAACCACTGACCTTTTTGTTTGCAACTGAACACTATGCCATTTGTAACACACTATGCCATTTGGGATCCTTTAATAAGCCACAAGTCTAGAGTCAATGTAACTTGGGAGCTCTGGTGCCCAAGAGGATGGATAATCCTTCCCATGTGAATCCTTCCTACCGGCTACTCTGTGGATGATGGACCTCCTCCTCCTGTGTGATTTAAGCCTCTGAAAACCCACTGGAAAGCCAGCTATGGGTCAGTTCTGACTCAACAGCACAGAGAGGCGACATAACTTCTGTGAACTGGGAAACAAACAAAAATCTGTGAGATTGCTTTATGGTGAGCTCAGACAGCGTTGACGTGGACCCCGGTGTGGTGGTCGATGCCACACAGCACCGTCCACGCAGAAGCTCACTGTTGCTTTGTCTCCTCTAGACTCAGTACCACGTAGAAAGATGAGAACATTTCCCTCGAGACGTGGTCCTGGTCCTTTCATCACTAGTCACATGGACTCATGATTACACAGGAGCCCTGATAGAGGAGTGTGCTGTGTTGGGCTGGTAACCAAAAGGTTGGTAGTTCAAATTCACCAGCTCCTAAAGCGCTTGTCATGGATTGAATTGTGTCCTGCAAAATACATGGAAGCAATGATACAGAATGGAAGCTGTGCAATGATCCCTCATGATCTAATCAACCAATTAGTTGTAAAATAATTTAGGGTGGAATGTAACACCCCTTAATCCCAGCCTTGATCTGATGTGAGGGGAGTTCCCTAATGCGCTGTCAGTGACCTCCCGTATCTCACCTAAGATGGGATGGGGGTAGGAGGGGTGCAGAACAGGACCCAGGGGTGGGGGTGGGTGTCGCCACCATCAAGAAAGAATCACAGAAGCAGAGGTCATCATTTTTTACCTGGACCTCTGCCCTAAGAAGCTCCCTGATGCCAGGGAAGGCCAAGACCTAGACCTCCAAGGAATGTGGAGCCTGTAGGTGCTGAAGAGAACAAGGGCTTTCCTGAGGGTGGGGGTCAGGGAGGAGGGGGGGAGAGAGAGGACCTCCCCTCAAGGTGCCTGTGGACTGCACTTGAAGCTGGAAGTTAGCGCCTTCCAGGGAGCGCTGGAATCGCTCAGGAAGAGATTGCCCACCTCTCCACCGAGGAGCCAGAGAGGTGCCACCCTTGGGACAGCACGGCTCCCCACAGACGATGTCAGCAGAGCACCCTGTGAATTCTGTGGGGGCTACACTGCTAATCCAAAGGCCTCCTCTCCCTGGCAGTGCGAACCCCCCAGAGGGTCCTCACGGAAAGATGAACAAGCTCTTTCTGTCC
The DNA here is from genome assembly GCF_000299155.1 of Elephantulus edwardii. Lineage (NCBI taxonomy): Eukaryota > Metazoa > Chordata > Mammalia > Macroscelidea > Macroscelididae > Elephantulus > Elephantulus edwardii. Next base: position 36,305,993 of record NW_006399754.1, read on the forward strand.
AACTTACAACCTCAGAAACCCAAGAGGCTCCGCAATGAGTCAATGCTGACTCAGCACCAGTGAGGTGTGGGTTGTTTTTGTTTCTTTTCTTTTCTTTTTTTTTTTTTTTAAGCTTGAGCGTCAGATGAATGTGAAAGCCGGACAGTGAATAAGACCAAAGAGGAACCGAGGTCTTTGAACTGGGTGTTGCTGAAGAGTACTTAACAATACCACGACTTGGCTCACGTGTCCCTTAATATTTAGACTGACATCCTGGAGAATTCTCAGATACCTCTCAGTCATCTAAAGAATATTAAGATGACTATTTCTTGTTAAGAGATTTGTTACATAGACCATTATGAATTATCAATTTTCAAAGACTTAAACTATAAAATCACACTGATGTCACTCAGAGCATTACTCTTCCTTGTTGATTAGACCATTCAACAATTAGCAAGCACTTAATATGTGCAAACGACTACAATTATCAAGCTTGCTGTCCTTCCCAAGGCGATTTATGTGCACGTGAAATGTCTCTTCCTTACTCGAGTGAGACAGAGCCTTCCTGGAATTAGCATACAGGGTGATAATGGATCCATTCCCCCCGCCCCCCAATAAAATCAAGCAAAATAGAATTCTTTTAATAAAGCGTTTTCTTAATTATTTTGTTGTTGAGAATGTGCACAGCCAAACGCGCCCAGGTCCTCCGGGTCTGCACATCCAGCTCAGCATACCAGGTGAGGGAAGAGAAAGAAACAAGTTTATGAGACGTTCACAAGAGACTATGAGTCAGGACAGACTGACTCATCTTTATCTTACAAAAGGGTTTTATATCCTCTGTTAGGGGTAGTGGAGCTTACACAGCGGATGGTGTTCTTCTTCTAATGCACATGGGGTGATTTTCAACCATCTCCGTTGTCTTTTCCTTGAGTGTGTTGTTTTGCCACATTCCTTCAGAGTCTGTCTTAATTGTCACATTGCCGCATTCCTTGAGGGTCTGTTTATATTGTTTTATTGTCACAGTCTTTGTCAAAACCAGTTCTGATTCATCTCCTCCAGCTTTTCCTTTGCCATTCCCTGTCACCCCCCCCCCCCACACACACACAGATTTCACCCTGATTCACTGCGGGAGGGGGCATTGTATTCTCTCGGCTACTTCCTGCCGGAAAAGGGCGTTGCAGATCTATGGGTGAAGATTTCCTTTTATTACTTTAAAGGCCCCTTTGGCAACAGGAAACATGTAGACTATGGTGGTGATTATCCCGGTGCTCCCACTGAGACTTTGGTCCCAGTCACTGAGTCAATCCATCTCATCTCATCGAAGATCTTCCTCTTCTGTGCTGACCCTTCACCCTTCCAAGCATGATGCCCTTCTTCAAGGACTGGCCACTCCTGGCAACTAGCCCAAAGTATGTGAGATGGAGGGAGCTTTAAAACCCTTGCCTCCAAGGAGCAGCCTGGTTTCACCCTCTCCAGGACAAACCTGTTTGTTCTCCTAGCAGTCCATGGTATGTTCAACACTCTTCTCCAGCACCACAGCTCAAAGGTATCAATTCTCCTTCTATCAGTCTCTAGTCTCTAGGCTGCTTCTCAGTACTGTGGACAGGTCCCTGACAGCAGACTTTTCCAGTGCATTTTTGTCTTTTGATTTCCTGGCTTTTGGTACCAAGAGTATTGATTGTGGAGCCAAGTAAGCTGTAACTGTTAACAATCTCAATCTCTTCTCCATCTATCATGATGCTGCCAGTTGACCCAGCAGTGAGAATGTTTGTTTTCTTGATGTTGAGTTTCAATCCCTATTTGAAGACTGCAGTCCTTGACCTTCTGCAGCAAGTGCCTCAGGTCTTCCTCATTTTTGACAAGCAAAGTTGTGCCATCTGCATAAGCAGGTTGTTGATGAGTCTTCCGCCAATCTTGATGCCACACTTCTCTTCATAATGCCCAGCCTCCTGGATGATCTGTTCCACATACAGATTGAAAAGGTATGGAGACAGGATGTATCCCTGGTGTACACATTTCCTGAATTTGAATCATGCAATGTTTCCTTGCTCTGTTCTGACAACTGCCTCCTGGTCCAAGTGTAGGTTTTGCATAAGCACAAGCAAGTGTTCTGGGATTCCCATTCTCCTCAAGGTTAGCCACAATTTGTTGTGATCCACACAGTCAAATAGACACTTCTCTAGTACTCTTTGCTTTCAGCTACGATCCATCTAACGTTGGTTTTAATGTCCCTAGTGCCTTGGTCTCTTCTAAACCCAGCCTGTATATCTGGTAGTTCTTTGTTGATGTGCTGTTCCAGTCGTTTCTGGATAATCTTCAGCAGGGTCTTCCTTGTATGTAATATTAATGATACTGTTTGATAATTTCTACACTCTGTTGGGTCACCTTTTTAGGAATTCAACAGAGTAAAACTGCCCTTTGGGATTCCAAGGCCATCATCTTTAGAGAAGGAACCGGAGTTATAGGGTTGAAGAATTCAGCTACTAACCAGAAGTTCAAGTTTGAATGAACCAGCTGTCTGCCACACAATGCTGTGGCCTCTACTTCTGTGAAACAGACAGTCTTGTTACTGAACGCAAGGGGTTCTTTCCGCGATTCTTTCCGTGGTCAATCGCCAATAAGACAAACGATTGCAATTTCCATAAGCACTTTATTATGCAGATCTGGGAGACAGCGAGTCACCTCCAAGACTGCCTCCCCATCCGGGAGTGGTCATGGGCTTTTATAGGACCGCGAGATTCACTTAACAATGCACTTTTGTTAGTAAAAAAATAATTTCTACATCTGAAAAGAATAGTTCTTATTTGTTCATATTTAAGTACTAATAATTCAGGAAGGGCACAGTCCCTTTCCTGGTAAGAGACAGATTAAGATACAATTTACATATGACCGGAGAACAGCCTCAGAGAGATCTAGGATAGATGCATTTCCTCTTCTGGTAAGCAGACAGATCAAACTACTTTACATGGCTAAAGAAAGGAAACAGAATTTAGAGGCTAAGTAATAGTTTTGCAGGCTGAAGAAAACTGATGTTTTATAATGATTTAACTATAGTTTTATAACTGATACATATATAGAGAATTCTGAACTTATTAATACCACCCTATCAGTCTCGGCGAGTGTGCGGGCAGTTCTAGTCTGTCCAGCGGGCTCAGCCCAATGACCTGGAAACCTGTGGAAGGAGCCCTGTGCAGTGGTTAAGGCTCCGCTGCTAACTCAGTTTGAACCTGAGGAGAACTTGGATAGAGACTGCAGCCTGGGAAGCTGGTGGGAGCCCTCTGTCCTACAAGGTCACTGTGAGGTGGAGTCCATTCAAGGCCAGTGGGTTTGGGTTTAGAGATTCCCCAGCAGCCTGGAAGCCTCGAGGGTCTGGATCAGCTGATCTACCTGCCACCTGCAGAGAAGGTCTCTGGCAGTGCTAAACCTTGTGGGTAAATGTGCAGGCATCTGCCTTTAGTGATCTCTATCAGCAGGGAAGCGTTCTCCTGTTTCAGGGTTCCAGACGCGTGCAGCACGTGGGAGCTATTTTGGGGATGAACAGCACCTGGAGTTGCACTGCAGGATGAGACAGTTTGCACCTGAAGGTTGAGCTGACCTTGTTCCGAGATTGCACAGTGATGTCATGGTTCAGTGTGGCAATCTCACTCTCCAGGTTGGAGACCTGGATTCAAGTCCCAGCCAATGCACCTCGAGCAGGAACTTGGGTGATTTAGTGTGTTAAGTGTTGGGTTTGTAACTAACTGCTCAGCAGTTCAAATCCTCTAGCCCCTCCTGTTAAGGAGAAAGATCCTGTTAAGATTTATAGCCTTGACATGCAGAACAGATACGATCAGATGAAAAGATCTCCCTATGCCCGCACGCAGTGTTCCCATCAGTTATTGCCCTGACCTCTCTCTTCTCACCTGCTAATAATGAATTAAGCCAGGTGGGAGAGGCTGGAGGAGTGGACAGTGGCCCGTTTACCCATGCAGTACAGTGGACAGCAGCTTCAGTGGTCTTGGGAGAGCTGACTTCTGTGGACAGTCTAGGGGCCATCAGAAGGGTTGTTGTGGGTCTTCTGGTCTAGGCCAAGGCCTTGCTGGAGCTCTAGGCTGAGAAGAAAAGGAAGGACGCAGAAGTGGAGGTAAAAAGCCAAGACAGATTTATTTAAAAAGACACATCTCTGCATTGAAACAGATGAGAGAGATAACGGTTTAAAGGGATATATGATTAGGTGTTATTGTCATGACAGGAGTCCAGAACAAAGGCTACATAGTGGAGTGGACTTGGGGGGAGATTGTATAACAATGAAAGAATTTTACTTTTCAAAGAGAAGAAGGAACTGGAGGGGAGGGGTGGGCAGAGAGAAAAGTGCAACAATGAATAAACGGAAATCCAAAATCTCTGTAAACTTTCATTAAAATTAATAATAATAAACTTTTTTTTTAAAGACACATCTCAAAGGCCAGGCTGGACGTCTCCCCCAGGAAAGGAGGGAGGGAGGAGGCAGCCCGGCCCTGGTGGTCTGGATGCGGAAGGCTTCCTCTTTGGGGGTGTCTTGGGGCTGGAGTCACAGAGTTGGTAAGTGGGTGGTTCAGATTCAGGCCCATTGTTCTGCACTAATTAAGTGGCATGGGGGCGAGGGGTGGGTGTAGGGCCGAGGCCTAGGGCTAGCTGGTCCCTGGTTCCGAGACTCCTGCCTCATCAGACGTGAGCTTCTGCCCACCCTCTCTAGTTGGTATGTGTCTGATTCTCATCCTGACTATGGGGTTGGCAGATGGTATTTCTGTGTTCATGTTAGTATATGCTGTACATAAATCTGTGCATAGAAATGGCAACAGGGGCAAAACTATCCAACTTCTTAATCAGAACTGAGCACCCCTGAAGGAAGGACTGGCTGGGCTCGAGGACTCAGTTGAGGGACATTAAGGTCAAGACCAAAAAGGGGTGGGGGGAGGATTTACGGCCTTGGAAATAGCAGGAGTGTTACTGAAAGCAAGGGGTTCTTTCTGTAGTCAATCACCAATAAGACAAATGGATTGCAAAATCCATAACTACACTTTATTATGTGGATCTGGGAGACAGCAAGTCACCTCTAAGGCTGCCTCCCCGTCTGGGAGCTGTCATGGCCTTATATACTAGGGTGAAACGCCAGCTCATTTAACAATGCACTCTTGTTAGTAAAAGAAAGGTGATTTCTACATCTGAAAGGGACAGTTCCCCTCTATGTCTCAGTAATTCAGGAAGGCCCCAGTTCTCTTCCTGGTGAACAGGCGGATTAACATACAGTTTATATATGACTGGAGAACCAGCTTCACCAGCATCTAGGATAGATGCATTTTCTCTTCTGGTAAACAGACAGATCAAACTACTCTACATGACTAAAGACAGGAAACAGAATTCAGAGGCCAAGCAACTAGTTTTGCAGGCTGAAGAAAACGAACTCTAGTTTTATAACTGATACCTATATAGAGAATTCTGAACTTATTAACACCATCCTATCATTCCCCCCTCTTTTTATATAAGTCTTATATCTATAAGACAAACATACCACTCCATCAGGAGTTTGAATTGAGTGCAGGCTGGAGGGTTTGATTCTTGTTTTGTTTTGGCTTTCCCCTGGTCCACAGCCACCACCAGCAGTGTTTCAGTCCATGCCTGTGGGCATCATGGGAACGAGAGTTTCATGTGGGAAATCTTTGGAGTGACAGGATGGCTTGGGATTTTGAGCCTTGGCTCAGTAAACAGGGTGTTGGTAAAGAGGCATCTTGGTGGCTTGATGAACAGGGGACTGTCGTGGAAGCAAACAAGCCTTACAGGGGCCCTGGGAGCACAGGGGGAAGCGTTCAGCTGCAAACTGGACGTTGGCAATTCTGACCCACCAGCAGCTCTGCAGGAGAAAGATGTAGTTCTTTGCTCCTGTGAAGCGGGTCTGCTCAGTAACACGGCAGCACTGCCCATTCAAACGGACTCTAAGAGCTGGACAATGGCTAAGGATAACAGAAGAATAGATGCCTTTTAGCTGTGGTGTTGGAGAAGAGACTGGAGGTCCCCAGGACTGCCCAAAGGAAAAACAGTTGTCTTGGAAAGGGTGCAGACAGAGTGCTCCTTGGAGGCAAAGATGATGAGGCTTTGTCTCGTACTTTGGCATGTTGCTAGGAGAAGCTATTCCTTGGAGAAGGACATCATGCTTGGAAAGGTAGAGGGTCGTGAAGGAGAGGAAGACCCTCAATCAGGTGGATTGCTACAGTGACTGCAGCCATGGCCTCAGTTTCTGGAGGTGTGAGGACGTGTGACGACGGCACAGGGTGGGAGAGGGTTCAGACTGGTTGTTCACAGGGTCGCTATGAGTCATACTTGCCTCACTGGCAGCTAACAACAGCAACACCATTCAAGAGCAGCAACAACAAACACTAGCTTTAATAAAACAATCTAGAAAATCTGCCCAACATAGTAAAAAAAGCAGTACTTTCAATGGTGGTGAGTTATGGTTTGGAATATTTGTATTAGCAAGTTCACAATGTGTGTATACACATGCACAGAATACTGAGGAAGCGATTATAGGCACACACCTACATAAAGAAATGAAAACTGTAGACACTCCCCCAGGTAAGAGTAGAACGCATATCCCACATGGTTTTGTCAGTTATTTCCACCTGCTGGTTCGCTCCCCAGGCATTGTTCTAACACACAGGCCAGCACCAGGCTCCCCTGCAGGCTCAGATCCCCCAGCTGCTCCTTTGGAGAAGACCGACGATCTCCTCCTTTGCAGTTTACGGCCTTTGAACGCAATGGAAGGGCAGCTGTGAATTGTCTCAGACTCAACATCAGTGAAAAAACACACACCAATGAAACCTCTTTCCTTTTAGTATTTCCCAGATGATACACAAAGAATATCATTGCTCAAAGGAGAAAATAGGTCTTACTAATTGCAAATAGGCTAAAAACGAGTGGATATTCAGTAGAGGGGTGGGAGGTGGGAGCAGGGTATAAACACGCTGCATTGTTGTTGTTGTAGTCAACTATGACCCATAGCAACCCTAAGCCCCAGAGCTCTGAACCCTGTCCTATCCTGAGCGAGTCTCACTGTCTGACTTCTAAGATTTACAGCAATATGATTTATGTGTGTGTAATTAAAATGAAAAGAAAGGTGACCCAACCGAATGTGGAAACTACAGAACAATTTCACTGATTTCACATGCAAGCAAGATTTTACTGAAAATTATCCAAAAACGACTATAACAGCCCATCAACAGAGAACTACCAGAAGTCCAGGCTGGTTTCAGAAGGGGTCGTGTTA
>NW_006399754.1:36314326-36324117 GCF_000299155.1 Elephantulus edwardii
ATTGGCACAGGACAGAGCGGAGTTTAGGGCTGTTGTACATAGGGTCGCTATGAGTCGCAGGCGACTCGACGGCACATAACAACAACAGCAACAATTAAAATGACGATGATGGTGGCGATAAATGGTGTGATGCTGGGGATGGTGGGGATTAATGGTGCTGATGTTGGAGATGGTGATGATTTCATTCATTTAAAAGAGGACTTGAAGACATGAAGAAGGAATCTAGAAAATGTAATTGTTGTCAACCCAGGACTGAGAAAAAGTGAGAAGGGGACACCGAGAACTGAAAGAAAGAACAGGGAGCATAAAGGAAGGCGGTGAACAGCTTGAAGACCGAAGTCCGGAAACTAGCTTCCCTGTAACTTTATTGAAAATGGCCAGGGAGCAAATCACATGGTGAATTCTACGCAAAATAGGCTCTTTCTATGATAACCTTATGCTTGTATCAGGAAGGAGGGATTTGTAAATACAATCTAGGAACAGAAAAGGTGCCCTCAGGTCTGCCTTGACGCCTGATTCCTGTGATCTGTCTCGGGAGGAATTCCAGCTTGTATTTGCACCGCCCTTGATTCTTAGTTAAGCATTTGGTTTAACATTTAGTTTAATATTTGACTTCCCACAATGAATTACTGGCAATTATTTGTCGTATATCCTTTAACTATTCTTTTTTTCTTTTTTGGGTCTCTATATAATAATGAACCTTTTTATTAAGCTCCAAAAGAAAAGATTACATCTTAGAAAATCGTAGGGGTGCAGTCTGCTGCAGGGTCCATGATGAGTCCAAATCAACTCCACAGCACAAATAACCACCTGCCCTTTTGGGCTGTGCAGCTTTTGGAACTCACAACTGAGTCTATTTTGAGTCCCTGGCTTGACTTGGAACTACTGCTGTTAGAGTTTAGAAGCAAAACACAGAGAGAGTGAGGCAGGGTGGTGAGAAGTGGTCCCAAGCCTGCTTGGCTGCGGCCCTCCTGCAATGGGAACGTATGTATCTCTGTCAAGTTTCAGTTTCCTGTCTACGCAGCAAAAGTGAAATGGAGTTCAAGAGTACATGAAATACAAGAAAAATGTGTTTTTATATAACTTCCAGAATTAAGGTTAATGAAATGTGGGGCGGAAGGATAATGACCTCCAGTGTCCCTGGGTGGTGTCAAATGTTAATATGCTCAGCTGCTAGCTGAAAGGTTGAAAGTTCAAGTCCATCCTGAGTTCAACGCACCTTAGAAAAAAGGGCTCAGTCACTGATAATCCCATGGAACACAGATCCCCACGATGCATGCGGGGTCCCCAGGAGCAGGCGCTGATTCAGTGGTGGCTGGTGCACGGTATTTAAAGGACTCCACTTCGTATTTATTGCCCAACTAGTGGTGAATGAATGTTTGTTGATCACTGAACGTTTACAGTATATTTTGGAAAGGATGTTGACTATATAGCAAGTAGGCAAACTTATGATAATTTATCACAGAGAAAGTCATTCTCATAAGACAGGTTTTCCACTTACGGGGTGAAGCATGAAAAGCAACATGGTTTTGTATGAAATTGTAAATATTTAATATATATAAATTCATTTAACTTGGCAATTATTTATTTACAATTGATTGATACCAACAACTGAGGTAAAATATACATGAGGTATAAATATTATATTAAAAGTCAATATTATATTTCATTTTCATTGGCAAGATAACAATGAATAAAATACTGTGGTATTTGACAAACAAGCTTGATGCATCTTTCTTCCCTTTATTTCTTTTCCATCTCTTTTGCTTTCAAAGATGCACTGTTATTACACAGCAATAATGCGGTTAGTATGTGCATAAAAAGTCAGGTAATTTGAAGAGAGGTGAGTCTTCACTCTGGCCAGTTGGTTCTCTGAGGTCTGCTGGAGGCCCTCACTAACACGCGTGCTTCGTGGAGCCCTGAGGCCTGTTAGAAAGGTACTCAGATCCACTCCAGACACTGAGTGAGACCTAGAAAAGTGTCCCTCCAAGAGCTCTCCTGTGAGATGGCTTCACAAGCCTCACCTGCGCTGTCGCTGTCATATTTCCCAACACGTAGAGTCCCACTGCTGGGGAATGGCCAGCGTTTCGCTTCATTAAACTTCAATTACCATTGTGCCTATAGCTTCTCTATATAAATTAAGGAAATACAGTATTTATGGTTAAATTTAGGTTAAATATTAGGCCACTAACTGAAAGATGGCTGTTTGAACCCAGCAGCCACTCCAGGGTAGAAAGGTGGCCGGCCCCTCAGAAACCCAGGGGCAGATTCCTAGGAGCGGTAACAGACGCCCGAGTAGCTGGGTTCGGTTAGGTTACATTCTTAGGTAAGTGTGAAAATGAATAACCCCTAGATCAGAACTCAAATAGTATAATTTTCTTTGTCTCATACTGAACTAATATATATCACTTTTATTCCTTTTGATAGAAAAATTGCACATAGCAGATGAGAAACAGAATTACATAAATGCATATCATAAAAAGGAATGAAAAGCCTCACTTAAGGTTTTCTTCGTCTTTCCTTGCCAAATTATATTAATCTCTGTTAGGGGTGTCCAAGCCAAAGCAAAGCAAATCTTGTCCCAGAAGCCAAAGGGAAAAAAATTATCTTTGCCTCACGAATTTTGAATTGCCATAAAGATGGAACTTAAGTCTGTAGACAATTGGCTGAGGAGAGTCTTCTGCTTTACCTGGACAGTAATAAATAAGGTTGAGTCAAATGCCTAGGAAACTCAGCCAGCAAATGAAAGAACATAGGATTAATAAGCTTTCAAAATATTATTTCAAAAGCTAATGAAATAGGGTCGCTATGAGTCGCAAACAACTCGACGGCACATAACAACAACAACAACAACAAACAGTGAAATAACATAGCTTTGGTCTTATGTTAATCAAAAGCCTTGTTGCTCGGACAGTAAGGTTTTATATTTTAAATATATCTTATGCAGCAGAATGTGAATTCCCTGAAGCTATCACGGCCTAGTCCTCTGGATAACCATTATCTCCCTTTGCCTGTATCCAGAGCGAGTTAGATCCAGTGCAACTTATTGATAAGAAAATGCCTATCGGCTGTAACCAAATAGGTCACTGATCAAATAGAGGAACATCTAAGAAAATGAAGAAAGGCATCGAGGAAGACTTTAGAAAACATAGCAGTCCTGGTGGCTGAGAGCACTTAGAGGCAATTCTATTCAGCTCCAGTCTCAGGGGAGATGCTGGCTCTGTTTCAGCCACTCGTCCTGACTCTCGTGAGTGTCTGAAGTCTGGTTGACATGGAATTTGGCTGAGCCCAGAGGCAGCTTCTGATCTGGACAACTTTGATGACCTGCTGCTTTGCTTTTAGAGTGGAGAGTACTTCTTTCCTGATTTTATCAACAGTGTCCTCTCAGGTTTTGGGTCCACACACCCAAATGTCATTTTCCTTTGGTTAGAGAATCTTTGGTTAGACCTCAGAACAGACAGGCTACATTTCCACATGTTAACAGCAAATTCTTCTCAGCTTTATATGACAGTGGGGAGATGACAGAATGAGCAACCCACAGTCAGGGTTCACTCAATCAGAGGGGTTCCTTTTCCAAGCACCCCATGCCATATAAAATAGGTATTTTACATATTTACAGTCAAGACAGAGATATACACACATATGTACATATGATATACATATACATTTATTTACAATTAAGAATATGCTTCTCAGAAGCCTTTAAATAGCAAATTAGGCAATATATGAGGAATAATCCATTTAATTTTAAGTAACATATAAATGCTCTGATTTCTTAAAAAAATATTATATTAGTAGGGATACAGCCATCTCCAGGAGGGCTCAGAAGTTCTCGCAAATTCTCGCATCAACAGTCCATCTTGGCAGAGGCTCCTTTTGTGGTCCGCACCACGCCTGCCAGCTCTTCTCTGTCTCTCTCTCTCTTTCTCGGTTTCTCTGTCTCTGTCTCTGTCTCTCTCTCTCTCTCGTTCTTTCCTTCTCTCTCACTGCCATGTGCTCACTCTCTCCCGCAAGCTTCTGCTTTTGCTTCCTCTTCCCTGAGTTCAATGTCACACGTAAAGGGAGAAATATCAGATTTTTGTTTCAGGGCCCCCAGCAATGATAGGCTGAAAAGAGTTTCTGATCTTGGCCACTTCTGCTGTGCACAGATGCCCAAAGCCTTTGTTGTACCACTCCGGGGAGTGACCCCTGTGGGGAGAAAAAGCAGACAGGAGGTGAAAATGTCATTTTCCCAATCAGTCTGTCCCGGCACACGAGATCTGTGCTTATGCTTTTGTGTTTGGTATATTTGCAAAGGGCTCCAGCATCCCAGCTCCAGGGTCTGAGAACCCCATCTGTCATCAGCTACTCTGAAAATGTCTTTGCTGTTGAGCATATGTGATGTCTTTTCAGTCCTAACCAGGAAACCCGGTGGTATTGGGGTTAAGGCATTCAGCCACCAAGCAAAGGGTCAGTTGTTCAAACCCACCAGCTACCCCATGGGAAAAAGATGCACCAGTGCGCTTCCTTAAAGATCTCCAGTGGATATTTAAAGTGGAATCACCAGTCATTCTTCTGCTTCGCAGCCGAGTGTGTGGACTGGAAATCCCAGGGGGCAGCTCTATGCCCTCACATAGGGACATTATCACTGAGAATCAACACTCTTGTAATAATTTTGCTGGCTTTTTCCTCTCACAATCTTTACGGAGCAGATCACAGGTCTTTCTCTTCCCAAGCTGCCAGTGGGTCTGATCTGGCCCTCCCTGGTTAGCAGCTGCGTGCTTCTCTGGCCCCACCAGATGCGGTAGAACAAAATGCTTGTTGGCACGATGGCTACACGTGGCTGCCGACTGAGATGGTAGCAGCCTGAGCCCACCATGGGACGCGGATGAGGTGGGTTGCTTCCAGAGATGGCAGCCTTCAAGTCCCTGGGGGGCTACTCTGCTCTGTCCTCACTTGGAGTTGGGCGGATGGCAGTGGGTTTCAGGTTTCAGTGTGCATCACACACTTGGAAGGGCGTGAACTCTTTAGGGTCGAAGGAGAAGCGTCAGACTGGAGATATGATTTACTGAGAACAATTACCTAATACCCAAGCAGCCCAAGGTTTTGATTAAGCAAAAGGAATGTCTAGAAGGTGTATTTCTTCTTGAAGGAAGGTGAGTGGAGAAAGCAGCCCGAGGTGGTGGGAGTCAGCAGCACAGGAGGGAAGTGGGCCCGCAGCACACGCTAACATCTGTGCTCGTCTGTGCGTCCACTGAGGGAATGCAGGTGGGGCCCGAGTGACGGCAGACCAGCTGGGTGCAGCTGATTCTGCCTCAGCTGACCCCCTGCGTGTCAGAGGACAGCTGCCCTCTCAGTGCTCAGTGGACGTGCTCATCAGAAGACCCCCAACCCTCCAGGTGGACCTGAAGCACCAACCTTTCTTCTGTTTAGCAGCTAAGATGTGAGCTGTTTGCACCACATGGGCACAAGGGCCCTGGTGGCACAGCGGATGAAGTGCCAGGCTGCTAACTGAACAGATCTCTGGGGCTGCTCTGAGCTGGAAGGAACTCAACAGTCATGGGGTTTAGGTGTATCTTCTTAGATCTACCAGAGCTGTAGTAGCACTGAGGTGAAGGCATTCAGTGGCTAAACAAGAAGTCAGAGGTTCAAACCCACCAGTGGCTCGGTGGGAGAATTAGGAACCAAATCTGCTTCCACAGAAAGGACAGCCTTGGAGGCTTCTCGGTTGTCGTGACTCTAATAGCGGGGGCTGGGACTTTTAAAGTGAAAATGAAAAAGCTGAAGGCTGGAGGGAGAATGTGAGAGAATCAGAAATTTCAGGGTGGGAGGAGAGACGGGAAAATGGCAAGTCCTCATGCACGGAGGCAGGAGATAGCAGCGGGAGAAAGTGCAGTGGGACAGGAGGAAGTTCCTCACCGTGTGTGTGCACACGTGTGTTTGTGCAAGCATGGCATACCCAACATCCTGAGTGTCCCGGGGGGTGGCCTCACACCCACACAAAGTATCATGGAAGTGAGCGCCTTCCACGGCCCTTCAGTGCAGCCAGGACCCGTGCTCAGGACCATCGCCTTGGAAAGAGTCTCTCTACGCCCATGGTGAGTGGACATGGACTCCTAGTGGCCCTGGAGGGCAGCGTGCGTCTGCACCAGCGTGTTTCCAAGGCCGTGATTTGTATCTGAGCAGGTGGACGGTGTCATCCTTCTCCCAAGGGTGACTGGTTCGAATCACTAACCTTCTGGTAAGAAGCCCAATGCTTAACCCATTACGCCACTAGGGCTCCTGGTGAAGGATACAGACGTAGTGCAACTCCAGGCCTGCCCCCTAACACTCTGTAGGCACAGATAACGCTGGTGCTGGCCGAGGCCAGGTGGTCCAAAGAGTTACAACACCTCTCACGAGAGCTTGTCTGAGCGTGAGGCCAAGAGGATGGTGGAAAAGATAGATGGAGGGAGGCGTGTTCCCCAAGACGCTGGAACGCTTGGCTTTGAGCGCCCGGCATACGTTCTTCCTGGAATTTCAGCTAAGGAAGCCCACCAACGAAACCATGCATGACATCGATTCCACCTCGCAGAGGCCCCACAGGACAGAGCCCAGCCGCCCACAGTGCCCACGGGCGTCCCCTGGACACAAGCACTCTGCCTTCCCCCTCTCCTACACAGCAGCGAGTGGGTTTGAAGCGCTAACTTTCCAGCTGGAAGCTACCTCACCACCAGGCTTTCTGAAATGAGCTAATATGTTACTAATATTATTAGGGAAGTGGAGTCCTCAGAATGTCTAGGAGAGCCACCTGCCCCCCACTAGTCCCCTGGTCCTGGGAGCTCACATTTACCTGAGGTCGACCCTACAGATGTGGGTCAGTCTGGACTTTCCGGAGCCGCATGGTTCTATCAGGTACTGTGAGTCCATCATGACCGCACGCACGCCACCCATCAGCTGGGCTTCCTCATACTGGATGGACAAGGACACCAGCACGCATGTCCCCTTGGGCAGATCCGTCCTCCAGGTCCTGTGGTGAAATGACCCGCGGAGCGTGGTGAGGAAGGTCAGTGCAGAGAAGCTCAGTGCGCAGACAGACAGACAGGCACACTTAGTGCCACAGGCCAGGGCTTGGGATCCAAGCAGTTACTGGGATAACCAGGGTTCAAGCTCCAGTCCCTGGTACTGGGATAACAGTGCTGGTTCCCACAGGAGCTCGGGTCACCCAGTGGTCAGGCACTCAGCTGCTCAGTTAAAGGTTGAAGGTTCAAACCCACCAGGGCTCTTAGGAGAGAGACCTGATATTCTGCTCCCATAGAGGTGAACAAGTCTATGGGCCCTGAGCTGGTTCTGGCTTACGACAACCTCCCTGACCTCCCAAGGTTGACATCTCTTCGGGAGGAGAGGGACTCATCTCTCTCCAGTGGGGCAGTTGGTGGATTCGAACAGCCAAGTTTTCATCCAACCAGCCTTTCAGTGAGCAGTATGCAATACACTGCGGCCCCAAGGCTCCTCCCTGTAAAAGGACCTTCTTGGAAACCCCCTCAGGCAGCTCTGCCCTGTCTTGTCAGGTTGCTAGGAGTCAGGTTGGCTTGACAGCAATGCGTTTGTTTTGGAACAGTTTCCTTGGGTTCTTGTGTGGTGCAAACAGCTGACACATTTGCCTGGTTTAATCCCTGAGACGCCAGGTTTAAAATAATCTTGAAACTATCCCCAGAAGTCTTCTCTAGATTATTCTACCTTTATAATGAGGTGTGTGGTCCTTGAGCACTGGGAATGATCTCTGTGGGGCCCACTGCCAAAAACTCCAAAGTGAGTGGAGAACTCAAGTGTGTGAGTCTACATCAGTGATGGTGGAATTTGGAGGTGATGGTGGGAAGCTTTGCACAGCGTGGAGAATGGGGTCAGTGCCCCTGGCTTGGGAGGCAGGCAGGGAGGAGTGTGACAGTGTATAATTTCACAAAAGAAGGACAGAGTGATTGAATTCTATTTCATTCAGGCCCTTCAGAAGCTGCCATCACTGGTTGTTCTGATGGGACACTACTGAGTCATAGACCAATTCTATGCAGCAAACTTCATGTGAGTGTTTGAGACACCCTGCTTCCAAGTCAGCAGGGACTGGGAGTCACCCAGGAACCGACTAGAGGTGGGATTTCAGCATGCACCCAAGACTCAGCAGCCCAGTAAAATCTCAGGCCACCCAGGAGGCCAACCACATTCCAGACCTTGCAGGCCGTGCCAAGGCCTGTGACCATGGCGATTAGAGGTGGACATTTGTGTTTGCTCACATGGGGCGTTTGTCACAGACACTCAAATCTTGTGAGTTATACAAACCAAGCATACGCCCTCTTGCGGGACCACAGAGGTAAGGGGAAGCCAGTCACTCCGGCTCCAGTTGCTAATTGTACAGCAAGGGCAGGGGACAGACGGCAGCCCTAAGGTGAAGGAACTGACGCTATGCAGAGCCCACCAGGCACTCGTGGGATGGAGTGACCAGCAGCTGCCACCACGGCCTGGGGCTCAGTAGAGACTGTGAGGATGGCACAGGGCTGGGCAGGGTGTCCTCTGGTTGGGCGCAGGGTTACCGTGAGTTATGCGGGCTCAATGGCACCTGATAATTAGAGATAAACTGTGTGCCAAGTGGGAGTGGGGCCCAGAGACCCTGGCAGAGCTCTAAGCTGCTGGGAGAGGAGGAGTGAGCACACACACAGGGCCAGGCTTCCTGGGGGTGCATCTGGGGCTGCGAGGCCCTCAGGGCGTCTGTGTGGGTAGGGGAGCTGTGACTCGCAGAGGACCCCCACCTGGGCTGCAGGCTCACCTGAGGACCACAAAGTCCCGGGGAGGGTGGGGTGCCATGCTGGTGAGCATGTACTGGTAGACCTCGGTGTGCTTGTCCAGTGCTTCGAGCACCTTCCACTGCATGAAGTCCTCGTCCCACACGTGCCGCTCCCGCAGCACCCGGTTCAGCACCACGCACGGGGGAGCCTCCACCTCCACGGACGCCTTCCACAGCTTCAGCGGGTGCCCGTCTCCCACCTGGGAAAGAGTGTCCAAGGGCCAGCTCAGAGGTGACCTGGCTCCCCCAGAAGCCACTCGTGTCTCCAGGCACTGCCCAGACCACCTGCTAGTTAACAGTCATGAGGAGTCTTGCTCAGCATTGGTGAAAATGCTCAGCTGCCCACTGAAGGCCAGCAGTTTGAATTCACCACCTGCCCATGGGAGAAACTTTACGGGGGCAGCTCTACTTGGTCTTAGGGACCCCCTGAGCCAGCTCTTCAGGACCCCCTAAGTCAGGTCTTAGGGTCCCCACATGTCAGGTCTACGGACTCCATGTGTCAGGTCTTAGGGACCCCATGAGTTAGGTCTTAGGGACCCCGAGTCAGGTCTTAGGGACCCCGTGAGTCACAAACAGCTCAAGGGCAATGGATCGGGTTGGGTTTGGGTTCTGAGGATGCATCATGGCAGCCACGCTGTGACCATGAGGTGACCTTGGAGATGGGGGCAGTGGCAAGGACAGCAGAGTGGAAGGACAGAAACAGTGTGAGAGGCAGATGGGTAAGGAGCTGCCATGCCAGTCTTGGGTTCCCTGATGGCAGCCTCACCATGGTGTGCAGGACGCTAAGCCCTTAGCAGCTAATCCTTCCAGAAAAGAGATGACAGTCCCTGCTGCCCAGAAGATGAAGCCCCTCAGGAAGGTCTGCTCGGTCCCACAGTCCTACAGGCTCCATCCCACAGGCTCTGTCCTACAGGCTCCATCCCACAGGCTCCATCCCACAGGCTCCATCCCACAGGCTCCGTCCTACAGGCTCCATCCCACAGGCTCCGTCCTACAG
>NW_006399754.1:36324262-36341568 GCF_000299155.1 Elephantulus edwardii
CTACAGGCTCCATCCCACAGGCTCCGTCCTACAGGTTCCGTCCCACAGGCTCCGTCCTACAGGCTCCATCCCACAGGCTCCGTCCTACAGGCTCCGTCCTACAGATTCCGTCCCACAGGCTCCAAGAGTCCACATAATGACTGCAGGTTTTGTCAGGTGGGGGGCTACTGGTGGTTCTCTAAGGGAACTCTCTTGGAGTGTCCTCCAAGCCCTGAGCTTACCTTTTTGAAAGCAAGTTCGGTGTTGTCTGAGCTGGGGCAGGTGACCCACCCTTTGAACTTGTCCTTGGCCTCTTTCTGGAGGCTGTAGATGAGATGCTCCAGATAGGTGTGGTATGTGGCTCCGTTCTCTTCAGTGCGCCTCCCCAGGTCTTCCAGAGTCGGGATATAGATGTCAGCCTCTTTGTAGGAGCCTTTGGACTGGGATACCATCTCAGCGGGGATCTGAGGGGACAGAGGCTCAAATGCATCATGCAGCAAAGTCATGTCCCCCAGAGATCAGGTGCGGGACCAGGCTTGGAGCCCTGTGGTGGGACAGACGTTCCCTGAAGCTCTGTGAGGGCTCTTCTAAAACTCACCAAGCACACATATGTCCCTGAGGCTTTATTTGCAGTGGAACCTATGAGAGCGGGAGCTGGGTCTCTCAGTTTTCTGCCTCTGATGGAGTAAGTGCCAGCACTTTTCTTTCCCTCCTTATTGGTGAAAAATGTTTGCATTTTTTCTTCTCTGACAGGTTTCCTCCTTACACAGTGCAACAGCCTGAATTTCTCCCACCCTTCCCTCATTTCAGTATAACCAAGGCCATGGTTCTCAGGGCTTTGTAAAAAGCATCAAGTGATGAGGTGAGTTACATTTTACGGTTGTAAATCCTCAACTATGCATTGGTCCTGAGGAGGCTCTGAAGCCATCATGGTAATGAAGGAGGCAGGGCTGTTTCTGCATACACTCTCCTTTGAGATATAATAGTGATTTAACAACCCAGCAGAGATCAGAGAAACCTACAAACCATTAGGAATGAAAAGCTGGAAGCAAATCATTGCTCTGGAGTCCTGGTGACTGGAACCTTCTAAAATGAGGAGACATGGATTCTGAACTTCAGACTCCTAACATGTGAGGCTTCTCTGGCCTGATTTACAGCCTCTGACAACCCAGTGGAGGGTCAGCTATGGGTCTGTCTGACTCACACAACAACCACGACAAACTGTAAAAGGATAGATTTCTGTTTGTGTAAGTCTTCTACCTGTGGTGTCCCTGTCACAGCAGCACCACACCCACCTGTGGTGTCCCTGTCACAGCAGCACCAGAGACCTAAGACACAGCCACCTGTGGTGTCCATGTCACAGTAGCATCAGAGAACTGAGACACAAGCATCTGTTTTAACAGATTTTACTCTATTATTCAAAAGATTGCAATGACCTCATGGTTTCCACTTGCTTCAATTTTATTGCGAACATACTTTTATTTGATATGAGAAAGCGTGATCTCAGAAAGTTTTACCAACTGTCAGCAGAGTTCGATCAAACAGATGTACTAACTGAAGCATCGCTATGACTCTGAAGAAACTTCGTGTTTGTTTTTTAGTAGCAAACTGTGGAAAGCCGTATTTCATATTAAATATTTATAATAAACCAAATGCTATTTCAGGATATGAGGAGGGCTGATATAAACTGGAATTCACCCTGAAGCACTGAAGCAATCCTTAAATGTTTACAGGGGTAGGCACGAAGGCAAACCTTATGGTTTCCAGGATTCTTGTCTTATATTTGCTAACCCCTCCCTCCTGAGTCAAGCATAAGGTTTTCAATAGAAAGAGCTGAGCTGCATTTCCATTGAATTCTCTTTGTGATTTGCTCCCTGGCAATTTTCAATAAAGGCACAGGGAAGCTAAGGTTGGTGCTTCAGTTGTTGGAGAACTGGTCGCCTCCTGCTTTACCTTTTTCACATACATTCTTGGTGTCTGTCTTGTTATTAATACTTATTAATATACTTTACCCTTGGTCTGCAACATCAGACTTTGCCCACATATAAATACCTATTCACCCATGAAAGCATCTACTGCTCATAGGGTCACTAGGAACTGTTGTTGACTTGATGGCGCTTGATAACAACAACTAGAAAAGTATGACAGAGGTCAAGTTCACTCATTCCTTTAGCTTCTCTACAGCTGTAACCTCAGTGGCCACTGACTCTTAGGCACAAGGACTGCTCAGTGTCATATACACAAAGATGCCACACAATATCCTGTCCCAAGGTGAAGACAAATAGAGCAGGTGTGCCAGCTTTGATCCAGGTCACCATCAGTGTGCAACTACTTCCCTGAAACCTACAGTCAAAGCCCAGTTACATATGCATTGCAGGCAAGCACCAGGGTGACAGAATGTTTTAGAAGCATTAAACCAGAAACAGACGAGAGAAGCCACAGAAAGCAGGCATCCCGAGAGCTTTGGTGGAGGCAGTGAGAGGCATCACCTACCTCAAACAGCTGGTCACACTTGGTGATCATGTGCGCCAGGCCCTGTGCAGCGGCCAGGCTCTCATTGAGGTCCCTCTGGTCCGGCTTCCCGGTGGCATACTTCTTCTGAATGGCTCTGTAATTGAACGTGGTGTCACACACATTAGACCACACAGGGCTCTCCCTCTGTGCTTTCTCTTCAGACCCAGCTGCCAGCCTCCTCATTCTCTAGCAAACAGTGACCAGCCCACAGGTATTCTGAGTCAGGCCAGGAGCCTGGGAGTGTGTAAGCAAAAATCTTAGTAAAACAGATACGCCGGAAGGACCAGAGTGGTTATTCACCTGTGTTCCAAAAAGAAAAGAAAAAAAAATGCCACCAAATTGGTTCCACCTCGCAGCAGCCATGTGGGCTACAGCTGCCCACGGCCTGCCTCAGCTCCCAGTCTCCACAGACACTGATGGCCCAGGTTCCTCCCACAGAGTGGCCTGGAGCACGACACCACTGCACCACCAGGGCTTCGTGACTGTAAGTCAAGCCCAGTGCTGTCGAGCTGATGCTGGCTTGAGGGACCCCACTGTACCGTGGAACTACCCGATGGGGCCTCGGAGCTGTCATCTCCATGGGAGGCTGCTGCCTCATCTCTTCCCTGTGGAGCAGCTGGTGGATTTGAACCAGTGACCTTCGGGTCACAGCTGAGCACTTTTTACTGTGCCTCCAGACTTCATATGTTATTGCTGTTGTGCTTTACCATCCAGTCAGAAACAACCCATAGGCCCTCCAGCAGGAATCTGGGAGCTGTAACTATCAGAGATGGCGAAGTGCTATTTGTCCTACCCCCTTCCTCCCCTTCTCCACTCACAAGCAAGCCCATTGGGCTTCCTTGGATGGCGATTCTCACCCTGAGAAATGAGAAATCTACGAATGGAGCTGACACCAAGGTCGCCCCAAAGCATCTTCCTTTCACAAAAGAAGTGTGTGCAAAGCCGCATGTGGAAACAGAACACAGGGCTTTCAACAGTGAACACAATCCCTGAGTGGTGCCCATGGCTCAGTGCTCTTCATCTCCATGCCAGCCAGCAGCCCCTCAGAAGAAAAAGGGCTGGAGATGTACTTCAGGAGGACCAGCACTGTCCACGCACGGAGCACGGCCTCATCCTCCCACACTCGTCTTCACCCCATCAGGATTTCTGTGGGGAAGCCTGGGGGGTTCCTGCTGGTGAGAGGGGGACCTACCTCGGAGATGCTTCCTTCTTTAGTAAATTCAGGTGGAACAGGGAAGGGGCCAGGCACACGGCCAGGTTCATGGGTGTCATCTGGTTCTCCGCCACCACGTTGACTACGTCGTTGAGGAAGCACAGGAGCGTCTGGAGGACCTCCCTGTTCTCATCCGCCAGCAGCAGGATGGCCGCTTGGACTGCCTGCAGCTGCTGCTCCTTGGGGACATCTGGGGAGAAGTGGGCCAGGCCATGAGCGGGGCTGCTGCAGACAGAGCCAGCCCCTGTGACAACCAGGACACTTTTGGAGATGGGAGAGGACCACCATCACCACCAGTAACATCAGCAACTGGTAGTGCCCACTGAGGGCGCAAACCACCCCAACTTGGGCCACGTGCCTGGAAGACTTTGAATGAATTCAAGATGGTTCAACACCTGCTGTGTTGAAAGGGCAGCCGCAGACTGCCGAGCGAGCATGTCTATCACCCGTGCATTTTGACCTGAGTATTAAAGAATAAGAAAGAATGAAGACGAACTGAAGGCCTGACACTGTGGTGTTGGTGAGCATTGAGTACACCATGGATAGGCGTAAGGAAAAGCTGCGTGGGGCTGTGGTATGTTATGTGCCGGGCTCCTATCTGAAAGGTCACTGGTTCTAATCCACCAGCTACTCTGCAGGAGAAAGGAGGGCTGTCTCCTCTAGTAAACATGAGCTGTCGGTGGGTTTGAACCTCTGATCTGTTAGCGACTGGGAGTTTAGCCAGGGAATGAGGAGGCCCCAGAGGGAACCAGGTGTGCTGAGTCCCACTCACATTGGTAGATGTTGAGGAAGGTGTCGCTGAGCTTGCTGGTAAACAGTGGCTCAGGGAGGTCCCTGAAGAACTGTTTGACCATGTCAGCCACGTCGTAGGCGGACTGGTCCTCATAGTTGACGTGCTCTGGGAAGCTCTCGTTCATCTCCCGCAAGGCCTGGATCCGAGATTTTACACCCGACTTCCGGAACAGGCCCACCTGGAAGGAGCAGGACACTGGTCAGCCGGCCACCCTCCACCCTCCCACGTGGGTGCTGTACACCCACAGCCTTGAGTTGGTCTCAGTGATGGTCACCCTCTGCTGGGCTTCCGAGGCCACAGATTTTTATAGAGCCCATCTTTCTCCTGAGGATCCGCTACGAGCCTCGATCTGCTGATCTTTCCATTAGGAGCCTAACAAGTAATGCTTCACTATGACTCCTCCCTGAAGCTGACAGCCGAGGACATCCTATGGGAGGGTTGACTCCTCCCTACAGGACACTAAGAGCCAGAACAGACGCCTTGGTGGTGGGATGGCTTCGGCATGCCTAGTCTACGGGAAAGCGCTCTGCTAACGCATAGGCAGGACCTCTGGGGGGTTCAAGTTCACCAGCCGCTTCACCTGAGAAACATGGGTAGTCCTCTCCCGTGTGACTTACAGCCTCAGAAAACCTGCTCGAGTGTCAGCTCTGGGTCAGTTCTGACTGCGTAGTAATGTCTTTTGAGTCAAGTATGAGTGACTCCATTTGGCAATAGAGGCTTCTTTGTTAAGTTAAGGAGGGTACACTGTTAATACATTGGCTATGAAACATAGTTTTATATGATATGAGTGTTTTAAGTACAGGAAAGCATTATAAGTTTGCTATGATAAGTCAGTCTGAAGGACAAGGGTGCAGAGTCTGCTTCTGTAGAGGTGACAGGTCTGGAAATCTACAGGGCAGTTCTTCTCTGCCCTACGGGTCATTAGGAATTGGAATTACTGGTCAGCAGTGGGTGATATTTAAGCCAGTACAAATGACAGAGAACTACTGCTCAGGACCACAAAAGGCATCAGGCCGACACGATTTTGTACTTCATCTTTGGAGCACACCTCGTCTGTCCACTGTCCTGTGTGTCCAGCTGGCTGTGCTCTGGTTACATCCACACATGTGCACATACATCCTGAATGGTTCCCCTGGTATTGTTGTTGTAATATCAAGGGTTTATTGTTTAAAATAACTTTCCTAGCCGTTTTGTTTGTTTTGCCACGTGGATGGGTGGGATCTTAACAACAGGGATAGTCCATCCATAAGGCTATCTCACTAGGCCTAAATGAAGAGATTGCAGCAGCAGAAATTAGAAATCTCAACACCAACAAGGAAGACGCGGCAATGTGCATCCTTCAGGACCAGAGTTCCTGCACCAGACAGACTGGGATCAACAGGACAGTAACAGCGGCCTCAGCAGAGACAGCACTGACCTGGGACTGCTGCCCCACAGAGCCAGAGCGGAGGCCTTCACCCAGCCTCGCTGGAAGACTGCGGGAAGACCTCATGACCATCAGGACCAAGGGAACTTTGTGGCACTGATCTAAGCTGTGAAGCCGAAGGTCAAAGGGCCTATGGCCATGCTTGAGTAACCAGCCTGACGGATTGTCTCCTGCTACCAACCTGAACTGTTCCCTGTTAACTTCTCTAACAAACCCCACAACCGTGAGTACAGTGCGAAGTGGTGCTGTCACTGTCTAGCTGTGTTTCATTGACTATGCAACGGCGTTGACTGTGCGGATCGCAACAAATTGTGGCTAACCTTGAGGAGAATGGGAATCCTAGAACACTTGATGGTGCTATGTGAAACCTACACTTGGACCAGGAAGCAGTCATCAGAACAGAGCGAAGAAACACTGCATGGTTTAAAATCAGGAAAGGAGTGGGTCAGAGATGCATCCTGTCTCCATAACTTTTCAGTCTAGATGCAGAACTGATCATTTGGAAAGCTTGGCTTTATGAGGAGGAATGTGACATCAGGATTGGAGGAAAATTTATCAACAACCTGTGTTATGCAGATGACACAACCCTGCTTGCTGAAAGTAAGGAGGATCTGAAGTGCTTGCTGCTGAAGATCAAAGACTATCTTCAATATTAACTGAAGTTCAACATCAAGAAAATAAAGATTTTCCCACTGGGTCAATTGGCAGCACCATGATAGAGAAGAGACACCAACACAACAATAGAGCAGTAAGATTGGTGTTAGAATCAGTAGAGCTGGGTGCAGGCATGTAGGGGACCGCGTTTGATCTTCTAGCAGTTAGTTTTGTACTGTGAATGTTGTTGACAGGGACAGTGCCCCTTGTGGAGTTAGGTCAGCCTGAGCTATCTCCATGCTCTCCTTCGGCTCTGCTTCCAGATCTCTCCCTGGTGCCAGCAAACAGTAATTTCATCGATGACACTGGATTCAGCACACAGGTAAGCAGAGCATCATCAGCTGGTTACTTGCTGCACCTCAGATCCTGCTGGGAATCACGCGCCATCTGCTGCTTCCAGAGCTGCTTGTTGCGCACGCAGAAAGAAAGCTCCTTCCTAATCCTACTCAAGTCAGCCCTCGGACCCACAGACACCCCACTGAGGTTGTTAGACCTACAGCTGAGTTTTCAGAAATCCATCTTTAGCTTTTCTTTTGAGGTGCTTCTGATGGAATTAAATGACCACCCGTTAAGCTGACTCATCTGCTTTCACTCCTGGGGATTCCATGATAAAAATTCAGACGTGCTGCTGAATGGGTCCCCACCATGGTGCGCGTGTGTGAATGCTCCTCAGAGCAGCCATGGCCACTTTGTAAGGTCAGCACACCTTTGTTCTGAGGAGCCTCAGAGTCAACTGGCCCCTCCAAGTATCCGCTGAGCAACCAAGCATACTAACTGCTGCATCATCCGGAAACCCTTAATAAAGGGTCCCTCTTCTGTGGAGGAGATGCTAGCTCACAGCAACCCTGTAGCACAGGTTGGTGCCGTCCACGGGGCTTCCAAGGCTGGGGTCTTTACAGAAGCAGACTCCCTTGTGTATCCTGTGGGGTCTGGTGGGCCTGCATGTTTGACCTTTCTGTTAGCATTCCAATGCTCAAACCACTGCACCCCCAGAGGCTTCTAATAAAGGCCACCGCCCACTGCTGTCAAGTTGGTCCTAACTCAAGTCACTTCCATTAGGTTCCTGAGTCTGTAAATATTTATGGGAGGAGACCTGAACCCCTGAACTCTCAGTTACCAGCCCAACACATAATCCACTGTGCTACTAGGGCTGCTTAATAAAAAAAGAGGGATGTGAACTCAGAATGGGATCCCAGTGAGGTAGATGAGGATGGAGGAGCTGGTGCAAAGGTGAGAAAGCAATGACTGGGGCCAGTGCTTCCTGAGCTCCTGTGTGAGATGTGCTTCCTGCTGCGTACACTCTCGGCCACCCCACGTGCCACCCCATGCCCCACCCCACCCACCACCCCACATGCCACCCCGTGCACCACCCCACCCCCCACCCCACGTGTCACCTGGTGTCCCACCCCAGGCACCACTGGCTTATTGTCAGGTTTTGATGCGTCAGCGCCCGCTCATGATGACCACCGTCCAGCACAGTGAAACGCTGCCCTGTCCTGCACCATTTCCCCAGTTGTTGCTGTATTTGAGCCTATTGCTGCCAACACTGTGTCAACTAATCTTGATGAGGATTTTCCTCTTTTTGCTGATTCTCTACTTAACCAAGCATGATGTCCTTCTCCAGCAACTGCCCCTCCTGACCTCATGCCCAAAACATGTGAGATGAAGTCTCATCAGCCTGGCTTCTGTGGAGCATTGTAGCTGCCCTTCTAAGACAGACTGGTTTGTTCTTCTGGCCATTCAATATCCCTCTCTAAGACATCCATCCAAAGGCATAAATTCTTCATCAATCTTCCTTACGCATTGTCCAACTTTTGCAAGCATATGAGGGGATTGAAAATATGATGACTTGAGTCAGGTACGCTTGAGTCCTTGAAGGTTTAAAGTTATTTAAAAGTTGTTGCTGTTAGGTGCCATTGAGTCAAGTATGACTCATGGAGGCCCTATAAACAAAAGATCTGAACCTAGTCTTGTTCTGCGCCATCCTTACACTTTCTGACACACAATTGCAGCAGTTACTGTGTCAATCCACCTAGTTGAGGGTCCTCTTCTCCTTCGTCAGCCCTCCACCCTTCCTAATATCATGTTCCTCTCCAAGGAATAGCCCCTCCTAGCAACATGCCCAAAGTAATTGAGGAGAAGAGACATCATCCTTGCCTCCAAAGGACACTCCGGCTGCACCCTCTTCCAGACATATTTACTTGTTTCCTTGGCCGCCCATGGGATGTTCAGTGCTCTTCTCCAGCACCACAGCTCAAAGGCATCAATTCTTTGTCTGTCATCCTTTTTCATTTTTCAGGTCTTGGATGCATAGCCAGTAACTGGAAAGACCATGGCCTGAATCAGACATACCTTAGTCCTCAACTGACATCAGTACTCCTCAATAACTATTTTCAAATAATTTGTAAAGGTCCATAACTGCAGATTTTCCCAGTGCAATGTGTCTCTTTATTTCCTGACTGCTTGTAGCAAGAGTGTTAATTGTGGATCCAAGCAAGATGAAGGCGCTGACAGGTTCAATTTCCTCTTCATCCATTATGACACTTCCTATTGGTTCAGTGGTAAGAATCTTTGTTTTCTTGATATTGAGACACAATTCATACTGAAGGCTGCATGTCTTGATCTTCTGCAACAAGGATTTCATATCCTCCTCACTTTCAGCAAGTAAGGTTGTGTCATCTGCGTAATGCAGGTTATTTGTGAGTTTCCCTCCAAACCTGATGCCACATTCCTACTCATAGAGTCCAATGTCTCGGATAATTTTCTCAGCATTTAGATTGAACAGGTATGGAAATAGAATATATCCCTGATGCACTCCCTTCCCAATCCTAAACCATGCAGTGCTCCTCTGCTCCGTTCACACAACAGCCTCCTGGTCCAGTTACAGGTTCCTCATGAGCACAATCAAGTGCTCTGGGATTCCCATTCTCCTCAATGTCAGCCACAACTTGTCATGATCCACACAGTCAAACACTTTACATAGTAAAGCACAAGTAGACATTTTTCTGGTATTCCTTACTTTCAGCCAGGATCCATCTGACATCAGCAATGATAACCCTGGTGCCATGGCCTCTTCTAAATCCCACTTGAACTTCTGGCAGTTCACTATTTATGCACTGTTTCAGTAATTTTTGAATGATCTTCAGCAGTATTTTGCTTGCATGTGTTATCAATGATATTGTTCGATAATTTCCACATTCAGTTGAACCACCCTTCTTGGGAATAGGAACAAATATGGACTTCTTCCAATCTTTTGGCCAGACAGCCATCTTCTCCAGATTTCCTGGCATAAACTGGTGAGTGCATTCAAGGCTTCATCTGTTAATTGAAACAAGTCAATTGGTATGCCATTGATTCCTGGGGCCTTATTATTTGCAAATGCCTTCAATACAGCTTCCACTTTCTCTTTCATTACCATTGGCTCATGTTCATATGATATTTCCTGAAATTTTTCAGTGTCAATCAATTTTTTCTGGTGCAGTGACTCTGTGTATTCTTTCCATCTTTTTTTGATGCTTTCTGGGTCAATGAAAAGATTGCTCATAGCATCTTTCAATATCGCAACATGAGGCTTAAATTTTTCAGTTCTTTTAGGTTGAGAAATACAGAGCGCATTCTTCCCTTTTTATACTCCAGTTCAACTCTCTGCATATTCCATTATAATACTTTGCTTTCTCCTCCAGAGCTGTGCTTTTAAACCATATGTTCAGCTCATTATCTGATCTAGTTTACAATCAACTTGGGTGGGAAGCCTCGGTGTGGAATCTGGTGGGTGTTTAAAAGTCAGTCTGCTCCTACCTGTGAGTGATTTTTTTTTTTAATTTAAAAGTAGCCCTCTACTTTTAAAGAATTGAAAGTGTTTCTTTGCAGTGTATTTACACAATGCAATCTATCGCTTTATTTCTTGACAGCTGCTTCCCTGGGCATGGATTGTGTATCTAACTGAAAGCCTTTTCACTCTTAACTGTTTCTCCATCTATTAGTTTTGCTTTTCGGTTCCTGTGTGTGGGCTTGCTTCAGTGACGCTGACCTTCATCCATATTGAAGTCTTTGATTTTCATCATTCAGTGCTTCAGTCTCCTTCACTTTGAGCAATCAAGGCTGATGAGCCCTCCCCTAACTCTGATGCTATGCTCTTCGTACAGTCCAATCTCTCAGATATGGCCGTTTAAAATTCACCGTTCCTTTAGAAGGAGATTTTGAACAAGAATGGAGAGTTAGAATTCAAATCCCAGATCAGTTGTGGGAAATTACTTGACATCCGGTTGATGCTGCTGTGGTCAGCGCTCGATAGTCCCTCTCAGGATGTCCTCTCCTCTCAGAAGTGCTTCCACTGCTGAAGAGAGCTTGGCGTTATGGAGGAAGAGCAGGAGGCCAGGTTCATGTGCACTGTCAGTGACCGTCTAATAGTCCTCAGTCTAGACAAGACATCTGGGGATCTCGTCAAAATGTAGACTCTGATTCATTCAATGGAGTGATCATGAAAATTAGGATGAGGGGTTAGAACAAGAGCAAATGGATTCAAGCCTTGGAAACAGGTGAAACTATAATCCAGTGAGGCCTCTCACCTCTCCCTCCCTCCATCAGTTTCAGTTCTCACCTCTCCCTCCATCCATCAGTCTCAGTTCCCACCTCTCCCTCCATCTGTCAGTGTCAGTTCCCACCTCTCCCTCCCTCCATCAGTCTCAGTTCCCACCTCTCCCTCCATCTGTCAGTGTCAGTTCCCACCTCTCCCTCCATCAGTTTCAGTTCCCACCTCTCCCTCCCTCCATCAGTCTCAGTTCCCACCTCTCCCTCCATCCATCAGTCTTAGTTCTCACCTCCCTCCATCTATCAGTCTCAGTTCCCACCCTAACCCTAACCCTCCATCCATCAGGACTCATCTATCTCCTCTCCCTCCATCCATCAGGACTCATTATCACCTCATTTCACATCCATCAGGAAGTAGCTCTCACTTCCCCCTTTCATCCACCTGGAGTCATTTTCATCTCCCTTTCCGAGTGTGGCTGATTGAAGTTAGAAATAAAGCTCATCAGTCAGCAGCACCCAACTCCTCTTTCCCGCTGCTGTGTGTGAACACAAATGTTTCCTAACTGAAGGAGGCAAGATCTTATTTGTCTACATCCAGCTGCAGGTTGAAGGGAGACACCACCTTTCATCACATACATAGATACATCTCATCTCTACGTGTCTTGAAGATACTGCATTCTTTTTTTTAATTGAATGCTTGTGACAACTCTGTAACAAACAAGACTATTGGCATCATTTTTTCCAACCACATGTGCTCCAGGTCTCTTTGCCATATTTTGTAGTTCTTGAAATATTTCCCTTTTCAAACCATGGTCCTGGCCGCTTTAGACTAGAGTCTAACGTAACATTATTTTCTATGACCCTCCATACCAATCACTGCCATTCAGAAAACCCTGCCTCCCAGCAACCCCACAGCAGAGAGGGCTCGGCCCGCAGCACCCTGGCTGGAGATCTTTGCGGAAGGAGACTGCCCATGCCCATCTCGAGGAGCAGCCACCACCCACACCGTCTGAGGTCCTTTGACTTATAAAGTAGCAACTGTCAAAGCCCCACGGACATCGAAGAAAGGCAGCCAGACTCCTGCCTTATTTCCTTGTTGAAGAAATTGTGAAACATTTACATAATACAACATCCGCCAGTTCACTGTTAGTCAGGCATATAACATAGTGACATTTTCGTTATGCGCCATCATCTATGACTTGTGGTGACCCTATGAACCCTGACCTATCCTGAACCAATCTCACTGTCTCTGACCCACCTCCCCTCAGTGCCACAGTCACTATGTCAATCCACCTCACCCAGGGTTTTCCTCTCCTCACATTTGTCATATGCATTATGTTGAGGATCCATCAGCTGTAATCACTGACAGCTTCCCGGGTCTCAGAAGCCAACACCCGCCTCTGTAGATCCCACTCACTAGAACACTGAAGCAGCAGCCTGCCTCATCTTCACTCCAAGGAGCAGGCACCTGGAAGGCTCGAACAGCTCACCTTCTGGCTAGCACTCAGGCACCTTCTCTCCTATACTGCTAGGGCTCATTGAGAAGATGAGAGAGGCTGTCTTCTCCACTGTTTCATTTAGACATCCTTTGGAAGGCACCGTTTCTCCACTAAGGTTTACTGGCCCACGGCTGCTGTGTGGAAAGCAGCAGCGAAACTCAGCATGGAGGCCTGCGGGTTTACGCGGTGTGGTCGATGTGGTACGGAGATCGGAAGACACCAGTGATTAGCGACTGAAGAAGTTTCTAGTCCAAGCTGAGTGGGGTGGGGAAACGTGGGCCAAATGGCAGTAGTACTAAAGACTAATCAGCTATAGGACGAGGAAGTGAGAGGCCAGGAGGAGAAGATGGGAAGAGACATAACAGAGTCTGGGGGCTCAGTGCTCAAGCCCTGAATGCTAACAGGCCTCACTCGGCCCGGCTGCTTCTGTAAATAAAGAGCCACACCCTCTGTAACCCCATGGGTCGCTTCTACTCTGTCCTGCAGGGGTGCTGGGCACTGGGATTGGATTCAAGGGCAGAGAGCTGGCGTAACTTTTAAAAGGTCCCTGGTGGTGCAATGATTAAGCACTCAGGTGCTATCCCTAAAGCTGACAGATCAGTCACATAGCCGCCGCTTGGGAGAAAGCTCTGTCAATCTGCCGTCCACGGGACTCAACGCAGACGAGGAGTCCTGGGTCCTTGGGTCAGCCCCTCGGGTTGTAGAAGAGCAGGCCTGCCCGCAGGAGCTCTGCCTGGGTACCCTGCAGGCAGACGTGTCCCTAACTCAAAGGTGGTCCCTGCCGGTTCCAATTCACCAGTGGCTCTGTGGGCGGAAAATGGGCAGCCCCCACTCACACGATTTACAGCCTCTGAAAAGCTGTTGGAGGGACAGCCAGGAGCCAGCCCCATGTCTGCCGGACCACAGTGAGAATTCTAAGGGATCAGACCTTCAGGTTTTTCCTCAAGGAGCCACTGGTGGATTCAAACTTCCAACCTTTCTGTTAGAAGAAAAGCTTTTAAGCTCTTAGTCACCAGGGCTCTTCTCAGGACATTCCCAGTGTCACAAACAGTGCTGTCCTGTGGATTCCATCTCACAACGACCCTGGAGGACAGAGCAGAACTGGCCCGTAGGCTTTCCACAGCCGTCCTGGCCAGCAGGCCAGCAGGCCAGCATTTCTTCTATGGGGTCGTGGGGCAGATGTGACCTGCTGGCTGACACTCCAGTGATTTCCCCCTGTGCCCCAGGACTCCCTGGTCTACCAGCATGGTCCCCAGGAGGAGTACAGCACACAGAACCCTCACACCAGCGACTCGCAAGGTGTTGGATGGACCTGGGCCCAGAGAAGGAGTGAGGCCATGTGCTTCTGGTCATCTCAGTAGGTGGGACCTACTTGCCCCAAATGTCCTAGAACAGGCGATGCTGGGTGCTGCGGGGCTCATTCTGACTCACAATGACCCTGTGTGACAGAGGAAGACTGCCCTACCGGGCTTCCCAGGCAGAATCTTTACGGAGCAGGTCAGCAGACCTTTCTCCCCTGGCACACCTGGGTGCACTGGACTGCGGTCCTCATGGACTGCGGTCCTTGTGGACTGAGGTCCTGTGGCTAGCAGTTGACCCATCAGAAGAGGAATGTGGCAGACCGAAGGAGGAAGAGCTCCGGGGGGAGAACTATTGTTGGGTACCATCCAGTCACTTCCTGCACACCGCGGCCCCGTGGGGCAGGAGAGGGCCCAGAGGGTCTCTAACTGGGACATCCTTAGAAGGCAGACGGCTTTATCATCCCCCATGGTGCTGCAGGCTGGCTTTGAACCAGTGACTTTTCGGTTAGCGGGTGAGTGTGGAACCCTTGCACCCCAGGCCTCCTGTCCCCGTGCACCCTCGCAGTGAGTGGGGGGGCCCAGGCGTACCTGGTCGAGGCAGCTGGTGCGCAGATACCTGAGAGCCTGCTGGATGCTGTGCGGCAGAGGCTGCCCGGTCCTCTGCACGTGCACGATCAGTGGGACCCCAAAGACAGCCTTGTCTCTATAATCAGGCACTTTCATCCTCTTCATGAACTTGGGGACAGACCTGGAATTCACAGGAGAGAGGGTCAGGCAGGCTGCAGGGACACGGCAGGCTGTAATAAAGTGAGCTCAGGGAGGCAGCTACACTCGGGCCAGAGGATGCCATCTCCGCTTGGCGGGCCATGCTGTGGGCAGGCGGGATGCATGTGGCTCTGGACCCTACTGCCTCTGTCTGACAGTGCTAGCCACCTGGACCTTGCTGGGTGCCAAGTCGGTTCTGACTGATGGGTACCCCACACGACGGGGTAGAGCTGGCCTGTAGGGTTCCCGGATTGTAGTCTCTATGGTAACAGATCACTAGGTACAAACACTGGCCTCTGTGGAAGTGGTGGGCAGGTCTGAACCTCCAGCCTCCTGGGCAGCAGCCTGGTGCCTAGCTAGTCCCCTTCCAATCCCTACTAGCCTTGAGTCAATCTGCACTCTGTAGGTCTGGGTGTCTAAGGTTTATCTTCCAAAATGTCTTTCGGAGCCAATGAGTAACTGTTTACACTGTGCTGAAGAGTTCATCGTGTTAAGGAGAGAGGGGTAGGTTGGGATGCAAGCCCCACCCTACTTGAGGTTTCTATAAACTCAGTGCTGCCTTCTGTATCCTGGGACATCTGCCTTCAGTGGACAGTCTGTGATGCTCACCAGCCTGCACCCCTACAGTCACGTGAGTAATTTCCTGAGGGTCTGAGTCCCTGGGCGCCCTTCCAGTGAACTACCCAACCCAATGGACACACAGGCGCTCGGGAACTGAAGAAAGAGGGGTTTTGATGTGGGAAATCATGGGCTTGTACAGCAGACCAAACTCTGGGGCCTCCAGATCAAAGACTCAGGATGTCTCAAAACCGGTCTCCTCCTAATCCTAGCAGGATGCATAATGGTTATAGTAGCAAGAACACAACTGCCTGTGGTGCTTCCTACACGTGACAGGAGCAGACCACCAGGCCCTTCCTCCACGGAGCCACAGGGCGGTTTTGAACCACTCATCTTTCTGTCAGCAGTCAAATGCTTAACCATTCATTTCCAGGACTCCTTACACGTAGCAGAAGGTATTGGAGCCCAGTTTTCAAGTTGAGAGGACAACTTTTCGTAAAATTGTGACTGTGACTGTCATGGTTTTCAGTCAGCAAACACTTGAAACAAAACAAGCAGCTGCCAGCGAGTGGATCCACTTTCTCGCTCCTGCATCGCCACAGGGTCTTCAGAGGCCCCAAGAGCAGAGCTCCAGGCCTGGCTTACAAAGTGCCACTGGGTGGGCCTGAACCGCCAACCTCTCGGTGAGCAGCCAAGTGTTTTAACCACGTAAGGATTCCAAACAATGACAAGTCCTCTACTAAAGGGGCAGGGAAGAGGCACCGTGGAGAGGGAAGGGAACGGAGGGGGAGGGGGGCAGAACGCATTTCATGGCGATGCGTTTTCACTTTGCTGGAAACAGCCGTCATTTCTTAAGAAGGAGATCTTAGAAGTTCAGAGACACACGTTAGGATTTTTGTTGGCTCAACAGACACTACGTTTTCTACAAGGTTCACGGCAGCCCGCATCAAGCCTTCTTTCAACAGCACAGAGTCATTTCCTGTCACTGCATGAGGTCACTGCCTGTCTCTGTGTCCACTTTGGTCACCATGTTTCACACTCCCCCCCCCAGGCGTCACACACCTCCAGTCTGTAGCACAGTGTCTGCACAGGTGTCACAGGCAGCTGGGATCCTGGAGCGGCGCGTGGCCACTGTGTCCGGCTTCACTGTGACGTGTGCTAGATGTGGACTCACAGCATTTCCAAGGAAAGTCCATGTATTTATTTCACAGGTAATGTCTGATCTCTAAAACATTTTAGAACAGCCCTACAGATGCTTTTACCTGGGTAGCATCCAGCATAAGACAATTTCCGACAGTTCCTACACTTCCTCGAAGGCACACAACCATCTAAAGCAAAGGTCTCCGCCAGCGGTCCACAGTGGACAGACCTGGCCACCTGCTTCTAGATGGTTCCAGCTATGAAGGCCAAGGGCACGGTGAGCTGGAACGGCTGAGTGAGGCACCTACACCAGCGATCCAGAAGGGACGGAATGCCA
Organism: Elephantulus edwardii; assembly: GCF_000299155.1. Taxonomy (NCBI): domain Eukaryota; kingdom Metazoa; phylum Chordata; class Mammalia; order Macroscelidea; family Macroscelididae; genus Elephantulus; species Elephantulus edwardii. The sequence continues at coordinate 36,340,972 of NW_006399754.1, forward strand.
GGCCTTGGCCATGGTGCAAACGGGAGGGCCCACACGGAGAGCTAACCCTGGGGGCACCCAGGGGCCTCAGGGACTGTTAGTGAAGGCAGCCGACAGGCGCTCCAGGCCTGCGGGCAGACACCGGTCAGCACCACACGGTGCCCCGCAGTGACCCCATCCCTCGTTCCCCCTGTGATACGCACCACGTCCAGCCGTGCTTGCTGCACAGGGAGTGTTTTTCCATGATGGCCGTCAGGCGAAGCAGCGAGAAACGCTGCAGCAGGTTGAGCTGGCCAGCCGTCTGGTGGCTGATGAGCGGCGACTCTGTGACCGGCTGCGGCTGGTGAGAGAGCTGGAAACTGTCCCACCGGAGGCGCCTGGATGAGGAGACTACCGAGAGGTCAGGGCAAAGTGGACAGGCAAGTGGGGAGCATGAGGTGTGGCCATTTCAGATGGGGCTCCCATGAAGACCACCAGAGTCCAGAAAACCACAGGCCAGGGGACACAGGACACAGGCCAGGGAACACAGGACACAGGTCAGAGGACACAGGACACAGGCCAGGGGACCCAGGACACAGGCCAGAGGACACAGGACACAGGACACAGATCAGGGGACAC
>NW_006399754.1:36341808-36392502 GCF_000299155.1 Elephantulus edwardii
CAGGGGACACAGGACACAGGTCAGAGGACACAGGACACAGGCCAGGGGACACAGGACACAGGTCAGGGGACACAGGACACAGGTCAGAGGACACAGGACACAGGTCAGGGGACACAGGACACAGGCCAGAGGACATAGGACACAGATCAGGGGACACAGGACACAGGCCAGGGGACACAGGACACAGGTCAGAGGACACAGGACACAGGTCAGAGGACACAGGACACAGGTCAGAGGACACAGGACACAGATCAGGGGACACAGGACACAGGCCAGAGGACACAGGACACAGGCCAGGGGACACAGGACACAGGTCAGAGGACACAGGACACAGGTCAGAGGACACAGGACACAGGTTAGGGGACACAGGCCAGGGGACACAGGACACAGGTCAGAGGACACAGGACACAGGTTAGGGGACACAGGACACAGGCCAGGGGACACAGGACACAGGCCAGGGGACACAGGACACAGGCCAGGGAACACAGGCAGTACTGCTGCTTCCGAGCCTCATTCACCTGAGAAAAGTGATCTTTACTTGTGTCATGAGGAGGCTGAGGTGATGGCACAGGTTGTGGGTGTTTGGGCCCATGTTTATTCTCAAAGTGTGGAAATATTTTAGACTGACAGACACAGAGAGAGGAAGGGGGGTACAAGAAGCGGGAGAGGAAAAGAGAGGGAGAGACAGGGAAACAGAGGAGGAGAAAGAGGAAGGGGGAGAAATAAAGGGGGTGTGCAGGTGACGAGATGGAAGAGAGAGAAAAAAGAGGGGGAGAAGATAAGAAAAGAGAGGGCAGGAGGAGGGAGAGGGAGGACAAGAGAGGGAGGAAGGAGGAGAGGCCACAAGAGAGGGAGGAGAGAGGGGGTAAAAGGAGAGGGAGAGAGAGGGAGGGGACAGAGGGAGGAGAGGGAGGAGGAGGAGGAAAAGGCAAAGGAGAGAGAGGAGGGGGAAAGACAGTGTAAAAGGAGAGGGAGAGAGAGGGAGGGAGGGAGGAAGAGGGAGGGAGAAAGGGAGAGAGAGGGAGGGAGGGAAAAAGACAGGCAAGAGAGGGAGAGGGAGGAGGAGGAGGGAGGGGGAGTAAAGGAGGAGGGAGAGGAGAATGGCTGTTAAAGGAGAGGGAGGGGAGGGAGGAAGAGGGAGGGAGGGGAGGGAGACAGGCAATGAAGGGAGGAGGGCGAGGAGGAGGGAGGAGAGAGAATGAGAGAGGGAGGGGGAGGAGAGAGAGGAGGGGGAGAGGAAGAGGAAGGGAGAGGCAGGACGTGCATACAGCACATTTGTCACGTACATACCTGCATAAACAGATTAATAAACCAACAGAATATGCAACAGAAATTTTAAAACTAAGGCCAAAACCAAAATAATCTATGAATGATTATATGAAAAAGCAGTATGATTTGTAAACCTTCACTAAAAAAATTAATAGGTAAGCTGGGTGAAAGGAAAAGCAGTCTACAATAAGGGATTGATTAGCTACTGCAGTTAATGAATGATGTCAATCAATGGTAATTAATATTAGAGAAAACATGCATGCATGATCTGAGGAAATTGTAATTACAATGGCATAGGGCAAAATGCATGTGAATGAAAAGCCAATATGATTTATAAACTCTGGCAGCAGTATAATGAGAAAAAAAAAGAAAAATAATAAACCAAACTAGTAAATAAAACAGATTGAATAGGAAGTGGTTTAAAGAGTATTCCAAGACCCAAAAGTAGAGTATTATTCAAGAAATAAACAAACTGATTAGTAATATACAAATATAAAAAGGATAATTAATTAAATAGGAATGTTTTAAAGACTACTATTGATTCAGTGACTGGGATAATTGGGATGGGAGTGTCAGAGACAGTGCGATTGGCACAGGACAGAGCGGAGTTTAGGGCTGTTGTACATAGGGTCGCTATGAGTCGCAGGTGACTCGACGGCACATAACAACAACAACAACAATTATATCAATAATAAAGTAATAAATCATGTAATAGTGTTTGATTAAAAATGACACAGAAGCACACTGACACAAAGCCAGGGACAGAAAGGTAGGGATGCTGGGGGCCACCCACCTGCTGGGCCTGGTCAGTGAGGCCCCGACCCCAGAGTCCCGCCGTTCTCTGACCCCGGGGGCTTCGGCCTCCATCAGCGACGCTCCATCTCTGTCCACATCGCTGGGGGTGGTCCGGCCTTCAGAGGCGGAGGTCCCTTCGAAGTCCAGGGGGACCGGGTGCAGGGATGGGAGCAAGGACGTGCCAGGTGCCCCGGGCCCATCAGGGGGCTGCAGGTCGGGCAGGAGGTCCCTGGACCAGTCATTGACCACATCCTTTATCCCGTTGACTTGTTGCAGGATGTCATCCAGGCCTGGGTAGACAACGTCCTTGTCCAGGTCCAGCAGGTCCCCAGTGCTAGCATACAGGTGGTTGCCAGGCACATTGTCGTAGATGCTGGCGCGGCTCTCTCGGGAACAGGTGGCCACTAGCTGGGGCGGTCTGGTGCTGGGGTCCTGCTGTGCCCCCAGTGCCACACTTCCACCTGTCCAGGCCCCCTGGTAGCCGTTGTCCATTGGAGCCAGGCTCTCGATGGACAGCGCCTTGGGGAAGGTCCCCGGCTTGTGGTCCTTGGGGATATGCACGAGCAGGCTCTCCTGGGAGCGGAAGGCATGCGCGGGGCCCTGCTCGCTGGCTCCCCACTCACTAGAGCCTCTCAGCGTGCTGGCCAGCACGTCCAGGTCATCCAGGTACATGCCACCCCTCTTGCTGGACTCGCGACCTCTCTGGTCCTGCAGGCCCGTGGCGCCATGCCTGCTGCTGCAACTGCTAGGCTCCAACTTGCTGCCGCCTTTGGTGGAGTGTGAGGGCCCTTGCGGGGAGACCCCTGGGCGTGGTGAGTTCCGGAGGTCGCCATTGGGCAGCTGAAGCCCACTTAGGACCCCAGGCCCCGGCCCCTTGTGCCTGCTGGGCGCCCCTTTACCTCGGAGGGTCTCCATGCGTCTCAGAAGAGACTTGGCCCTGGTCTTCCCTGGCTTCTCATTCTTGGGGTGTGGAGGGTACTGTGTGAGGTCCCGGGAGGCATCCGGTGGGAGTGGGCCCTCACTGCCCCCGCTGCTGCCGCTGTGTACGGAGGACACCTCGGGCTCACTCAGCTCGGTCAGCACACTCTCACTGCTCGGCGTGGTCTTTATCCTAATGTCGCCTGCAGACCCATCTCTGTCGTCCCCTCCTGGGAAGAGCGTGGGCAGGTCGTCCACGCGAGACCATCTCCGGCTGGCCCTTTGGAAAGTCCATTTGTGACTGAGGCAGAGGTCCTCGTCGTCGGAGTCTTCACCCTGGAAGACAAAGAGGCAAGGATTTGTGTGCCTGTGTCACTGCATGGTGGTGGCCCCAGGGGACAAGGGGCTGCCCACCGGGCCTCCTGGACAGCCATCTTGCTGGAAGCAGGACACCAGGTCTTTCCCACTGGGCTTCCAGGTAGATCTGGACTGCCATCCTTCCCACTGGTGGTCGGACCCTCCATCACTAGCTATTACCCTCCAACATCAACTCTGAGAAGAATGGGAAATCCATAACACTTGATTGTGCTTGTGCAAAACCTTTACCTGGACCTGGAGACAGTCGTCAGAACAAAGCAAGGAAACATTTCACGGTTCAAAATCAGGGAAGGTGTACACCAGGGATACAATCTGTCTCCATACCTTTCCAATCTATATTATATGTGGAACAGATAATTTGGGATACTGAGCTCTATCAGAAGGAATGTGGCATCAGGATTGGAGGAAGACTCATCAACAACCTGCATTATGCAGATGACACGACCTTGTTTGCTGAAACTGAAGAGGCCCTGAGGCATTTGCTGCCGAAGGTCAAGGGCTGCAGCCTTCAATATGGATTGAAGCTCAACATCAAGGCAACAAAGATTCTCACCACTGGGCCGATTAACAGCATCAAGATAGACAGTGAAGAGATTGAGATTATTAACAACTTTAGCTTGCTTGGCTCCAAAATCAACACTCTTGGTACCAACAGCTAGGGGAAATAAAAATCAAAAGACAAACTGTATCGGGAAAATCTGTCAGGGAACTTTCCAGAGTATTGAAGAGTAATGATGTCAGTTTAGAGATTAAGGTGTGCCTGATCCAGGCCATGGTCTTTGCAATTACTTGCTATGCATCAGAGAGATGGACAATGACTAAGGATGACAGAAGAATCAATTGAGTTATGGTGCTGGAGAAGAGTATTGAACATACCATAGACTGCTAAAAGAACATACAGAGGAGAGGGTGAAACCAGGCTGCTCCTTGGAGGCAAGAATTCTGAAGCTTCATCTGGCATACTTTGGGCATATTGCTAGGAGTCCTTGGAGAGGGACATCATGCTTGGAAGAGTGGGGGGTCAGAGCAGGAGAGGAGACCCTGGATGAGATGGATTGACTCAGTGACTGGAATAATGGGTGTCAGAGACAATGAATTTGGCTCAAGATAGAGCATGGTTCAGAGCTGTTGTACATAGGGTTGCTATAGGTTGCAAGCAACTTGACAACACATAACAGTAACTGTGGCCTAGTGGGTAAGGAGTTGCACTGCCAACCCAAAGGCATGTGGTTCAAATCCAATACCTGTTCTGTAGGAGAAACATGGATAATCATGTGGTTTACAAATGGAAAAATAGACAAAAAACCATGTCATTTAGAGCCTCTGTAAACCTGCTGGAGGGTCAGCTACGAGTCAGTTCCAACTTACTCCAGTGAGTGGAGTGTTGTGTTTTATTGGTGCAGGTATCTATATCGTTACAGATCTACCTACCTACCCCCCCATCAACACCCCTCTCTCTCTGGTGGATTAGTGGTAAGGATGATGGAAGAACTGATGCCTTTGAGCTGTGGTGCTGGAGAAGAGTCTTGAACATACCATTGACAGCCAGGAGAACAAACAGGTCTGTCTTGGAGAGGATGAAACCATGTTTCTCCTTGGAGGCAAGGATTCTGAAGCTCTGTCTCACATACTCAGGCATGTGGTCAAGAGGGACGGATCCTTGGAGGACATCATGCTTAGAAGGGTGAAGGGACAGAGCAGGAGAGGAAGACCCAAATGAGATGGACTGACACTGTAGGTGGGGCGATGGTTTAGGTGTGTTGGAGTCAGTGAGACTGTCTCAGGACAGGCAGGCTTCAGATCTGCTGTATGAGGTGTAGGTGACTTGATGACACATAACAACAACATCATCATGACATGCAAGCAGCCTCCCCCTTAAACAACAGCTGAGCTTTTCTGACACACGGTGACCCAGTGAGGGTCACTACAATGGTGCCAACATGGTTTCCAGTGGCAGTACTCTGGGGAGAGGCCAACAAGCCTTTCTTCTGAGGTGTCTGCACGTGGAACCTTTCCGTTAGAAGCCAAGCACTTAGCAATATATTGTGCTTTCAAGGAAAAGTGAACAGATTTTCTCATTTTGTTTGTTCTTTGAAAACCTGTCTTCCATATTATCGCATGCAATCTAGCCGGTACCGACTGTTTTCCTCTGACCTCAGCTCTTTGCACATTTTCTTATAATATTTTACTTTGCATTCTCAAGCATCCCTTTGAAATCTTCTGTTCAGCTCTTTTATTTCAATAATAGTTAATATAACTATTCTTCAAATATGTTGTTGTTGTTGTTGTTAGGTGATGTCAAGTCAAGTACAGCTCATAGCGACCCTGTGAACAAAATATCTGAACCCTGTTCATTCTCTTGGCCATCCATGGGATGTTCAGTGCTCTTCTCCAACACTACAGCTCAAAGGCATCAGTTCTTCTTCTGTCATCCTTATTCACTGTCCAGCTCTCAGATGCATCGCAAGTTATCAGAGAGACCATGGCCTGAATTAGACCCACATTAGTCCTCAAACTGACATCATTACTCCTCAATAATTTGGAGAGGTCCCTAACTGCAGACTTTCCCAGTGCAGTATGTTTCCTTATTTCCTGATGGTTGGTACCAAGGGTGTTAATTGTGGATCCAAACAAGATGAAGCTGTTAACAGTTTCAATCTCCTCTCCATCCATCAAATATCTGTACCAACAACTAAATAACTGTTAATATGACTATTACTCGAACATATACACCAACAACTCAAGTTGAAGATGTGGAAACAGAGGATTTCTATCAACTTTTGCAGTCTGAAATTGACCAAACAAGATGCACTAATATTTACTGGTAACTGAAACACAAAATTAGAAACAACATGGAAGGAATGGTGTTGGAAGGTATGGACTTGGTGACAGAAATGAGGCTGGAGATAAGAGGATTGACTTTTGTATAGTCAGTGATTTATTCATAGAAAATGCTTTTTAAAAAAATCCCAAAAGGTGTGGACCTGACCTGATGGACTGCACGGGAATCAGATTGATGGTATTTGTGGAAAGACTCATTGGAGAAAAGCAGTATCAGCAGCTAAAACCAGAGCAGGTGCTGATTGTGGAACAGATTATCAGCCTCAAGTATAAATTCAAGCTGAAGCTGAAGAAAGCGAATGAGAGTAGAACCTTGAGTCTATCCCACCTGAATTTAAAAATCATCTCAAATTAGAGGCATTGAACACTAATGACTAAAGACTGGCGTGCCCTACGAATGTGCTTTACATTTAAAACGAAACATAGAGAACTTGATGTTGTGTTCAGAGCCTGTCACATAGCTGACCCTCCGGTGGGTTTTCAGGGCAGTTAACCCACCATAGATTTCTGCTCCTTCTCCTGGGGAGCAGCTGGTGGCCTCAAACTATGTGTTTTTGGGATTGCAGCACAGCTTCTTAGCACTGTTGTTGTTGTTATGTGCGACTCATGACCCAACTTACAACAGCCCTAAACCCTGCTCTATCCTGTGCCAATCTCATTATCTCTGACACACCCGATTACCCCAGTCACTGAATCAATCCATCTCATCGGGGTCTTCTTCTCCAGTGATGTCCCTCCACCAAGCATGAACCCCTCTCCAAGGACTGGCTCTCCTTGCAACATGACAAAGGTATGTCAGACAAAGTTTCAGAATCCTTGCTTCAAAGGAGCAGCCTGGTTTAACTCTCTCCAAGACAAACCTGTTTATTCTCTTAGCAGTCCATGGTATATCAAATACTCTTCTCCAACATCACAGCTCAAAGGCATAAATTCTCTTTCTATCATCCCTCATCATTGTCCAGCTCTCTGATGCATAACAAGTGATAGCAAAGACCATGGACTGTATAAGGTACACCTTAGTCTCCAGAGTGAACTTATTGCTCTTCAGTACTGTGGAGAGGTCTCTGACAGTAGACTTTCCCAATGCAATTCACCTTTTAATTTCCTGGCTGCTAATGCCAAGAGTTTTGATTGCGAGGCCAAGCAAACTAAAGCTGTGAATAATCTCAATCTCTTCACCATCTATCATGATGCTGCCAGTCGGCCCAGTACTGAGAATCTCAATCCATATTGAAGGCTGCAGTCTTTGACCCTCTGTAGCAAGTGCTTCAGTTCCTCCTCAGTTTCAGCAAGCAAGATTGTGTCATCTGCATAACGCAGGTTGTTGATGAGTCTTCCTTCAATCCTCATGCCACACTTCTCCTCATAGAGCCCAGCCTCCCAGATGATCTGTTCTACATACAAATTGAAAATGTACAGAGATAGGACACATCCCTGGCATACAGCCTTCCCGATTTTGAACCATGCAGTGTTTTCCATGCTCTGTTCTGACGACTGCCTCCTCGTCCAAGTACAGGTTTTACATAAGCACAATCAAGTGTTCTGGGATTCCCTTTCTTCTTAGAGTCAGCCCAGCAAATCTCCCTGGAGACATGTTAGATACACATCTCTTTTTTTAAAAAAAAATTTTAAAAACTATTATTATTATTAATTTCAATGAGCATTTACAGAGATTGTGGATTTCCATTAATTCATTGTTGCACTTTTCTCCCACCCCCCCCCCCCCCATGCCCAGTTCGCTCTTCTTTAAAAGCAAAAGCAAAACTCCTTCATTGGTACACAATCCCCCTGCCCCTCCCACCCTCGCCCTGAGTATACTCCACTCTGCAACCCTCATTCCAAGCTCTTACGATAATCAGAATGCCCTAAGAACCTTAGTAGTCCTAATCCACAATATCAAGAGTCTTCTAAGTATCCTGAAAAATTTACAACCAGGAGAAGATAAAATAGATCAATGGGACCTTCTAAGAATCAAATCCCTATGCACATCCAAGAACTTCTCCAACAAGGTAAAAAGGGAAGCCACAGACTGGGATAAATGTCTCTTGTGAGCAAAGAATTGAAATCACACAGTTAGCAAGGAAAAGTTCCTGTCACATGAAATATTTTATACAATGAGATGTTACCCAGTGTTTATTCAAGCATCTACTAAAGAGATGGAAGGGATCTCTGGTGGCCTAGTGGTAAGGAGAGGTACTGTCAACCCAAAGGCCCACGGTTCAGATCCATCCACTGCTCTGTGGAAGGAAGATGGGCAATCGACTCCCGTGCAATTCGCTGCCTCTGAAATCCTGCTGGAGAGCCAGCTAGAGTCAGTGCTGATCAAACAGCATTTAACAACAAGGAGACTTTACCATGGAGCTCTGGTAGCCTACTGGTTAGGGTGTTGCTCTGCCAAGTCAAAACCAGGGGGTTTGAATCCTCCCTTTGCTCTGCAGGTAGATGGGTGATCTGCCCTGTGAGTCACAGCCTCTGGACACCCACTGGAGGGACATCAGCACAGAGGGACAGCGCGTTGCTATCTTGCTCGTTATTTCTTGTTAGTTAGTTACATGGAAAACAAAGACGTTTTAAGCATAAGCATGATTTGTCATATGAATTGGCAAGACACTTCCAGGGCAGGGCAAATGGAACAGATTTTGTCATTATTTTCTATCTTCTCAGCTTTGTTTATCTTCCATCTCCTCCTCATCAAAGAATCGATGCCTTTGAGTTGTGGTGCTGGAAGGTATTGAACATACCATGAGCCCCAAGAGAACAAACAGATCTGGCCTGGAGAGGGTGAAATCACCTTTCTCCTTGGGGGCAAGGATTTTGAAGCTCTTTCTCACATACTTTGGGCTCATAGCCAGAGGGACCATTTCTTGAAGAAGGACATCATGCTTGGACGGGTGGAAGGACAGTATAGGAGAGGAAGACCTCAGATGAGATGGATTGACAAAGTAACTGGGGTAAATGGGGGTACGTGTGTCAGAGTCAGTGAGACCAGTTCAGGACAGGGCAGGCTTCAGAGCTATTATTCATAAGGTTGCTAGGGGTTGATGGTGACTCGATGGCACAGAACCACAACATCAACAACTTTGTTTCGATTATATGAATGGAAGTGTAATTCTGTGTCTGCTAAATCTACCATCATCTTTGTATTTGAATACTGTGTAACTTTTACGATTTCAGGGGATGGGATGACTGGGGCAATGGGGGTTGGTGTGTTGGAATTAGTGAGACTGGATCAGGACAGGGCAGGGTTCAGAGCTGCTGTATATAGGATCACTATGCATTGCAGATGATTTGACAGCACATAACAATAACAGCGACAACCAGAGCTTATTTTGCAGATATTGCTAAAGGATCTTGGTCTGTAGGGACACTTAGTGATGAATCTTAGGTATCACGAAGCCAACCAATCGGTGGGTGGTTCAAATCCACCAGCTGCCCCAGGAGAAGGAGGAGCAGTCTCGTCTTGTAAAGGGGAACAGCCTTGGAAATCTGACGGAGAATTGAGATGAGTCAGTGTGGACTCAGTGACAGACTGTCTGGTTTGGGAGTTTATCTTGGTCTATGGAAGACTGAAGACTTACACTGAAAAACAACAATGACAACATTTCACTTCCATGGGGGTGGTGAGGGCTCAGTGCTGGAAGCCTCACTGTCCAGGGAGAGGCCTGGAGTGGCCTCTTGGAAGACCCCCTCAGACACAGTCACCATCCATTGTCAGCAGAGGCTGTGTGGCTAAGACAGGGAATAGGCTTCAAGGAAGCATCCAAATGAAGGGGGATGAGGAAGGAAGGCCTGGTCACCTCCTTCCACATATCAGTCCTAAGCACGCTATGACCTTCCAGACACAAGCTGACCCCTGAAAGCCTGTCTAGAGGGTCATGAAGACCTGGTGCTGTGGACCAGCTCAGTCAGTGGGCACAGCATCGCCCATGAAGTTGACCTCTGCACCCTCGTGAGCAGCCACTCAGGATGCAGCTACTGGTCTCCACCCACATGCAGCTAACGAGAAAGAAGCAAAGAGAGACTCCCGGCAGACACGTGTCCACAGGACTCTGGCCACAACTCATCCACCTTGACAGCAGAAAAACTAGACGGTGGCCGTTCTGACCAGGACACAATGGCTGACCCTGGATGGGAGGGAGAAAATTGTGGACCGGAACACTGTCTTAAAAGATGGACACAAAAAAAAAAGATGGACCAGTAGGCGAGCTCTGATGGCCTAGTGGCAAGAAGCTGCACTGCAATCCCAGAGGTGTGCAGTTCAAATCCACCAGATGCTCTGCTGAAGAAGGAGGGACAATCTCCTCCTGTATCAGTCCGATTTGACGGTACACACATAAAAAAAAAAGAAATAATAAAAATAAAAATTTAAAAAATGGACCAGTAAGCCAGACATTACTGCACTGAGATGTACTTAGAAAACAAACAAACAAACAAACACTGACAGAAAACAAATTATTACCATCTAAACACATGGATTACAATGCTGGCAATGCACAGTGATTGGGACATATTCTGAACATAAATAACTTCAATGATGGTGGAAGAAGCACCAGTGAGGATCTTCCATGGTGAAACCAGAGAGAACTTTTCTGTGCAACAATGAGAAACCTTTTAAGGATGCACTTTTAGGTTTGTAATCAAGGCACACCCAGAGGTCCATCAGCTAAAGAACAGATTGGCTGTTCCTTAAAACCAAACCAAACCAGACCAAAGGGTTAGCTTTTACCTTAAAATATAGACAACTTCTCAGTCATTGGAGGGGGGGATTAGAGAAGCTAGATTAATGGAAAGGAGACAACCAGAATACAAATACTGTGGACGCTGACACTGTGGAACTATAACCACCATCACTGAGGAATATATCCGTAACTCCCTGGCAGCAAGCTGATGCCGGCCTGCAGCTGATGGAGGGCTTCACGTGCATGGTGTGGACCTTTGAGAGAATACTGCCTATCTTCATCCCTTGAAGCACTGAGTGGATTTGAAGGACCAACCTTTTTATTAGCTGCCAATGGAAATCGAATACGCTGTGCAAACGTCCAGAGCCCTCTGCAGAGTACCGTATTTTCATGCAGCAATGTGCACCTCATCCTGCTTTGGAAGCACCTAATCCTTTGCTTGTTAGTTTCTCGTACATGTTATCTGAGTTACACACGCGCACACTATTTCTATGTATGCATTGGTTATATGAGGAAAATATGATATCTTCTACTTAGCAAACTCCTGCAGGACTACCTGAAGGAATGAGTTAAAGATATTTGACATCTTTATGCAACCCTCTAGTTCAAGTGAAAGCAGAGCAAATTTCTGAAGGATTACTGTAAAGAACTGAGGTATTTTCTGGAAGCCAGTTGATAAAAAAGGAAGCAAAGTGAAACTTCAGAGCAAAATTTTTTGAAATGAGCTTGAAGAATGGAGATATTTTCTATTTTTATATAAGTACATTGATTAAAAGGAAATAAAAAGAAAACAGGGAGTAAAACAAAACTCAGGCTGGGTTCATAACAGACTTGTTCAGGATGCTCTCGATACAGTAAGATACTTGGAGGACACATACAGAGGGGCGTCAGCCGGTAGCCTAGGACCGGTTGTTTCACCCACAGATGGGAAACCTACCTTTCTCCTTTGGAAGTTCACATCAAGTTTCATTGAGGCACACTTGTTCAATGTATTTAGGCGTCTAAAGAGAAGAGAAAGAGGAAATGTTTACTACCATCAATAATCCTAATCCTACTTCCCAGCTTAATAACTGTAGGCCAGCTAGATGCCGGGTCAGCGTGCCCACAGGGCTGTCAGTGGCTGGTGTTTGCAAGCAGGTGGCCAGCCCTTTCTACCGTGGTGGATTTCTGTGCTGCCTTTCATCTAGTGGAGGAGGGTGTTAAACAGTTCGCACCACACAACCAGCTGTGCCCTGTGGCCCTGACTCACGGTACCTCACGTGTCAGGGCAGGTTCCCCATGACCTTCCCACATGTCATGCTGGTGCCCTGTGACCTCAACTCATGGTACCCCAAGTGTCAGGGCAGGTGCCCTGTGACCCCAACTGATGGTACCCCACATGTCAGGAGACCTGTGACCCTGACTGATGGTACGCCACATGTCTAGTGCCCTGTGACCTCAACTCACAGTACCCCATGTGTCAGGACAGGTGCCCTGTGACCCCCCAACTCACGGTATCCCACGTGTCGGGACAGGGGACCTGTGACCCAACAGATGGCACCCCACATGTGAGGGCAGGTGCCCCATGGCCCTGACTCACCATACCCCATGGTTCAGGGCAGGCTGGTGCTCTGCAGGGCTTTCAGTGGCTGGTTGGTTGCAAGCAGACCACCAGGCCTCACTTTCATGCATTTTGGTGAGTTTAACCATCACACTTTCAGGTAGTAAATGAAACACTTAACTATACCAACTTGGGACTCTTCCTAGCTTGATTTTTAAGAAAATTTAAAAAAAATCAAGGCCGGTAACATCAACTCAATTCCGACTTAACTGACCCTTCCTGTGGGGGTGTGGGCTGTGTGTTTACTGATCTGATTTTCCCTGTTCCTTGGGAGGGCTTGCAGCACCCCACAGCTGAGGCGGACGCCGGCAGAGTCGCACTGCTCGGACCTCTAGGCCTTTCCCTGGGGTTTCTGTGAGAGTTTACAGAGTAAATAGACGTTCCACCCAAGTATTCAAACCCCTTATGTACGATAACATTGACCGCAATGCCTACATTGTAATGTTTACTGTCCAGTCGGAACCGACCCACAGCTGACCCTCTGGTGGGTTTTCAGAGGTGGTAAATCACACAGGAGGAGACTGTCCATCCTTCTCCAGAGGAGCTGGTTGATTCGAACCGTGTGGCTCTGGGATTGTAGTGAGTTTCTTTCAGTAGTTTACAACAGCTCTTCCCATCGGCTCCCTGTGGCTCTCACTTCGGTTAACCCTTCCGTCTGAGCGGCAGCCCTGGACCACTGCTGCCCTTTCCATCTCCTGATGGGCTGCTGTAAGGGCTGGGTTCTTCCCAGTCATACTGACCCCCTTCGAGGCCTGTCTAGCATCTACTGAAGGTTGAGTCACGAGGCTGAGTTTTGTGCCATTTCAAAGGCTGACTGCGCCTTGCGGGTTCCGTCATGTCTTTGGGATGCACGAGCTGGCAGGTTTTACATTTGTGAGCTTTGCTGGGCATTGTGTCCGCTCTCCGGTGACCCTGTCTCGAGCCGTCAGCAGTGCCAGCTGGGCACCATCTAGCTCTTGTCTCAGAGCCACGGAGGGGAGTCCTTTCCTCTCAGAACACCTACATGTCTGAAGATCTGTAGTCTAGGGAGCGTCTGTCTGAATCTCTCCGGGACCAGGCAAGGAGAGGGAGAAGCCAGCAGGCTGTACACTGAGGGAAGAGACCTAGGGTCCCACCTCCTCTGAAAATAAACATGGAGCAACCTCCTCTCCTAGCTCACCTCCACCCTGAGGAAGTGGACATACCCTGAGGCTCTCCCGGTGGCCCCTTGGATTTTGTTTTGGGCTTTTAAGGTCTGGTGGTACTAACAGTCCAATGCTCAGAGCCACTAGCTGTTCAGCAGAAAAAGACCTAGGGACTTATTCAAGTAATGATTGCTGTTGTGTGTTGTTGAGTTAGAACTGACTCATAGCTGACCCTCCAGCAGGTTTTCAGTTGATGACAAAAGTGGATACTGACCACCTTCCCCCTGGGAGCAGCTGGCGGATTTGAGCCACTAAACTTTGGGTTGGCAGCACGATTCCGTCCCACTAGGGCACCAGAGCTCCCTTGGTAAAGATTACACTCCAGGACACCCTATGTGGCGTCTCTCCTCTGTGACTTGGGTTCTCCAGGAGTCAGGATTGACTCAGTGACACAGGACAATGCCAACAAAGGCCATCTACAACATCTTTGCTGTCTGCTTTGAAATACTCTAGCCACAATCTCTCTGCCGGATGTCTTCTTTCACAGGGGTTTGTGGGAGTTTGGACACAGCTGGGTGGAGGCATTCAGCCCCTATCTCTGCCCATTGACCATCTTTTGTATGGACTTTCAATGCACAGACCTCACGGTTTCCATTGTCTGAGTTTCAGTAATTTCCTCCAGTAAGAAGAACATTCTCTCATTCCAGAAAGTGCTTTCTTTCTCTGTGCCCCTGAAATGTCTGATATATCCCCATCCTGACTCCTCGCACCCAGAGCTGGTGCCTCTGAGGGTCAGCAAAGGGGAGGAAGACCCTCTGTGCGCTGGACTGACACTGCCTGACACGCCGGGCTCAGCACCACACAGATGGTGAGGAAGGGATGTGCTCGGGCAAGGTCTCGACCTCAGTCCTTGTGAGCTAACGGGGGGGTCGGGGGGCGGGGCGCACTGAGGAAAACAATTGGCTAAAAGAGTCCTGGTGGCACAGTGGTCTAAGTACTGGGGCAGTCTTACTGTTCCACACGTCACCATGACTTGGTGACATGCTGTGTGGACAGGACATTTGGGAAGCCCTGTGGGTCAGTCTTACCATTACACAGGGTCACCATGACTCGGAATTGACTCACTGGTACCTGACAGCAGTAATATGTTGAGAGACACCCCCCGTTGCAGGTGACTGTGGAGTAGAAGCTCACCAGCTGGCCTGAAGCTGTCCCCAGCACGTTCTTGTCCTGGTGTCGCTGTCAGATGTCATCCAGTCAACTATGACGCATGTGAAGCATAGATCTGACCTCTGTCCTCACCAGTGCCACCCGCACGCCCACTGTCATGGTCATGGACAGGAAGGCCTTCTTACTGAGGGCTTCCTCTTCTCTGTTGTCTTTCTGTCTTTCCCAGCATAATGTCTTTTTCCAATGACTGGCCCCTCCTGACAACATACCCAGCCTATGTGAGACGAAATGCCTTAGTCCTTGACTCTAAGAAGCACTCTGGCCACACTTCACCCAGGACACAGTTGATTCTTCTTTGGACAGTGTGGCGTTAACAGCCTGCCTTCCACGTGTCCCATCTGTATCTGTATCTGTGTGTGTGATGTGTCCATTATGTTAATGTTGCTCATTTGGTTTTTTGTTGTTAGGTGCTGTTGAGTCAAATACAGCTCACAGTGACCCAAGAACCGCTGCCCTGAACCCGACCCTACCCTGTGCCATCCTCATCGTCTCCAACACGTTACAGCTCATGCTGACGCCCTCAGGCCAACCTGTCACTGAGGGTCTCCTCTCTTGCTGACCCTCCCTTCCATCTCTGCAAGCATGATGTCCTCCAAGGACTAGCCTCACTTAGCCACACGTCCGCAGTACGAGAGATGAAGCGCTGCCATCTTTGCCTCCAACAAGAAATCTGGTTGCTCTTATTCCAAGACATGTTTGTTCTTTTGGCAGCTCATGGGATACTCTGCACTTTTCTCCAGCACCACGCTCATAGGCCTCAATTATTCTGTCATTCTTATATATTGTCCAGCTCTCTGGTGATTGAGAAGACCATGTCCTGAATCAGGCACACCTTAGTCTTCAAACTGACATCATTGTTCTTCAGCATTTTGGAAAGGTCCCTAATGGTGGACTTGCCCAATACAACACGTCTTCTGATTTCTTTACTGTTGTTACCAAGGGTGTATAGATTGTAGATCCAAGTTAGAAGAAATCATTGACAGCTTCAATCTTTTCTCTGTCTATCATAATGTTTGACTGTTGGTCTGGTGGTAAGGAACTTTGTTTTCTTGATATTGACAGGTAATGCACACCTTCTGCAACAAGCATTTCAGGTCCTCCTCATTTTCAGCAAGCAGGGAGGTGTTATCTGCATAATGCAGGTTGTTGATGAGTCTTCCTCTGATCCTGATGCCACGTTTCCCTTCAATGAGTCCACCTTCATGAACAATTTATTCAGCATACAGACTGACTAGGTATGGAGCAAGGATACAACCCTGACGCACACCCTTCCTGACTTTAAACCATGCAGCGTCCCCTTGCTCCTTGTACTGCGTGGCTTCTCTCTGCCCCGACGTGAGCTGATCCGTGTACTGTGTGGCTTCTCCCTGACCCTGCGTGAGCTGATCCGTGTACTGTGTGGCTTCTCCCTGACCCTGCGTGAGCTGATCCGTGTACTGCGTGGCTTCTCTGTGTCCTGCATGGGCTGATCTGTGTATCGCGTGGCTTCTCTCCGCCCCGACGTGAGCTGATCCGTGTACTGCGTGGCTTCTCTCTGCCCTGACATGAGTTGATCTTGTTCATTCGGTAGTTCCGTAGCAGGTTTGTGTTGAGAAGGACACATTCTTCCTGAAAGAACACCCATTCTTTTTGATATTTATTTATCTAACAAACTCGTTTTCCTAGCCAATGAAACCATCACCCTTTGCAGAACTTTCTGGTCTGCTCTAGAGACAAACGAGATGAAGCGCTCATCGCACTATCAGCACAGGCCTGAGGATTATTCTCCCTGCTCTTTCTGATACACACAAGGGTTTTACCTCGGAGATTTTAGAGCTAAGGTCACAGTCTCCTTGACAAATATTTTGTCAGTTTCTTATTAAACTAACTATACTCTCAGCACTTGATGCAACAATTGCACTTCACTCATTTATAAAAAATAATAAACCTTTGATGCCAACACGAAGGCTTGCACGTGTCAGGACAATCAGGGCAGCTTGTTCCTGGTTGTTGTTGTTGTGGGTCCTGTTGGGACAGCTCTGACCCGGCGGTCCTCTGTCCGACTCAATGGCACCCCGTCCTGTCCGACGCCATGCTCACAAGCTCTGTGGTGCTTCTGCACATAGCTCCAGCCACTCGCTCAGTCCTGTCACCGATAACCTTCTCCTTTCCTAAGAATGCTGTCCCTCTCCAGGAAAGGCATTCCCGTGGTATGTGAGCTGAAGCTTCCCTCTGGTGGCATGTGTGTCACTGCGATGCTGGAAGGAACGTCACGGTTTTACAATACTAGCAGGTCGCCTGTGGCACACATGTCTTCATGGAGGGCACTTCCCAACTAAGACCAGGAAGCAGGACTGGCTCTCCATTTCTGAGCTAGTGGGCTGCTGACAAACCCATGAACAGCTTTGCTTGTAATGGTCAAAAAGGTATAAACTTGAAAGTCTACCACCTGGTAAATGGTGACGTAAACTGGGACACATCTGCCCAGAGGAAGAAACCCAAACCACCGCCATCAAGGTGACCGTGACTCACGGTGACCCCTCAGGGTCAGGCTGCCCGACTTTTCCCCATGGAGCAGATGGAGGATTTGAATGGCTGATGTTGGCCAGCAGTGTGAGACACAGCGACCACACCTCCAAGGCACCTGTGGAAGGCCCACCCCAGGCAGTGCAGTGACACACGGCTGGCACACCCAGCACACCACAGCTCTCAGGAGCCTTTGGAAGGCCCACCCCTGGCAGCATGAAGTGACGCACGGCTGGCACCCCGAGCACACCACAGCTCTTAGCAGAAGCCGCACAAACTTTAGTGAAGTGAGGGAGGGCGGACACAGGAACACGTTGCATCATTCCACTGACATATATGTTTTTGAAAAAGGCCTCACTATGAACCGGAAGACAGAAAGTAGACAAGAATAAAGCTCATTGTTGACGTGGTTCAGGCTACGAGCGACCCCCACGGAACAGAGCAGGTGGCCTCGCAGGGCTCCAAGGCCGTCAAGCTTACCTGGAGCCTCCTCCTGGCTCAATGACCCCCCTTTTCTTTCTCGTGGCGTAACAGGAGTTACAGACCCACCCTAAGGAAGCCCCTGTTACAGCACCAGGGCTGGGATGTGATCGGAGTCTTACATTCCACCCTTAGTCCTTTCACAAGTCCTTCATTTATGCCCTGGGGAGGCATGTCATGATTTCCACAGCACAACTTCCCATCCATGTACATGAACTTCACGTTGATGTGCTTTAGGGAGACACAGTTCAGTCCATGGCACTCTCTAACACCCTGCCCCTCATTTTCCTCACCTGTAAAGTGGGAAGGATTTGTCGTTGCTGGGGGCTGATGGTAGTGACTCCAGGCCACAGGGCAGAACCTCCCCGACAGCCTTTCTAGGTTCTAACTGTTCCCAGCACAGACTCTCAGGCTCTTCTTCCCTTTGGAGCTGCTGGATAGATTCAAACCATCAACTTGTCCACTAACTGCTGATCACGTCACCACTGATATCTTAGCGAGAAGGAGTTGCACTGCCAACTCAAAGTTACACAGTTCAAACCCACCAGCTGTTCTGCGGGAGATGGATGGAAGGTCTCCTCCCGTGTGAGTAACTGCCTCTGAAAACTCGCCAGAGGGTCAGCTATGGGGTAGTAATGACCTGATAGTAAATAGAATGTTCTTTAGGATCGAGCGGGGAAGACTTCATTTCATACATTTTGGGCATGTCAGGAGGGACGAGTCCCTTGAGGACATCATGTTTGATAAAGTAATAGGCTAGCAAATGAGAAGAAGCACCTCGGAGAGAGGGAATGACGTGCAGCTGTGGTGGTGGGCCTGACAGAGCAGGAGTGGGCCTGGATGGTGGGCCTGGAGGGGGCAGGAGTGGGCTGGACGGGACAGGAGTGGGCCTGATGGAGCAGGAGTGGGCCTGGATGGGGCAGGAGTGGGCCTGGACGGTGGGCCTGGACGGAGCAGGACTGGGCTGTGCTGCCTTCTGCTCTGTGTGAGCCGGGCCTCTGGAGTCACGGAGCGGGGCAGTCTTACTCCGTCCTAGTGAAGTGCTAGGACTCCGAATGGACTCCGAATGGACTCTGTGGCCTTGGATGTGGGTTGTTGTTAGTTGCCTTCACTTTAACTCCAGCTCCTGGTGGACAGTAGGGTTTTCAAGGCTGTGACCAGGCTTGTCCTCTGAGAGGCCCTGGGTGGGTCCGAATCACCAACCTTTAGCCAAGTGGCTGAGGGCCGAGCTGTTCATGCTCTCCAGGGGCTCAGACACACATTCAGTCACTGGCTTCCTGACATGTCCATCACGGGCTCCAAAACTCAGTGACCATATGGAGCACCGAGAGTGGCCAGCACGGCTGCCTGAGTGCAAGGGCCAGAATACAGCCCATAAATGGGCGTGTGAACAGATCCTGCTTCCGCGTAGACCCCCTCTCAGTGGGCAGCCTTTGACTAGATGGTTTGCTTTCAAGGGAACAGACCTTGTAAGATCTTTTCACACCTCAGCTCTGACTGCTTGCTGACGTAATTACGTTCCTAATACATTCATAATGACGTTCAGCTGGGCCACCAAAGACTTACAATAAGCTTTTCAAAATAATAGTGGTGAAGCCCAGGGCTGCTAAGCCAAACGTCGAAGGTTCTAATGCTCCGTCCTTCCTGGGGAAGAGGATGCAGCTGCTTCCGCAAAGAGTGCAGCTTGAGAAACCCACTGGGCTGTTCTACTCTGTCTTTCGTGGGGGCTGGGAGTCGGCGTGCAGGTGACCCAAGTGGGGATTTTACCATCCGAGTGATGGTGGTGGCTGTGCCTCAGCTAGAAGCCCATCCCCTGCAAGGTTTTCAGAGACAAAAAGTCACATGGGAGGTGAATGCCATCCTTCTATTACACTGAGAACCCGAAGGCATGTGGTTCAAGTCCACCAGCTGGTCTGCAGGAGAAGGATGGGCAATCTTCTCCCGTGTGATTTATTGCCTCTGGAGGGTCAGCTATGGGTTGGCCCAAGCTCCATGGTACACAACAACAACAACAATAAGCCACCATGCCTCCTCGGCGTGTCTACTAGCCCCTCCTCATCTCAGACTTTGCCAAGTGCTGGCCTGCCCTGAGCTTCAGCGCGTCTCTGCTGTGTCTGCTGTTTCTGCCCCTTGCTGGCAGATTACACGTGGAAGGTAAGAAATCCCACGCTGCTTCTGCCTCCTGCAGCCTCGCCCCCTTCGTCCCCTGCTGTGCCAACTTCCCAGACCCTTTTTCAACCAACAGCTCTTCCTCTGCTCTCACGTCCACAGCACCCCAGTCCACCCACCTACAGCCAGACGCTTCTCCCTTCCACAATCAGCACCCTTGGTTCCAGCAGTCGAAAATCAAAAGACAAGTCATGCCGGGAAAATCCGCTGTCGAGGACTTCTCTAGAGGGCTAAAGAGCAATGATGTCAGTCTAAGACTAAGGTGCATCTGATCCAGGCCATGGTCTTCTCAGTTGCTTGCTATACATCTGAGAGCTGGGCAGTGACTAAGGATGGTAGGAGAATCAAAGCCTTTGCATTGTGGTACTGGAGAAGAGCACTGAACAAACCAAGAACTGCCCAGAGAACAAACAGGTCTGTCCTGGAGAGGGTGAAACTAAGTTGCTCCTTAGAGGCAAGAATTTTTTTTTTAGAGGCAAGAATTTGAAACTCCGTCTCATATACTTTGGGCACATTGTCCGGAGGGGCCAGTTCTTGGAGAGGACAGTGTGCTTGGAAGGGTGGAGGGTCAGCTCAGGAGAGGAAGTCCCGGACTGAGATGGAATGACACAGTGACTGGCCATGGGGTCAGGTAGGACAGGGTTCAGCACTGCTGTTCATGGGCTCACTAGGAGTAATGATGTGACAGCAGATAACATCATCAATAGAGCTCAGGGAAAGAGGAGAACTCTGAGCAAGGACTCTCAGAGTGACGGAAGCCCTGGGTGAATGTGCCGGAGGTGGTGGGACGGCGCAGGACAGGACAGCATTCAGATCTGCTGTTCACAGGGTCACTCTGACCTGTACATGACTTGATGGCGCCCAGTGACAGCAGCAGCATCTTTGCAGACATGGCTGTGTTAAGGGTTGCGTCAGTTGTAACAAGTCCCACCACCATGCCCTTAGTGTACAAGCTGAGCCCTCAGCGAGAGTCCTTTGTGGTCCAACGTGCTGCAAGGCCATGTGATTACGTAGCAATGCTCGTCGGGGTAGCAGTGGCTAAACGCTTAACTACAAACCACAAGGCTGGTGGTTTGAACCCACCCATTGTCTCTACAGGCAGAAGGCTTGGCAGTCTGGTCCAGTGACGACTCCCAAGCCAAACTCACTGTCACTGAGGCAATTCCAACCCAGGGAAACCTTGAGGACAAAGACCCTGCAGGAGAGATTCCCTACAAGGCAGGACCCTGTGGGACAGAGACCCTGAAGGACAGAGATGCTGTGGGGCGGAGCACAGAGGTCCCCAAGGTCCTGGCCTTGCCAGAGTAGACTGTCTCCCCCTCCCTTGAGTGGGCTGACGGGTGTGAACTGCTCACCTTTTGGTTAACACCTAAGTGCTGAACTGCTGATGCCCCTGGGCCCACAGTCTGTCAAGTGGACTCTGGGAAACCCCACAGGGCTATTATGCTCTGTCACACGGTTCCACTGTGAGGTGGGAACAAGTCAAGGGCGCCAGCCACGATGACATCCCGTAGTTGTGCTGGCTTGTCCCTGTAACAGGTCTAAAAACCATTTTTTAAAAGTAGTGGCTACTGGGGAGCTCTGGTGGCCTAGTGACAAGAAGCTGCACTGCAATCCCAGAGATATGTGGTTCAAATCCACCAGATGCTCTGCCGGAGAAGGAGGGGCCATCTCCTCCTATACCAGTCAGATCCAATTTGATGGTACACACACAGAGAAAATAATAAAAATAAAAATTAAAAAAAAGTAGTGGCTACCGATGAAAAAGTGCACAGCATAGCTGGCAAGTGCAGTGCAGGCGGACACGGGTTTCCTGACTCACGCATCGGACATTTGGAGCTGGCCTCACGTGTCCCATGGTCATCTTGTGGGGAGAAGAACCTCACACTGCCCAAGGCCAGCTTGCCTCGTAATTCTGATTAAAATTGTCACAGCATTTTTATTCCCAGTTGACAATATAACCATCATTAAAATTTTAGCTTTCCAGATCAAGGACTTCTCCAAAACTGGAATGATTGGAGTACTGAGTGTTTTGGTAAGGTTCCTAGAGTGCTGGTGGTGCAGCGTCCGAGCAGTTGGGAGCTAAGCAGAGGCTGGGCAGTTTGCGGCCACTTCCTTCTCCACATGGGAAAGGTGCAGCTGTCTGCTTGTGAAGACCACACGCTGGAAGCTGGGCCGCACTGTCCTGCCGGTCACCCTGCGTCAGGACCCTAGCCAGCACCAGGCATGGTTAGAAGGTCCCAGGGTGTCAGCACAATATACAAAGTTTTGTTTATTTTAGATTTTTTTAAAACTTAAAAATTGGGATTTGAGGGGAGCTCTGATGGCCTACTGGCAAGAGGTTGCACTGCAGTCCCAGAGGTGTGTGGTTCAAATCCACCAGATTCTCTACGGGAGGAGGGACAATCTCCTCCCATACCAGTCAGATCCATATTGATCACACACACACACACATTAAATAAAAAATTTTTAAAAAATTCGGATTTGAGAAAAAATTTACAAAGCAAATTGGTCTTTTCAGCTCAATCATTCATGCACATTTTATTTCATAGTATCAATTACAAAACCCCCAACATCTGGTCCTGTTTTCCCCACGTTGTCCTTCCCTTCTCCCATCCTCAGACGTGTTTATTACCTGTTCTTTCCCTTCCTCTCTGCTGCCTTTCTGGACACCTCACTAGAGGATCTCTGGCGGCAGACTGTCTTTCTGGCCTGTGCCTGTGGTCCTGCACACACTGGTCTGAGAGCACTGTGATCAACTGGGAAACAACCCCGAGTGCTGCCCAGCAGTCTGTTCATGGCGACCCCATGCCTTTCAGAGTAACCTCTGCTCCTCCAGGCTTTGGCGACCGGCGCAGGACAGGAAGCGCTTGTTGAGTCAGAACTGACCCCCGGCTGACCCTCCAGCAGGTTTCAAATGCTGTAAATCTCATGGGAGTAGCCTGCCCATCTTTCTCCCATGAGCAGCTGACGGATTGGAACCACCTGCCTTTGAGCTGGCCACGTTCCCACCGGGTCAATGGCGCTCCCTCGGGAAGATCTCAGGTGTTGACAAACACGTGTCCTCTCTACAAATCACTGTTGAAAAAGTCAAGATCTATATGAAGAAGTGTCAGGCTGCGTGGGTCTGATGGACGAGGTCCCCACGCCTGGGAGCTTCTGCTGCTGCGGTCATGGCCAGCCTCCCCGGGAGTCTCTGCTTAGGACGCCGGGCCTGGGGCTGATCGCCTCACGTGAGCAGTCTGTCTCCCCAGTGAACACCGTGATTTCTGACTGCACGAGTAGTCAGTGGTGTCCCTAAGCCTGCACTGCTCGGGGCCACCGTGCTGTGCTTACGCCCCGAGGACGCACTCCTGCTGTTCCCAATCCTGCCCAGGCTGCCCTGTGGGATGAGCACATCCCGTTGAAACCACATTCACAAAAACTATTCAAATCCGTTACTGGATTGGAACCGACTCACAGGTGACCCTCTCATGTAGCAAAGCCACTTCAAGGGCAGTTCAAGGCCACCAGCTGCTCCGCAGGAGAAACCTGGTCAACCTCCTCTCAGGTGACTTACAGTCTCTGAAAGACTGCTGGCACATCAGATGGGAGTGGATTTCAACTCAAGGACACAGAGCAAACAACCGAATGGCTAGGGAATTGACTCCCAGCTCGAAGGCTGTTGATTCAAATCCACCAACTGCTTTGAGAGGGAAAGGTGGAAATCTCATCTTATGTGATTTGAGTGTCTGAAAACCCACTGGAGGGTCGGCCGGGCCAGTTCTGACCTCAAGGCAATGATGCACATGTGAGTTGAGCAGACCACGTGGGAAGCACTGGCCATCTTTCTTCTTGGACCTGAACCACCAGGGAAGCACCACCTTGGCAGCAAGCTCTCAATGCCTAGACCCCCAGAGTTCCCCAGCCTACATTAGGATCTCCTCACGTAGATTCCTATAACTCTGTGAGCAAGAGAAACTGATCAAGGACAAACAGCTCTGTGTTGGTGGCAGTGCACCCAGAGTGGTCCTTACAGGCGAGGATGGGAAAATGTCACCTCACTTATTTGGTCACATTTCTAGGCGGATCCAGTCCTTGGAGAGAAACGTTATGCTGGGAAAAGTGGAGGGTCAGAGAAAGGGAGGGAGACCCCAACAGGTGGACTGACACAGTGACTGTGACAGTGGGCGCAAGTGTATCAGAAATGGCAGAGTTGGGGAGGATGTAGACATGGCAGAGTTCAGATCCCCTGTTCACAGGGTCACTGTGAGTCAGTCTGCCGGATGGCTCCCAACAGCAGCTCTGTGAGGAGAAGGGACTGGGTCTCTGCGTTCCTGCAGCTATCTTGTATGTTGTTGTTGTGTACCATGCAGCCAGAACTGACCCATAGCTGACACTACAGCAGGTTTTCAGAGGCAGTTAATTGCATGAGAAAAGATGGCCCAACCCCCTCCTGCAGAACAGCTGGTAGCCTTGAACCGTGTGCCTTTGGGATTGCAGCACAGCTTCTTGCTACTGGGCCACCAGAGCTCCAGTCTTATATAGTTATTATATATTCCCATTTGCTGATCCAAATATTTGGCTTTGCAGAAAATTCAGCCAACTTTGGCTGCTCATGGCACGTTCCTGGCCTTCCCTGCCCACTCCTGTTGGGGCTGTCAGGCCATTCTCTCCTGCTGGGCATCCATGCCCCAACAGCTCTGCATGGACATTTATTCAACAGTAGTTCACAGTCTGACGTCCTAGCAATCAATGACCTATAACTCTAGCCTCTATCTCCCAGGCATATTCATCTACCTGATGTTTAGATTCATGTTGAACAAGCATATGGGAGCAATGGTGGCTTCGTGGAAAGAAGCTGTAGTGTCAAAGACATGAGGTTCAAATTCACCAGCTGGTCCATGAGAGAAAGAGAAGCCATCGCCACCCTTTGATTTACAGCCTGTGAAAACCCACTGAAGTGTCAGCTCCCGGCTGATTCCAACCTGACGGCACCAACAGCACCAACAACAAACCAAACAGTGTCCTGAGCTGCTGAACAAGCCCCTCAGTAGAGGGGTACCTACTAGAGACTGACCACTTGAAAAAGAACAAATGCTGCACAGGGGAGTGGACTTGGGGGGAGGGATTGTATAACAATGAGAGAATTTTGCTTTTATTTTTCAAAGAGAAGAGCGAACTGGGAGGGGGTTGGACAGGGAGAAAAGTGCAACAATGAATGACTGGAAATCCAGTCTCTGTAAACGCCATTAATAATAATAATAATAGTTAGATAAGTAAATACATGTCTAGAGAAGCTCCTGGAGTCTAATAAATGCTCACCATGTTAAAAAAAATGAAAAAGGAATACTTCACAAGCTTTACCTGTAAAGAGGTTCTACAAGGTCCTTTTCAAGAAAATCATGGTCATTCTTGACAGCCACGATGTTGATGGGAAACTGTGAATCTGAGAGAGGCAGAGAGGAAAAGACATGAGCACTTTGTGACACTGCACTGGCCGCCAGCACATCCAGGTCTGGACCCTCCCCTCCAAATGGTAGGTGTGGTGGGACTGCTGAAGACTACAGCGTAGGGGGTGTTGTTTTTTTAACAAAATCATGGCTTTTTGGTTTACTTTTATAAAAGAAGCACTTCGACTTGATTATGAATAACAGGTGAGCTTCTTCACCAATCATTTTTGTTTCTATATCTTTAATCAGATGGACAAATCTGCACTTGCTTGTTTTTAAGAGCAGAAGGGACATATGAGACTAACCAAGAGCTTGACCTTGGCTGCAACTGGACAGCGGGTGTGAGCTCACTGGCGTCTGCGTCCCATCTTGGTGGTCTCTCAGTGCCTAAATTTCTCCAACTATGGATTGATTCAGTGACTGGGGTAAGCGGGATGGGTGTGTCAGAGGCAGTGAGATTGGCACAGGATAGAGCAGCGTTTAGGGCTGTTGTACATAGGGTCACTATGAGTCACAAGTGACTTGACGGCACATAACAACAACAACATGCCGTTGTACACTTTTTGCACAGACCAGCATCTCAAGCCAACATAAGTTTTCTGAGCACTGAGAAACCAAAAAAATGCACGGAATCATTTGCTTGCAATACTGGCCTTGCTGCAGTGGCCCAGAACCCAAGTGGCCAGGCCTCTCTGAGTGGTGCGTGTGTTCCCTAGGGTTCACGTACCCTCGTAGAGCTGGGAGTACTGTGGGAACCCAGCGGCTCGCAGCCAGTCACATGCTTCCTTCGCTTCAATCTCTGAAAGACACAAGAAAGAGAAGTGGCCAGTTCAACAACCAGTACACACTTCAGTCTGCCAGGGACGCCGGTGAGTGTGGTGTCCACTGATCATCAGGGACTCTCGTTCTCAACTGAGTCTGTGCAAAGAGCCAATGCCCAGAACGGGGTGTCTGGGGAGCAGGCATGGGGCTATGGAGAGCCCCCCAGGACAGCCCATGAGTACCTGAGTAAAACAAGACCATGGGCTACAGAACCCAAAGGCTGTACATGTGGCACAGAAAAAAGTTTTCTTCCTCCGTCAAGCAACCAGGGGCCCAGCCAGACAGAGAGAACACTTCCTAGTCCTTTTTGATAGAAGATTTTTATGTTTCAGACATAAACATAAGTCACCTTTCCTTTGTTTTCTCACACTTTGGATCATGAAAAGACTAAAATCAGACTGAAACTCACTGGTGTGACGTCAACCCAATGAGCCTGTCGTTGGAGTGGAACTGCCCACTGGGGTTTCTGAGGTTGCAAATCCTTATGGCAGAATACCACCTCACCTCTCTCCCACAGAGCAGCGGCTGCATTCACCGGTCAGTCTCCCATCAGCAGGTGCATGCTGCCTCTCCACCACGGCTACTGCTGCTGCATGCTGACTCGGTGGTAATTCACAGTGACCCGGGGTGCAACAGGAGACCCGTGGCCGCCCTGTCTATGCCGTCCTCACGCTCGGTGCTCGAGCCCGCTGCTGACCACCAGCGCCTTCCAGCCTTACAGGCACGCCTCCGGCAGGAAGCAGACCATGTGCCACTGTTACACAGAAGGGCCCCGTGGCCAGTCACGCCGGGAGCAGGAGACCAAGTCCTTCTAGCCTGAGAGCTCCACTGAAAGCTGCCCACCTGGTGACCTTGCTGGCCCATGGGTGACCATGAGTGACCCTGCTGGTCCATAGGTGACCATGATGGGTGATGGATGACCTTGCTGGCCCATGGGTGACCTGCTGGTCCATTAGTGATTCTCCTGGTATTGGAAATACCCACGATGTTGCTCCTCTCATCACGGCAGCATCCCCCCCCCCCCAGCATGGCAGACTGACCGAGCGTGGAACTGGGCACTGCCCCCACTGTCAGTCCTCCTCAGTTGCCAAGGTGGGACCCACTCAGAGCTGCCCCTCCAGTGGGTTTTCAGAGACTGTGAACCACAGTGGAAGACATAACCCTCCTTCTCCCACAAAGTAGCTGGTGGATTTGAACCGTCTGCCTTTGGGTTGGCAACTCAAGTCCTTATCCACTTGGCTACCAGAGCTCCCTGGACAAATGAAAATACATTCTCTCAAGAGAAGAAATTTTTATGCTACAAAAAGACACATAACAGTATTTCTTTAATTTTTATTAATAAGCAGAAGACCAAATGCATTACTTAAAAACCAGCAGCAGCTGTGACTATTTTGATCACAAGGCCTGTCTTCTGAAGTGTTTCTGGATGGATTTGAACCACCAATCTTTAGACTAGTTGTTGAATGCCACCGAATTGATCCCCGTTCACTGTGGCTCCCTACGAGAGAGCACCGAACTGCCTGAGCCACCAGGAGCTGTTCCTGACTTGAGCACAGGGTAACGACTCTATCACAGGGCACAGTGTGAGGTGCCGCAGCGAAGCTCGTTCTCAGGATTCGAGAAACAAAGGGGTGTTCTGAATGGAACTGACCCAACAGCAGTGGGGAGATTCGGTTTGGTGCAAGGACGAGGCTTGCCGGCACAGCGGAAGCTGCACAAAGCTTCCTAAAAGACCAAAGCAGACGAGAAGCCATGAAATCAGTGACAGATCAGAGGACAGTGAGCTGTCCAGAAGGGATTGGCTCTAAGCTGTCGAGCTTGTGGTCTTTTTGTTGTTTGCACAAATGTCCTCGCATTTCTGTTGGACAGACTGGCCCCAGTTAGGTAAATCTTAAATGCTAATTAAAGTTCCCCCAGTCAGGGGTGGGGGAGGAGGGAACAGCGCACAGGGGTCTGCACGATTTTGTAAGTGGACTTGAGAAGCAAGTGTTGTTTCCTTCATTGAAGCTGGCCACCTTGGGGGCCCCATGCCTGAAGATCACGGTGCTAATCCGGTGAGGTGACTCAGACGTGTAGATGTCTGTGGTGCACACAATCATCGCCATTACCCCTCAGCAGATGGCTTAGCATTCCACGAGGCTCAGGGGCTGTCTTTGAGTCATTTATATGGTGGTAGTTCCAGGACTGAATGTCTCAAGGGAAGGCCTGCTTCCAGTAAGGTGTATCTCTTTAGTCATGTCTGAGGCCAGCCTGGTAAAGACCAGGGCTAGGATCCCTGCTATGTCTATGTGAATGTCGGTGCTCTGAACGATCGAGTCGGAACCGACCCAGAGCTGGCCCTCTAGCAGCTCTTCAGGGGCCGTGCATCGCACAGGGGGAGACTGCCCCTTTTCTCCCAGGGAGCAGCTGGTGGGATTGAACCACTTGCCTTTGGGTTGGCAGCACAACTCCTTACCACTAAACCACCAGAGCTCCCTGTCTGTGTGGTTATAGGAGGCCGTAAGTAAGAGCTTGGCTGCTAATCAAATGGTCAGCAGTTGTAATCCACTCAGTGGCTCTGGAGCAGGAAGCCCTGGTGATCTGCTCCTGAGAGGACAGCCTAGGAGCAGCCTAGGACCGCTGTCACCTGGGGTCACTGCAAGTTAAATATCTGATGCACCCGCAACAACAATACCACAGATGTATATGAAAGATGTGATCATCAACATGGCATTGAGCCCTGTGTCAATCATGCTTCTGTGCTAGCAAGACTATTCATCTTACACACTTCAGACACACTCTTCGGAGGGACCGGTCCCTGGAGGAGGACATCCTGCTTGGCAAAGAGGTCAGCCAAAGAGAGGCAGCCTGTCAATGCCATGGATTGACACGGTAACCGCAGCAGAGGCCTGAGTGTGGTGGAGACGTGGTGGACAGCGTGCTCCACTGAGTTCACAGGGTCGTCCGGAGTCATCGTGGGCTGACTGGCTCCTCCGACAACAGCATGAGGCCCCTTTGATTCAGAATCCCCTTGACCTCCCTCAGCAGTGACAGCAGCAAGATGGGACAGCGGCCAGGCAGTGGCAGCTGACCAGAACACATTGTGGAAATGACTACATCCAAGACATGTATCAGGTAGAATATTTTCCTCACACCGACAACATTCCTTCCCTGTGACATTGCTTTATTGTCACTGGGCACCACAGATTGCACTCTGACACACAGGGACACTACATGACAGGATAAAGCTGACCTGTAAGGGTCCTGGGCAGCATCTTTGTAACAGAAGATTGTCAGATCTTTCTCTCATGGAGCTCTGAGGGGGGATTGACCCCCCTCCCTCCACTTAGCGTGTCTAACCACTGCACACCCAGGTCTCCTCAGGCATGCCCTAGAATGAGGGTCTTCCTCCAGACCAGTCCTGATGACAGATGGACAAGGGCGACTGCAGCCACATATCAGGAGCACGAGAAATCAGCTTCTGTGCTGTTTTACGCAACTAGAACTTGCAACACCTGTTACAGCGGCAACAGCTGGTACAAACTGACACAGAGCAGGTACACACCCTGCAGAGGGAAAGGATAGACTACTCCCTCAACTGGAGCCTGCGGTGAGGTCTCCATAGTGAGTCTCAGATATGTGCACGGCCAAGAGAACGTTCCTGTTTGGGATCCTGCATCCTGCCTTCCAGTCCGTAAGAGTTAAAGAGCCCTGTCACGCTCATCTCAGATGCGCAGAAGCATGCGGGCGTACCTGTACATACCTGCACATACCTGCACAGCCGTGCGTCCTGTGCTGGCAGAGTCTGGAGGGAAAGAACAGTGTTTTCACACTCACCTCTCAGGTGTGAGGATGGGGGGGCGGGCGGAGAGAGAGAGAGAGAGAGAGAGAGAGAGAGAGAGAGAGAGAGAGAGAGAGAGAGAGAGAGAGAATAGATATAAAATAAAAAGGAAAGGAAAGAAACCCATCTACAACCTTCCTGCCCCAACCCATCATGTGCTCTATCAGCCAATCATCTCGATGTCTCAGGATGACTGCATTTTTGCACAGCACACACAGCACCCCGCTTTCTGACACAGCACATGCAGCACTCTGCTTTCTCACACAGCACCCCGCTTTCTGACACAACACATGCAGCACCCAGCATTCTCAGGCTGTGCAGGCACTCGCACCTGCTAACTCCCAAAGAGCTTCCCTGAGAGGCACTCAGCTAAGTGACTGACCAGAATGAAGGTTGGGGGCCATAGGGTGACGGGGATAACCGGAGCCCACATAGTCGCAGTGATCCCACATGCAGTGACCCTGCCAAACCGGTCCATCGGCCCCAAGGGACAAAGGTGCTCTTGACCCTCTCCCCATGGCCTCACATGCCTTTGAAGGCTGGACGATAATTAAGAAGATGGAAGAAGAGTGGACGTCTTTAGATTACGGTGTTGTGAAGAACACAGACTCCACTGGGGACACCAGAAACGAAGAAATGTGTGTTGGCAGGGCAGCCAGAGGGTTCCTAGGAGCAAGGAGGCCAGGTCCTCTCACATCCTGTGGGTGCGTTAGCAGGCCGGCCAGTCCCTGAAGAACAGGACTGTGGTAAATGATAGGGCCAGTGAAGGAGGGGGAGTCCCTCAACCAAGTGGACCAACACAGTGACAGACAAATGGGCTCGGATACAGGGACCACCGTGGATGGCGGTGTCCTGTCGTGCATGGGGTCACTGTGAGCTGGGCACCTCACAGCCCCGATCACTGTGGAAGCTCACTAGCACTGACCATCTGGCTAGCGGCCTTGTTGGGAGGAGAGTGGCAGGGTCTGGAGATGGTCAGGTCTCCTCCTTGGTCCTCTGGCCCCTCTAGAAAGAGGAATAAGATCTGTGATGACTGAGCTGATGTCAGGTACAGAGAAGAATCTAAATTCTACAAAGTCAACCAAACTGTAGCTCTCAGGAGAACCTCACATGGCCACCTGTGTCACAGAGAACCTCACATGGTCACCCCGTATCACACCCAGGAGAACCTCACACGGTCACCTGTGTCACAGAGAACCTCACATGGTCACCCCGTATCACACCCAGGAGAACCTCACACGGTCACCTGTGTCACAGTCTTGGGTGACCTCGCATGGTCGCCCTGTGTCACACTTATGATTTCTTCTCTGAGCAACTGCTGTAGAAAAGTCTCACCACAATTAGAAAATCAAGTTTCCTGATGGTCTAACTTAAAGAGGCTCAAGTTTGCCCCAAGGCTCGTGGATAAAAGGTAAAATCAGCCTCTGAAATCCCGTGCAATCACAACGGCAGTAGTTTGGTTTAGAAGGGGATCCTTTCTGGGAGCAGCTCACAGTGTCTTTCTAGCGTCCTGGGTGGACCTGAACCTTCAGCCACCTGGCTGGCTGCTGAGCTGTGTCTGTAGGTCTCCTTCTGCCAGCATTTTGAACCCTCCAACAGCTCAACTTTAGCCAGTGTAACTTAGAATCTTAAAGAGTTCTTTGAGCCTTAATTATCATTGTCTCTAAGTTTTAATTGGATCTCATCTGTTTATATATGTTCAAGAACGAATTACGAAATGAGATGACTAAGTATTGCAAAACCATGATTCCTCCTAAATGGAGATGAAGCTACATTGTGAATACAATGTGCATTTATAACAAGCAACATGAATAGAGTTAATAAGCTGGTAAACTTCTCAGGATGGAACATTCTTTATTAATGTAGCCAGCATGATGGTCTTGGCTGAGACTCTCGATAAAATACTGAGCTCAGGTATTAAGAGATCATTTTATCTAAGAACAAATTTGAAATAAGTGATAAAAACAAGTTAGAAATACGCACTGCCACAGAGGTGGCTCCACCTCCGGGAAGTCCTCCTCCAGGTTTTAGAGGCTGTCGCTCCTACGGAGGAGACTCTGACAGATCTTTCGTCCATGGAGTGACTGGTGGATTTGAATTTTGGACTTTTTGGTTAACAACCTGTTATGTTACCCACTCTGCCTTGAGGAGGGAGTTTTAGTGGCCTAGGGAGAAGAAGCTGTGCTGCAATCCCAAAGGCACGTGGTTTGAATTCACCTGGAGCAGGATGGGCAGTCCCCTCCTGCATGGTTAACTGCTTCTGGAAACCTGGGGGAGGGTCAGCTGTGGGTCGCTCCAAGTCGAAGGCACACACAGCCACCAGGGCTCCGAGGGGTCCTTCAACAGAAGCAGAAGAGCAGAAGCCACATCTAAGATGTGAAACACACACCACACCCCCCCCCCACACCCACACGGGCTAAAGGAAACAGAAGATCTAAACCAACCGAGTGCACGCAAGGAACCTAGGGGTGAAGTCGCTGGTTCAAGTCCACCTGCTTCTCCGAGGAAGGCAGCCGTCGCCTTCCCCCTTCAAATACAGCCGGGAAAACCCAGCAGGGAAGTTCTGCTCTGTCTCCTGGGTTCGTCATGAAGCAGAATTTGCTTGAAAACCCAGGGGGGAACTTCTCTGTCGTCCGGGTGCATCAAGAATCAGAACCTGCTGGCTGATTCTTGATTTTTTTAGGAATTTACCAAACCAGAAACCAAACCAACTGCCAGGAGCCGATTGTGACTCTGAGCTAGGGGACCTTCTGCCAGGGTTTCTGAGCTGTAGGTGTCTACAGAACAGACGTCCATGTCTTCCTCCCTGGAGCAGCTCAAGCCAGCAACGCTTCAGTCAGCAGTCCAACACACAGCCCTCTGCGCCACCCCCGGGGAGCTCGCCCACGCGCACCGCCCTGCATTGGGGCTCCGGGGCTGCACAGCTCTGTGGGAGGAGACTTCCCAGTGCTAACCAACATACGGCAAGGCACGAGGGCATGTGTGGGGTGCTGGCTGCTGGTGACGCCCACACAGGCACCGCTGGGGCACACGTGAGACCAGGGAAAGCAGAGGGCTTGCTGCATTCAGGCAAAGACTGCCGAGGGCGGGCTCTCCACGCACATGCTCCCGGGAACCCAGGATGCCATTGTAGCTCATCCACAGTCACCCAAACGTGGGCCGCCTCGCGCGCCCATCGGCTGACGAGTGGATGAACAGAACGTGGTCCCCACACAGCGAGCAGTGTCAGCATTCGAGGAATAAATCCCTGTACGGGGTACGGCATGGGCGGGCCTGGAAACTGTCAAAAATCCAAACCCCGGAGGGCAAATACCGCATGGCCCCCCAAACCTACAGCCCGGTCATGTAGAGGATGTGCTCTCACTGCTAAAGGTCTACGGTTCAAACCCGCCAGCAGCTGCACCAGACAAAGCCGAGGCTGTCTGCTCCTGTGAAGACTCACAACTTTGGAACCCCCAGGAGCAGCTTCCGTCTGTCCCACAGGCGCTGGTGCTCGGAAGGACCCGATGGCAGTGAGTCTGGGCTTTGCTTTCACTTGTTGATGAATTTGGAACATCTTTCTCTGCCAACAGCTACATTTCCTGAACAGCGTCTTGGGGGACTGAGCTATCGGCCTCCTGCTGCCATCTGAAAGCATCTGCTTCTCTGCGCGCAGGCTTCCCACTGGTGGGTTAAAAATACCGGCCTGGTCCCCAGGGACTCTGCTGCTAAAGCAGAAGTCTCTGCAGGGCCCACGTCCTGGTGCAGTGCATTGTGGGAGTGCTTCTTACTTGACATTTCTCACGCTCACTTCCCCCGGACGTGGGCTCTTCTCATACGGTTCCCATTTATATTCTCAGCAGACTTCAAAAAGGAAATCCCAAGTGGAGGTTTATCCGTTCACCAAAACTCTCTAAACGATGCTGCCGCCCAGGGGTGCATCCAGCTTACCCCGAGTCAGGCAGTTCAGACGGAAGGGGGGCTTCTAGCTGTGTCCCCCTCGTCCTTTCTGGACGCTGGAGGCATTGGGAAAGGCAAAATTTCACACAGCAGCTGCTCCCTAGTCTTTGACCTCCTATGTAATATATTTAGAAAATATCAAAGATTTCGGTTTTATGAGACAAAGTGGTATTTTCTGAAAGGCACTGCTGAAGTTTCAAGGTTACATTTAGAAAAAAAAAAATACACAAAACCATACCGTCAAATAAATGGAAAATAAAGAGAGAAAAATTTTGTACCTTGTTTTAACAACTAGATGATTATTTGAATTCTATATAATCCCCCAAATTCTTACAATATTGAAAGCAAACATGACTCAAAATTCCCAAGTCAGCAAATTCCCTGAGAAAGCGGCTCTTCCAGCCAGGACAGATCCATCTTGTGTTCTGTTGTTGCGAGGCTGAGGAGTCGAGTGACAGCATACCTGAACCACAGTGGTCACCGTGTCATCCATGTGGTTGGGGGTCCTCCTCTCCTTTGCTGACCCCCACCTTTCCTAGCGGCCCTTCCCAAGAGAAGCCTCTCCTAACAGCACACCAGAAGTGTGTAATGCTCATGATATTATTCCAAGAGGGAGTGGAAAGTGGAAACATACCATTTTCCCTTCTGCTCTTAACTAACGAGCATGCTAATGCCATGATTAGATACACAGCTGCTCCCTCCAAGGTTGACTGTTCGAACCACATAGCAGCACCTGTAAACCTTCCAGCCTAGGAACCTAAGGGGCAGTTCCACCTGCCACCTGGGGTCACTGTGAGTCAGCAATAACTCCACAGCACTTGACAGTCACACAGAGGTCAGGCAGGGTCACGGACACTCCAGGAACAAGGGAGAGCACGCTGAAGCTCCGTCCAGTGTCCTGTCACCACAACGGGCCCCTTAGGGATGCAGTGGTTAGGCGTTCATTTGCTCACAGAAAGCTCAGGAGTTCGGACACACCTACAGGCTCTGCAGGGGAGAGACGTGGCCGCCTGCTGTGGCCAAAATGCCCACCTAGGAGACCTCATGGGGCCATTTTCCTGTCACGTAGAGTCACTTGAGCACCAATCGACACACCAGCACCCAGTGAGGACGGCA
Source organism: Elephantulus edwardii (assembly GCF_000299155.1). Taxonomy (NCBI): domain Eukaryota; kingdom Metazoa; phylum Chordata; class Mammalia; order Macroscelidea; family Macroscelididae; genus Elephantulus; species Elephantulus edwardii. Next base: position 36,376,926 of record NW_006399754.1, read on the forward strand.
CACCACTTACACCAAGGCTCTGGGTCTCTTGCTGTAGATCATTTGAAGTATTTTTTAAAGGGCTTTAAGAAGAGTCTACTAATTTGTGTACAAATGTTTCTTAGCTTTGAGGGCATATCAGACTAACAGGAAATAAGTGGTGCCACATGGCAAAAAGGGCTGAGTTCAGCAACTCCTCCGTCTCCAGCTGTCTTTGTGACCTTGGCTGGTCAAGTTCAGCATAAAGCTGCTACTTCATGTGTCAGATGGAATGACAGCAGCCCACGTTGTCGGGCTGGACGGGATACGCCACGACAGATGGCAGGATGATGCGCTCATGTCCTGCGGTTGCAGTTAGGGGCCTGGTTACACAATGGTTAAGCCATAGGCTTCCAATAAAAAGGTTGAGAGTTCTAATCTACCCAGCAGCTCCACAGGAGAAAGACCTGTGATCTGCTCCTGTAAACATGTCAGCTGAGAAAATCCTGGGAGCAGCTCTGCTCTGTCAATGGGCCGACTCGATGGCATGCAGACACAGTAACAAGACTGCAGGGACACTCACCATGAACCTGGTGGCTTAAACCACAGAAACGGATGCCCTGGTAGTTGTGGAGGCCTGATGCCAACAGCTCAGGGTCTGTAGGTGCGGGGAGGCTGCTCCTGGTCTCTCGTGGCTTCTGGTGACTGCTGACTCTCCCTGGCTCGTTACCACATCTCTCCATCACTGCCTCCGGGGTCAAGTCACCTTCTCTTCTGTACCACTGTTGTTGGGGCAGGGGTGTTGTTATGTTGGAAGAGACCTCACACAGCTGAGCCCGCAGCGGGCTTCTGAGGCTGTAAATCATACGGAAGGAGACTCCATCTTTCTCCTCAAACAGAGCCTGTGAATTCATACCACACGCTTATGTGTTGGCAATGCAATTCCTCACCGCTAAGGAAGTACAGCTCTGTTATGGGTGTGCATAGATGGGTGTGCGTAGATGGGTGTGCATAGATCTGTTATGTAGACTGCATACATCTGTTATATAGAATGGATTCTCTCTCTCTCTCATGCAGTATTATCTACAGAAGTAAAGAGATGGCTACAAGCTAAGTGTCTGTCAACAGATGAACGGATAAACAACCGTGGGTGCATCCTCACAGCAGCGCTCTATGCAGTGGCCACACTGATCCACCAAGTGAGATAAGTCCCTCACCAAGAGGCAAGCTTACACGAGTACACAAAATTAGAGAAAGTTAGCACCCTGAAGGAATACTCCCCGATGGTTTCTAGGAGTGGAGGTGGGCAGGGGGCATGGAAGGAAAGGCAGCGATTAGACAACGAGCATGTAGTGAGGGGGTGAAGGGGACGGCTGCATAAAACGACTGCTAGCATCACAGCACTAAACAAACAGAGGCGGGGGTGGGGTATGCACCCGTCACAGACCACGGAAGAGGAGCATTACACACCCCTCGAGGTGGTCACTAATGAGAGACAGGAGCCTACAGGTGGATGCACAGGCAGACACACACTATCATCTGATTCCTTATAGATTTGCCAGGTGCTATTTCTATATACACATCGGTGGTTGATTCAAATAGGGGCAAAGTTAGGAAATGTCTTCACTATAAGCAAAGCCTCAGTGGGATGGACAGACCATTGTCACAAAGACAATGCTTTGCATTCCACATCCATGAGGTCCAGCCAGAGACGTGAGGGGGGTGGGCAGCGAGCCAAGGGGCCCCGTTGGTCTCTGTCTGGAATCAAGAACTGTCACCTGAGAACTGACTCACTAGCCGACCGTCCTAAGGGTTTTCAGAGGCTGTACACTGCGTGGGAGGAGACTGCCCGACCTTCTCCTGAGAAAGTGCAGGCGGGTGTGAATCAGCTGTTTTTAGATCATCAGCCTCACTCCCGACAGGGTAAGGAGGGGTCAATCGAAGAACGAGTGATGTCCGATTATCTCAGCTACTGGGTCTGGTCAGGATCACAGCACAGGGTCATACACACAGAACAACGCTCAACCCAAATATGGCCAGGCTTACTGCCAGAACCCCTGAGACAACGGCCCCCCAAATCTAGAATGTGACGTGAACACTTACACCAAGGAGGTTCTCGGCCCTTCGAGCACACCGGGGGCAGCACTCATCCAGGGAGAAAGCTCAGAAGACAGGCAGGGAGAGGATGGATGGAAACAAGAACCACACTGAGGGCACAGGAGGAGTGCTGTGACAGGGAGGGGGTCGGAACTGATGCTAGGAAACAAAGTGTGTGAAAGTAGAAAGGAGACCAATCTACTCTGTAAACATCATTCAAATCACAATAAAAGGGTTTGCTGGTTTGTTTTTTTAAAAAGGCAGAATTCTGCATAAAGTGGCCCAGAACAGCTTAGCACAGTTGGCAGTGAACCGAAAGGCCGTCAGCGATGCCGACAGCAGTGCTCGGTGGTCCATGCTCTGTCCTGGATGTGGAAGCCAGGATTCTCCCAATGGCTCAGCTGGAGTAGAGGCCTCTTTGCTGGGCCTGCAGCAGATACGCCAAACGTCTGTCAGCGCCTGCACCTAGACTCTGTATGTAAATGCTATTTTACTGGCCTTCAGTGAACATTTCAGCTGAAGTACGGGCTCCCATGCTCAACTTCTGCACACGTTGTTCACTGAGAGTGGGCACAGTTTTCACACTGTATGAAATTCTCACGATTTCCACCTGGTTGTTCTGCCTCTGTTCTTCTAGTCTCCCTACTCCCTGACCTTTCCACCCTTGCTTAAAGTCATTGTTGACCACTTGGTCTCACACAGATGGGACTTTAAGGGGGTATGACACCCACAGTGGCATTCTTTATTGGTGAGCCAGCCTGCCATTGAACAACAAGGTGGCCTCAGGGTCACCTCTGGGTCAAGATCCATAGCGCCTCCGGGGCGGTGGTCTCAGGACTCCTCCCCAGCAGCCCAGTGAGTCTGCGTTTTGTTTGCTTGCTCATCTCAGTTTCGGGAACTTGAGTCTCTGGTCCACGTTTGCTGAGTGTGTCTGCCCTGGCTCTGGTCGGAGCTGCAGGACCCTGAATGACAATGACGCAGGCCATCTCTCCTGACTCCCCATTATGCTCTCTGTCACACCAACCCTGCCCAATGGTACATCACAGGAAGCCCCTTCCCTGCAGCACGAGGCTGCCAGGAGCCTGCAGTGACATGGGGCATTTGGAAAAGGACAGTGACTTCCTGTGCTGTTCTGGATGAGGAGGTGGCTGTCATTAACAAGAGGAGTACCGGGCAGGCGCTGAGCCGCGGGACCTGAGGGACAGGGCAGGGCCAGCGCAGCCCACCCCCCCACCCCACCCCAGCCTGGCCAAGCTCAGGAGGCGGGCATGTGGGCTTCATTAAAGGAAAGAAAAGCCTTCCCAAGATTGTTTTTCCATGTTATGGGAAGAAAGGGAAGGAAAAAAAAATTGAACAAATATTTGAGTAATCAAGAGCAGGGTGGATGGGGCTTCCTGCGGCTGCTGGCTAGGAGCAGAGGGGGCGTGCAGGGCCGAGGCCACGGGAAGGGGGCGCAGGGCTGAGGCCACGGGAAGGGGGCGCAGGGCCGAAGCCACAGGAAGGGGGTACAGGGCCAAGCCAGGGGAAACAGGGCACAGGGCGGAGGCCACCTGAAGGGGGCACAGGGCTGAGGCCACTTGAAGGGGGAGCAGGGCTGAGGTGACAGGAGGGAGGTACAGGTCCGAGGTCGCCAGTCAGCAGAGGCCACCCACCACACACACTGCCTCCTCAAGCAGTGTCCCTGTCACTGAACCTTCAGATGGAGACCAAGCCTCTCAGTGTTGGGCCATTTCCAGGCCCTGAGGACCCTCCATTTGGAGGCCTGTGGCGGGGAGCAGACACTGCTGCCCTTAAACTGCGGGCTCTTCTGTCAGCAGCCCAATGTGAAGCCCTTTGACTGTCCTTTACTCTTGGGTGGGCAGGGATTGTGAACCGAAAGGTTGGCTGTGTGAACCCACGCAGAGGCTCTGCAGAAGGTGGCCCTGGCCACCAAAAGTTCCTGTAAAGATTACAGTCAATGATGCCCTGCAGTGTGCTCTCTTCTGCCCCTGGGGTCAGCGAAAGGCAGAACTGATCCCCACCTCACGACCATGCTGGGTTCAGGTGTGCAACTTCATGGGGACCCTGCTTGTATGTGAAATGCCAACAGCATTGTCTGCAGCCTCCAGCCACATGCAGTCCACCATCCCATGACAAACGGACAAAGGAGCGGTAGCTAATTGCTCAATGGGGGACAGGGACCTGGTCACCTCTGCTTTCGAAGAGGCTGCAGTGGGGTGTTTCTGTCCCTCATGCTGGCCCTGGGCCTGCCCGTGCTCAGGACAAGTGTCCCCCACCCCTTGTTCTCCCGCACTATCCAGCCAAGGTCAAGTCCACCCTTTGTTACAGAACTTTCTCTGAGACCTGTGCCCACAGCATCACGGGGCCACTAGGAAGATGAGGGACAGCGAGCGTCTGTTAATGACAGGGCAGCGACGGAAGTGGTCACTGTCACCGCGGAGTGGGGGGGGGGGTGGACAAAGTGCTGAGCTGGTGTGTGGTCTGCACGATGAATGTATGGACACAGGGTCCTGCCGGTATCAGCGGAGCTGCTGAGCAACAGGTCATGTCTCTGACAGTTCGAAGCCACCAGCTTCTGATGGAGAAAGACAGGCAATCTCTGTGATTTACAGCCTCCGAATGGAGGTCAGCGATGAGTTAGTTCCGACTGGACAGCAGTGGGCGGGCAATTCAGCGCAAAGCCGGTGGTGGGTCACCCAGGAGGCAGGGAGAGCACGGGGTCACAGCGCGGGACCGCAAGTAATGTCACAAAACAACGCACACACTCTGTTGAACAAAAGATGAACTTGCTCTACAAACTTTTACCCAAACCACACAGGAGAGTGTTGTTATGAAAAAAGAAGGAAAAGTCTGCCGTTCAAAGCCAGCAGCAGCCCTGTGGGAGGGTTAGCAAAGGAGAGGAAGGCCGTCGATCAGATGGACTGATGGACGCAGTGAATACAGCAATGGGCTCAGGAGCGTCAGACTGTGAGACGACACAGTTCAGTTTTGCTGTTTGTAGAGTCCCTGTGAGTCACACTTGACTCGACTGCACCTAACAGCCACTGCTGGAGGCCGCATGGCTCCTGTAAAGATAGCACCCTGTGGGCAGTTCCCTGTCATGGGGGGCGGAACGGGTGCTGCGGTGAAGTCCACTCAGATGTGTCACCACAGGGGTGAAAGAAGCCTTGGGGTCGGCGTCCTTCGCAGAGTGAGGTAGTCATAAGTGTCAGAGGAATCAAGTTTATGCTGAGTGAACTCAGTCTCGTGAGGACAAATACTGCATAGGCAATTCTTGTAAAAGTAGGACAACTAGTAAGATGTGGTAAAAGCCTGAAAGGGGGAGGGAGGAAATCACGAGGATGATAGAGGGGGGTGGTGGTGTGAAGGATTTGGGAAAGATCCAGCAGGACCTGAAAAGACGGGTAATAGTAAGCATAGATCAGCAGTGATTCATTTTATAAAACACAATGTACGTGACTGATCATTTGAAACACAATGTGGACGTAGGAATACATGAAAGATAAGCGCTGTGTACACACTTTGGATGCAAACCAACGTAAAAGGAAAAGCAAGGGAGGGGAAAGAATAAAGCACAAAGGCAAACCCACTGCTGGTGGGTGAATGTGGAGTTGAGCTGAGACCCCACCAGGTTTCAGAGGCTAGAAATCCTCCCGGGGACAGACTGACCACCTCTCCATCAGAGCAGCCACGAGCCTTGAACCCTGCACCTTGTGGCTCTCGGCAGTGTGTCGCCAGGGCTCATTATCCCTGCACCAGGGGCCACTCACTCCACAGGACAGCCACACGGGCAACAGCAGCGCTTCCCTGGCAGAGCCCTGCAGGCTAAAACCGCCTGGGAACGGGATCTTCAGGGAGGACATGGGACAGTGTGACTGCGCGGTGGGCCCTGTGATCAGCGTTGTCAAAGAAAGCACATGGCAGTGGACAAATGCAAAGCCAAACTGGAAACTTTCATTCAAATAACAATAAAAGCAAATCTCCAACGCTAGGAGGCTTAGTGGTGTGATGAGTAAACATTAGGCCGCTACCTGGTAGGTGAGCGGTTCAGATCCACACAGTGGTTCTGAGAGAGACCCTGTGTTCCGACCCCCAAAACAGGCCTGTGTGAATCTTCACAGACGTAGCCTCCTCTCTCACACAGGGCGGCTGATGGGTTCACACTGCCCACTTGAGGGGTGCAGCCAAGTGCCCACCACTGCACCACCAGGGTGGTGTTCCTGAAGCTCAGGGTCAAGGTCACCCTCTGCTCTACTCAGGGGTACATGGGTGGTTTCGCCTCTCCCCCACCGCACTCTGCCCGAGTGAGATCAGACAGCAGTGGTCTAAGTGATGGTGTGAAGCTGCTGTTTCCACGGCGTCCTCCCCATCCACTGGAAGGCCTGTTAGCCTAGTCTGAAGAGCCTGCCTCGGCCCTGCGGGCCCTCCACGGAAGGCGGTGGCCATGGCAACAGTCTCAATGGATGGCCCCTCTCAGCAGGCGGTAGAGACTGTGCTGGTGAAGACAGATTGATCACCACTCCTGGTGCCCTCAGGTGCCCACTGTTTCTTAGAGCTGATACCGACAATGGTCCCCCACCGCTGCTTGCCAGCTAAACTGAGACTACAGACAAAGCTGGAGGCTCGGCTCAGCCTGTGCTGGCTGCAAACACAGCTTCCTCTGGCCTGGTGACAACTGGACATTGTGAATTGTGCCTGCACCAGGGGTGCACCCTGCACCTGGCAAAGGTGTGTTTGAGTCGGACCCATGTGGCCATAGTGCTCAACCCCTCTGAAGTCCAGTCCGAGATCTGGACGGGGTATAGAATGACACTGAGCTGGACATGGGGCCTGTCAGCTCTGCTCTGGGTTCCTATCAGGGCCCTGGAGCGGATTCTGACTCTCAGTCCTTCTGGGGGACAGTCCAGCTGTCTGGAGGGGCTCGGCCTCAGTCACCTTCACAGGGCCATGCTGCCTCCTCTTCCTCCCCAAAAGCGGCTGGTGAGTTTGAACTGCCAACCTTTGTGTGAGTTGTTGGTAAGTGCTGTTGAGTGAAGTACAACTCCTAGCAACACTGTGAAGAGGAGATTGGAACCCCGTCCTGTCCTGAGCCATCGCATCCCTTCTGACACCCTCGAGCCCACTGCTGCAGTCACGTGTCAGCCCACCTGGTTGACGATTCTCCTCTTTCCTCGTCCCTCCACCTTTCCAAGCATGATGTCTCTTTCCAGGAAATAGCCTGTCCGAGCAACACGCCCAAAGTATGAGAGGAAGCTTTGTCATCCTTGCCTCCAAAGAACATCCTGGTTGCATTTTCTCCAAGACAGATCTGTTCGCATGAGCAGTAGAGTGCTAAATTCCTATGTCACCAGGGCTGTCCTCCCCCAGGATGCGGCTGTCAGGTCGGTTCTGACGTACCACGTCCCCATGTCCGGTTGCTGAGGCCGTAGAGTGGGGTACCGGGGGGGGGCAGCCTCACCTCTGTCCACAGACATGCTGGTGGACTCGAGACTCAGACCTTGTGGGCGGCAGCCCCAGAATGCAGCCTGTTCCGCACCAGGGCTCCTTAGTGGTCCTGGACTCTAGGCAGTCCCCATGGTCACTGCCCACACCCTCCTCCCATCTCCACACGGTCATGTCTGTCCCCTCCTCCCCGTCTCCGGCTGCTGTCCGAGCTCACACTGTTCCTGGCAGGTCCTGCCCCCGTAGGCTTCCTTGTACCTTACTTTTATCTAGAAAGATCTTCCTCTCTGTCTTAAGGGCCAGCCTTCACCCAGGCACATGCTCTCTGGCCACCTGGTGGTGCAGTGGGCTAAAAGCTTGGCTGATAACCCAAAGAGCAGCGGTTCTAACCGAGGCCCATTCTGCAGGATGTGGACCAGTCCACAGCTCCATGACAGTCACAGCCAGGGAGCCTGCAGGGCTGCTGCAGCAGGAAGGGACTGGCCAGGGCTTTTTTGGACACAGTCTCTGAATCCTAGTTCAGGGGTCATTTTTTCTGCCAGCCCTGGTGACCACCCACACCACCCAAGACAAAATGGGATCCCTGTCTTTCCAGCACCCCAAAGCTCGAGGGTGGATCCCACACTTACCCTGGGCTGGGCTGCTCTTTGTTTTCTTTCCCGTCCCTTCTGCCCCCACAGAGGCCCAGAGGAGGCTGCCGGCCCCAGGGAAGCTGTGCTCCTCGCCCCTTCCGGCACCTCGCTACTCCCCAGCGACCTCAGATTCCCAGCCTCCACACTTCCTCTCCTCCCATTTTCCCTCTCAGGGCAAGGAACTCCCAGGATGAGCTGTGGACACCGAGAGTCCAGACAGAAGGGATCCGGTTTCCAGCAGAATGAGTCACAGAATCTCCAGGCATCAAAACTCGAAATGCAAGCTCAAAGCAACTCGCTGCTGTCCTGCTGCAACCGACCCCCGCTGACCTCCCAGCGCTTTCGAAGGCTGTGAACCACACGGGAGGGGCCTGCCCATCCTACCTTCTTCAGAAAGGCTGGAGGATTTGAACCACCTGTCTTTGAGTTGGCAGCCCACCTTATCAGCTCCAAAGTGACCGAGTCTTCGGGGGCTTCCCGTTACTGCCGCTCACAGGGGTGCAGTGTGTCTGACTCGCGGTCTGTGGCCACCTCTCCCTGAGCAGTCTCTGGCACCATTCCCCCAGCGCACACCCTCTCTGGCTGTCCCCTGCTCAGCTCAGAAGGCCTCCCACATTTTACCCCTTCCCATCAGCCCTTTCCATCACACACTAAGCAGATCTCTCCCAGGGCCAGTACGTCAGGACGTGCACAGCCGGTCCTCAGCCCTCGGGCAGGTTTGCAGAGACTCTAATGCCAGGGAGGAGACTCCCTGCTCTCTCCCGAGGAGCACCTGGTGGATTTGAACTGGCGGAGCTGCAGTCCTTGGGCTCCAGCACAGCTCCTGAAGTCGGCAGAGCTCCGTCAGATGACGGCTGAGCGGCAACATGACTCTTCCCCATGCTGGAAACAAAGAGTTTGTGAGAGACAGGACCACGTCATCTCCGAGGGACACCTGGGCAAGGACGTCATCCCTGAGGGACACCTGGGCAAGGAGTCTTCTCTGAGGGATAGGACACCTTGGCAATGACATCATCTTCAAGGAATACCTGAGCAATGACATCGTCTCCAAGGGACACCTGGGCAATGACATCATCTCTTAGGGACACCTGGGCAATGACATCATCCAGGGACATCTGGGCAATGACATCATCCAGGGACACCTGAGCATTGAAGGTGTACAGTGAGGGGGAAGACGCTTCTTCAAAAAGTACAGTAAAGACTCTCAGAGTCAGAAATCCACAGACATGCACTTCCCTGGGCCTGGCAGTTCCCCCATTGCTGGGTGCTCCCCACTTCCCTGCCGGGTGGGGAACGAGCACATCCTCCTCTGCGGTGCCTGCCAGTCCAGGTGCAGCATGCAGGGTGCTGCTGTGTGTAGTTCTCTGTTGCTGGGACCTGATGCACGCCATACATGACTTCACAGGTTCTGCAGGACCAACCGGTAACAGGGACCGTGCTCTCCAAGATGGGCACCCCCCTCGTCCGCCTTCTCAGGTAGTTCCTCCCCCGCTGGCTCCCTGTGTAACCCCTGCTGCTGTGAGGGGCCACTGTCCTCCCCTGTGATGTCCGCATTTCTGACACACCCGAGTTAGTTAATCGCTGCTGTCTCTGCCATGTCAGACTGTCTCTTTGAAGGTCTTCCTCCCTCTCACTGACCCTCCACCTTTCTAAGTACGGTGTCCCTCCAAAGACTAGCCTCTCCTGACAACATACCCGACGCACCAGAGCGGAAGTGTCACCGTCCTTGCCTCTAAGCACTCTGGCTGCACTTTCTCTGAGACAGGATTCTTTGTTTTTCTGGCCGTCCATGGGATGGTCAGTGCTCTTCTCCACCACCACAGCTCAAAGACGTCCATTATTCTCTCCTTCTCAGTCATTGTCCAGCTCTCAAATGCACAGCAAGTGATTGACAAGGCCATGGCCTGAATCAGGCTCCCTTAGACGGTAAAAATGACATAATTGCTTCTTCCTATTTTGGAAGGTACTTGACAGCAGACTTTCCCAGTGCAATATATCTCTTGATTTCTTGACTTCTTGTACCAAGGGTTTTGATTTTTGCATTAGTAACTCCAAACAATAAAAAACCACTCCTATAACTACTGGGGGTCCAATTCTAGGTATTAAATTGGTCTTTGGTAAAATTTCCATTTCTAGACCCCAGGCACCTTGGCTGTATAATATAGTGAGAGGTGACAGCAGATGCCACTGAAGAAAATGTCAGCATGGAAAGATGGACAGGCGTCACAGCCAGCAGCGGGACACGTGGTCACATGCACAGTCAGCACACAGGACCTTGATCACACAGGGTTAGTGATCACAAGTGTTAACCTGCGGCTGGACGTACGGCCAGCAGGGGAGGCAGAGACAGTGAGCGGAGGACGGCAGTGTGGTCTTAATGCAACGTGTGGCAGACAGGACAGTGCCCCTGCATCTGTGTGTGCGTGCCCAGGGCCACGGTAGAGACAAAAGGGGAAAGGCATGTACGTTATTTGTTGTTATGTGCTGCACTGTGTAGTTGGAACCGACTCACAGATGACCCTCCGGTGAGGTTTTCAGAGGTAGTTAATCACATGGGGTGAGATAGCCCATCTTTCTCCTGTGGAGAAACTGGTAGATTTTAACTGAGTGCCTTTGAGTTGCCAGTGTAACTCCTTAACACTAATCTATCAGAGCTTGTGTCAGAGTCAGTGAGACCGGCTCAGGACAGGGCAGGGTTCAGAGGGTCGCTATGAGTCACAGGTGACTTGATGGCACAGCAACGACAACAAGATCATCTGGGGGATAAGGGAGCAGGATGGTCAGGGTGGCCTCAAGGCCCCAGCACCAGGGAACATCAGTGCCAATCTCCTAATGCAGGCCACCAAGACAGCCTGGTTCAGTCGGTCCACGCGGCCACGTTAGACACAGCCACTGGCCTCTCCTTGTCTGGAGCAGAGAAGAGGCGAGAGGCAGACTCAGGCGCAACAAGCTGCAGCACTGATGGACTCAGGAGCCTTGATTCCACGACATGAGGGCCGAGAGGGTGGCCTCCACTGACCACTCAGAAAAGGGGCCATGATGGGAGGACCTGGACAGCAAAACTCAAAATCATCCAAACGGCCAGGCCTGTCAGCCCAGTGGGCACAGGTCAGACCCTAAGACCTGTCACCTGTGGGACATGGAACAAAATACATCCCTGTGTGTCATCTTCCAGCCAGACAACAGACAGGTCTACCAGGTAACAACCTGAGAAGCAGGCAGTCCTCATGAATGAGACAGACACCCAGAAAGCAGGGTGTCACTGGGACATCTGCCAGAAGGATCCCCTAGACGTGACTCAGCTGCCCTTCACGGTGACCTGGAGCGGCTAAAGCTCTTCACAGGACACAGATGTGATTACAGCCCCCTTCACGGTGACACAGACATGATTACAGGCCCCTTCACGGTGACACAGACACACCAACAGCCCCCTTCACGGTGACACAGACACACCAACAGCCCCCTTCACGGTGACACAAACATGATTACAGCCCCCTTCACGGTGACACAGACGTGATTACAGCCCCCTTCACGGTGACACAGATGTTATTACAGCCCCCTTCACGGTGACACAGATGTTATTACAGCCCCCTTCACGGTGACACAGATATTATTACAGCCCCCTACACGGTGACACAGGTGTTATTATAGCCCCCAACACAGTGACACAGATGTGATTACAGCCCCCTTCACAGTGACACAGATGAACCTATAGCCCACCCTTCACGATGACACAGACATGATTACAGACCCCTTCACAGTGACACAGAAGTGATTACAGCCCACTTCACAGTGACACAGACGTGAATACAGCCCCATTCACGGTGACACTGATGTGACTACAGCCCCCTTCACAGTGACACAGATGTAATTATAGCCTTTCATGATGACACAGATGTGATTACAGTCCCCTTCACAGTGATGAAGTGATTACTGGTCCCTATACACAAACACACCTACATCTCCCAGTCCCCGTTCACAGTGACATCCCAGGGTCCAGTTCCTCTTAAGGCCTTGAAGACAAACAGCCAGTGGTCCTGGGGGCTTGGGGGCCTGTTGGCAAGCTGGAGGAGCCCTGAGTCATTTCTGGATTCCAGCTGTGGTCACTGTGTTTCTGTTTCTTTCCCAACTCGAAATCCCGTCTTCTGTGTCACTGCCCACTCACCTGACCCCTAGGGAACCCCTGAGTCACTTCCTGTCCTTGAAACTAGTGACAAGACTTTCCCTTACTAAGAACCTTGGTGGCATTGTGGTTAAAAATGCAGCTACTAACCCGAAGGTGGGCGATTTGAACCCACCAGCTGCTCCGTGGGAGGGAGACGACAAAGGCCCTCCTTTAAAGACCTGGCGGTGGTGCTGGTGGTGAGTACAACGGAGCTGCATATGACTGGTCTGTTGGCATGTCCATAGCGACCCTATGAGCCACAGATCTGACCTTTGCACTATCTTGCCATCCTCACCTTCTGATACACTTGAGCCCATTGCTGCAGTCACCACGTCAATCTATCTCATTCAGGGTCTTTCTTTCACCGACCCCCTACCTTTCCAACCATGATGTCCCTTTCCAAGGAACAGCCCTTACTAACAACACGTCCAAAGTAGGAGAGACAAACCCTTCACGGTCTTTGCCTCCAAGATCTATTTGTTTGTTCTTTTAGCAACCCACAAGATACTCAGTACTCCCACCACCACAGCTCAAAGGCATCCCTCCCTCTTCTGTCATCGTATTCAGTGTCCGGCTCTCTGATGCGTAGCAAGTGACTGAAAGGCTTTGCAGACTCAGAAATCCCATGGGGCAGTCCCTTTCAGAATGGATTTGACGGCAGGGGTTTAAGAGCCCCAGGTTAGGGTGAGTGAGGAGAATGATTGGAAGGGAAGCTGCTCAAAAGAGGAGAGGGAGGTGAGGCTGTCTCTCTCAGACAAGGATCAGAGCTGGGGCCTGAGCCTGGCCATGCTCTGTGCACAGCGGTTAAGCTCTCAGTCACTAACCAGGCTAGTGGTTCAAAAGACGTCAGTCATGGCCAACGGGATGTACAAGTTACCGAGTAACCAAGTCTCTTTTGCTCGGTGCTTTGACCCAGGTAGTGGATCCTGGTGGTGCCCCACTTGTCAAAATTCTGTCCTGGAAATTGACGGCCTGCTGTGCTCTGTGGGTCCTGCCTCAAAACAGGCTCAGAGACAAGGGCTGGGGTCAGTTTCGGTTACTGGACATCATCTGCTGGATTCCAGCTCACAGTGACCTCATCAGACAGAGAGGGATTTCCCCACCAGGGTTTTCAGGCTGCCACACGACAGGTCATCAGTTCAAACGTGCCCACTGGCTCTGTGGGAGGAAGACCCTGGTATTTGCTTCCATAAAGATTACCAACACTCCCAGCTCTGGGTCCACTGCGCCTCTCTGTGCCCCCCTCCCAGGACCTCTGAGGCTGTAGACCTCCAAGGAAGGACACATTCCTCTTCCTCTCCCAGCAAGCAGGCGGTAGATTTGAATGGCCATCTACTGGTCAGCTGTCCTCTGGCCCCAGTGCAGGGCTCACTGAAACCATTACCAGCACAAAGGCCCAGCTTGTCTGAATGGCCAACAGCAGGTAAATACCATGGAGAAGCTTCAACGCAAACAGCTCTTCTGATCTCCTGTGGCCACAGTGTCCGTCCAGCCCCTGCCAAATGTCGTCCTCCATATGAAGACAGCATTTGTCCACTCGTCATGTGGCCCTGCTGAGACTGCACTGTGCTGTCTGGTCAGCACTGTCCACGTGCAGCTCTGGGGCCTGGACTCTGTCCTCTGAGTCCTGAAGCCACCATGAACCCCCTGCCTGCACCCGCAGACACATGGCCCTCCGACTCTGCTCTCATCTTCTGGGTGGCCGTGGCCCATTTGATCCCATATTCTTTAGAAGAGGCCGGAGGTGTGGGGTTAACACATCGGGCTGCTAGCTGAGTGGTGGTGGGGGGTGGTTTTCTTTCCCTCAGCTATTTTTTTTTCTTTTCACTTTTTAAATGATCTGCATACAACCATTTGTATACATTGTGTTTTGTCCATTTACATTGTTTATCACACAATCATTCCTATGTACATTGTGTTTTACTCTTGTTATTATTGTGCACTGACTCATAGCTGCCCCTCAGGGGCGTTTCACAGAGAGGGTGGAGCCCACGGGGGCAGACTGCTCATCTCTCTCTCGTGGCTGTGTTGGTGGATTTGAACCCTGTTCCTCTGGGCTGGTGACACACTTCTTACTCCAAAATGACAAGAGCTCCCTGGAACATAGGTGGCTGGAAAAAAGCCTAAACCTGGAAATCCAAACCCAGCCCACTCTTGTTGTTCAGCTTCCAACTCACGGTGACCCTGAGGTGGCCAGCTTCCTAGGAGGAGACTGTCCACCATTCTCCCAGAACCACTGACCTTCCAGTTCACAGGCCAGCATGTGACACACTGCACCACCAGGGCCTAGGGAGCCTGGGGGTTTGGGGCACAGCTCTGTTCTGTCCTACAGGACAACTTTAAGTCACTGTGTGCTCCAACGCCTCATTTGCTAATCCTAGCCATGCTAGGAGAATTTATTTTCTTTGATATTAGAATTATCACTGGAATGTAGAAAGTCTTTTTTTGTGAACATGCAGGAGGGCTCTACCTGATATATGGTCTTCAGTGGCACAAATGGCCTGCGCTTGTCCACAGCCCAAAGGTCAGTGGTTCAATCCTACTAAATGGAGCAGTCACACTTTTTCTGTTTTGCAGGGCATTTAAGAGTTCTGTGGACATGAGGCTGGTGTATATGAAGTGCGCAACACAGAAAAGTTTAAAATACCGTGAGAACGAGCAGAAAGGGGCACAGAGAGCATGTGCTGCGGGAGGGGGGACGATATGGGATAGCCCCAGTGTAGCCATGTGGCCGCCTCTGCTGACTGTGCGTTCTGAGGAGCGGGGCCCCCTGTGGAGTTAAGCAAGCCCACTCCAGGCAGGAAGACACACAGGAGGAAGAGGTAGGAAACAGTGTCAGGACTCACACCCAGGTTTCTCTGACCCTAAAGCCTTTCCAGGAAGCCCTGCTGCCCAAGGGTTCTGCTCTGTCATGCTCTTCATGGCTACCAGCCTGTCCTCACACAATGAAGCCAGGAAGCCAAGATTCTTCCTTGGGCCTGGCGGGCGTAGGAGACACAGACCCAGGAAGGGGGTGGTGGATGGCCTCTGCATCCCCCATCAATCCTGGCGTCCACCACCCGAGCCCTCGGGCTCTCCCGTCACTATCAGGACAACCAGGCATAACGACACCTGACAGCCTTAGAGTTTCCTCTCCTCAGAGCTGAAGTGAAGTCCCCGGATGCTCTGGGCTGGATTTTGTTGTTTGCTGTCCCTCAAGGTCTTCAAGTCTGCTGTTAGGGACCTCTCCAGGGTACTGAAGAACAATGGTGTCTCCTTGGAGACTAAGGTGTGTCTGATACAG
>NW_006399754.1:36392969-36413587 GCF_000299155.1 Elephantulus edwardii
CTATGAGTCACAAAAGACTCGACAGCACATAACAACAAGTCCTTCACCCCCTTAATAACCACGCTGGAATGACTCCAGCCACTGTAACGACGCCCTGGGCCAATCTTGGTTTATAGAGGATTTACAGACGGGGAGATTCTGCTGAAGCAAGTGTGTGTGGTTTCTCAGAAGATCTCAGTCTCACTCCAGGCTACATTCAAATGAATTAGACTCAGAGGAAGACTTCTGGGAGCCTACGGGTGGACACAGCATATGCTAAAGAATGACATTTTTGTTTAGTGACTTTTGAACCTGAACATGCTTTACAAAAGAAAAGACATTTCCTTAAGAAGGCATGTTAAATACATCCTTGGGAAGTAATGTGGACTTAAAGATGGAGCGCCAGCTCCCAAACAGACGAGACTCATTTTATTGTGCTTTGCTTTGTTGCATTTCACAGATGAAGAATTCTTAAGAATTAAAGATTTATGGAAACTGCAGTGAGCAAATCAATTTGCACCCTTAACAGCATGCCCCTTACTTCAAGCCACCAGGCCACATTTCAGCCTTTCTCACAACACTGTAAACTTTCCCCAAGCCTGCCCAGTTCCTAGGTCACTAACTCGAAGGGGCCTCGTGGATGAGGAGCTATGCTGCCAACCCAAGGGTACCAAGTTCGAATCCACCAGCCGTTTTGCAGGAAGAGGATGGACAGTTTCCTCCTGTGCAATTTATTGTCTCTGCAAACATTCTGGAGGGTCAACTATGAGTCGGTTCCCACTTGCCACTATATAACAACAACTCTAATTCATTGCTGAGGGGTCAGAACTGTCTCATAAATGACCCTCCCGTGGATTTTGAGAGGCTGTAAACCAGGCAGCAGAGACTGCACGTCCTACTGGGAGCTTCTGGTGGGTCTGAACTGTCAGAAAGCAGATGCCTGTGCTATGGTGACATGATTCCTGACAAGGCCACCAGAGCTCCCCACCGGACTACAGCAGTGCTGGTGACATTTTTACACATATGAGGAAAGCGACTCACATAACTTGAACTTTCTCTGTATTGGGGTGGTCAGGGGTCAAATCCCCTCTATCTCTGAGGTTGCCCTGCTTGGTAAAACCTGTGTGAAGTCAAACCTGCTGGAGGTGGAAATCTGTCCAAGAAGAAAATGTAGGTATTTTCCACTGAAACAAGAGATTGAACAGAGCGATGTCTGCACCTCGTCAAAGGCGGGGAGCACATGTGAGGGGCAAGGAGGCCCAGCCTCTCGCAGCTCTCAGCCAGCTCACAGGGGCACATGTGGCTCTAAACAAACAATTTAAATTCTGTTACCTAGAAAATCATTTATGCACTTAACAAAGTATTTTGGTTGAATCTTCAAAATGCAAGGATCCAGATTTGGTCTACACACCTTGTAAATGAGAATCCCTTGACTTGTTCGGTGTGGTTGAGCAGGCTCGCGGTGACCCTGTGAACAGGAGCCTGAACTTCGCCTCATTCTGCGGCTCTTCGCCGTTTCCCTCCTGCTCACCATTGCGGTCACGTGCCAATCCACCTTGGTGAGGGCCTCTCTCTCTTTCGCCGACCTTTTCCCAAGGACTGGCTATTTCATCATCCTTCCTTCTAAGGAGCACCATGGTTGCACTACCTCCAGGACAGACTTGTTTGTTCTCTTGGCAGGCAGTCCATCAGATAGTCAGACTCTCCGCCAGCCCCACGACTCAAAGGCATAAATTCTCCTTCTGTCATCCTTAGTCATTTGCCCTACTCTCAGATGCACAAGAAACAATAGTTCTACAACCAGAAGAGGATAAAATAGACAAATGGGACATTCTAAGAATCAAATCCCTATGCACATCCAAAAACTTCTCCAACAGGGTAAAAAGGGAAGCCACAGATTAGGAAAAAATATTTGGTAATGACATGTCAGACAAGGGACTTATATCCAGAATTTATAAAATACTTGAGCACCACAACAAGAAAAAGGTAAACAATCCAATTGAAAAATGGGCACAGGATATAAACAGACACTTCACCAAAGAAGACATTCAGATGGCCAACAAGCACATGAGGAAATGTCCAAAGTTCCTAGTTCTAAGATAGATGCAAATCAAAACAACTATGAGATACCATCTCACCCCAGTAAGAATAGCAAAATTTAATAGAACAGCAAACAACAAATGCTGATGAGGTTGTGGAGAAACTGGAATCCTTATTCACTGTTGGTGGGAGTGTAAAATGATGCAGCCCCTGTGGAAGGTGGTGTGGCGCTTTCTCAAAAAGTTGCAAAAAGCAACACCATTTGACCCAGCAGTACTGGGAATATACCCTAAAGAAACCAGAACTGCCAGCCAAGCAGATATATACACATCCATGTTTACTGAGTCTTTGTTCACAATAGCAAAGAGTTGGAAACAACCCAAGTGCCCATCAGCAAATGAATGAATAGAGAAGCTGTGGGATATTCACACAATGGAATATTATGCTATATTGAAAAACAAGGAACTCATGAAATATACAAAATGGGTGACTGTGGAGGACATTATGCTGAGTGAAATATCTCAGTCACAAAAGGACAAATACTGCATAGTGCCACTGTTCTAAAAGAGGAATGACATAGATTGGGTGGAGACTGAGAAAGATGGGATAAATAATGTATGCTGCATTAAAACAGATGAGGGAGAGAACTGTTCAAAAGGGATATATGATTAGGTATTATTGTCATGACAGGAGTCCAGAATGAAGGCTGCATGGTGGAGTGGACTTGCGGAGAGGGATTGTGTAACAATGAAAGAATTTTTCTTTTACTTTTTAAAGAGAAGAGCGAATTGGGGGTGGGGGGGTTGCGCAGGGAGAAAGTGCAACAATGAATGAATGGAAATCCAAAGTCTCTATAAACTTTCATTAAAATTTTTTTTTTAAAAAGAAGCAATAGAAACTATAATGGCTTGGATCAGGTGCACTTGACAATGATGCCCTTGAGTGCTTTGGAGAGGTCCCTGGCGGCAGCTTCCCCAATGGAAAAGGTTTTTGGTTGGTTGGTGTGTTTTTTTAAATTTCTTAACTGTTGTTACCATAGGTGTGGATCCAAGTAAAATGAAATCACTGACAACTCCAATATTTTATCCATCTATCAAGATGCTGTTTATTGGTCCCGTAGTGGGGATTTTTGTTTTCTGGGTGTCTTTTATGTTTTGTTTAAATAGGAATATTTAATTCAGGATTTATTTTTAGGTTTCAGATATCTGCTCCACAGGGTTTCGACAACTGCTTATTGTATGGAGAAGCCCAGTGGCACAGTACACAACATGCTGGTCTGCTTAAGGGAAAATTCAACAGTTCAAATCCACCGCTGCTCCTCGGAAGAAAGACAGGCTGTGTCCCCTGTAAAGATTGCAGCCCCAGGAACCCACTGCGAGTCGCTGTGGGTGGAAACAAACCCGAGGGCAGTGGGTCTGGTTCCCTGGATTGACCTTTCAGAAGCAGAACGATGCATGGTTCTCTGAGGTGGTTTAGAATGAAACGGCATGTGGTAAACCTTTAGGGCAGAACAAAAGTGCTTTAGTAGAAGCTACACGGAATTGGCACCTTGTTCATTGGGAACATTATCACGCTGGTGTTGTTGCCAATGGTTAGTGGGACAGATAATCAGGTCAAGACATAGAGGAATTCAGAGGAAAAATGGTGCCCAACTCTCAGGTCTGGGCTTTGGAGGGGGTGGGTGAGTGTGACACTTTCTGTTTAGGAAGAAGCGGGGGACGGGAGCTGCTCTCTCCAAAGAAATCGGGGATGCTCCAGTCCCTTACAAAGAAAACAGCATGTCCACAGAGACCACACTTCCTGGAGGGGCAGCCCCCCCGGCCCCCCAACATGCACGTGCGCAGAACACTGACAAGCAGCGTCATCTCTCATCTCACCACCTCTTCAAAAGCCGCACTTCTAGAGCTCTCACGGTTCCCCCTCCTCTTCCCCATCCTGGGCAGGCATTTTTATGGGATTCTAGTAAACTGTGTTTTCTTTCGTCTCCTTTGTCCTTCCTCTCTTCCTGGAAGCCAGCATCATCCAGACGTAACCACTAGCAGGGAGAGGAAGTTCTGACGGGCGGGGGCGGGGGGGGGGGTTAACTCTATGACGACCGCAGCCTGCCACCACTGGACACTGCAGTGTGGCTGCCCTGCGGGGACCGTAGACTCATTCTGAAGGTGATGGACGTTGTTAAATCAATTCCAACTCAGGGACCACTCAAGACAGAACAGAACCACCCCGAGGGGTCCCAGACTATCGCCTATATGGGACAAGAGCCCATGGGTACAACGGGTCATGGACAGGCTGCAAACCAGGAGGTGGGTAGGGTGAGCCATCCTGCAGCTCGGTGAGAGGAAGATGAGGCCGTCTACTCCCATCAAGGTTGACAGCTTCAGAAACCAGATAGAGAGGGCCACTGGGTCAAGGTCAG
Organism: Elephantulus edwardii; assembly: GCF_000299155.1. Taxonomy (NCBI): domain Eukaryota; kingdom Metazoa; phylum Chordata; class Mammalia; order Macroscelidea; family Macroscelididae; genus Elephantulus; species Elephantulus edwardii. Next base: position 36,397,405 of record NW_006399754.1, read on the forward strand.
CATAGAGAGGGCCACTGGGTCAGGGTCAGCATAGAGAGGACCACTGGGTCAGGGTCAGCATAGAGAGGACCACTGGGTCAGGGTCAGCATAGAGAGGGCCACTGGGTCAAGGTCAGCATAGAGAGGGCCACTGGGTCAAGGTCAGCATAGAGAGGACCACTGGGTCAGGGTCAGCATAGAGAGGGCCACTGGGTCAAGGTCAGCATAGAGAGGGCCACTGGGTCAAGGTCAGCTCATCAGCAATGGATTTGCTTGTGTGAACTTTCAAGGAGGCCAATCACCAAGTCTTTTCCCCACAGAGCTGCTGAAAGAGTTTGAACTGGTAATCTTACAATTGCCAGCTGATTAGCTCCTGCACCAGAGGGCTCCTTCAGTCTCAGGTGGTGGTTCCTAAATTTCAGCAAGTCTCCAAGTGACCAGATGTCATTGGTCCATTGAGTCACTTTCCACTCACGTTGCCCCCTAGACGGATGTGAGCTGCCCCACGGGGCTTCTTGGGCTTGACCTTCCAGGAGCAGGTGGCCAGGCCTTTCTCCCACAGAAATTCTGAGTTATTCTGAACTGTCAGCTCCTCAGTCAGCAGCCAACTGCTTAACCACGGTGCCACCAGGATACATCCATTTGTTCTAGTGTAATTTACATGTCCTTCCATGGGAAAGAGGGTGGTTCAGTGAGCTTCGGTCGCCTTTGCCACCTTGCAATGCCAGAGGCAAAGTCTTCCAGCAGTAGAAATAATACGTTCAAATTGATGGCCCACCACAGCCACGTCTCAGAAAACATGCATCTCCTAGCTGCACTGCAATCCCAGAGGTGTGCGGTTTGAATCTACCAGATGCTCTGCTGGAGAAGGAGGGGCAATCTCCTCCTGTATCAGTCAGATCCGATTTGATGGTACACATACAAAGTAATAATAAATTTTAAAAAAAATAATGAAAAATGCGTCTCCTTTCGGGACCTGCTCTTAAGTCAAAGTCACTGCTCACATTTGCATAATGATCAGTCAGCCTGTCTGGAACTGCAGACACCTGGAGCTGACAAACACTGTCTGTGTCCTCAGTAACCAGGCTGGCAGCGTGGACCCAGAACAGCTTTGATACATCAGCATTCAAACCAGAAGAAGAGATGCAACATTCACAACCTTATTAACAGGAAAGACATTTAAGAGACATTTTCTTTGGTTGTTGCTGGTAAGAATGTAACACAGGAGACTAGAGGCCAGTGTAACAGTTTCTACCCATGCACTTCAGTGACACTGATGATGCTCGTTGTACAGCCATTCTCATTTTCTGACCAGTTCCCTCTCTCCTCTCCACGAATGTGAACCCACTGTCCCTGCAGTTCCCATCTAACCTTTCACGTTGCAGCTGTTGATTAGACCTTGTAACGACAGCTTTTTAGAAGTGCACAATGCTTCAGATAGACTTAATTTATCAATTAAGTCAGACTATTGCTTGGTTTTCCCCAAGTCCTGGTGGCACAGCGGTTACGCACTCAGCTGCCGGCAGCAGGTCGGCAATTCTGACCCACTGGCCTCTGCTTTTGTGAACACTGACCACGGGAAGCTCCCAGGGCTGTCCTGCTCTTTCCTGTTCTGTTGCTGTAAGTTGGGATTGATTTGAGGGCTACCATTTGGTTTAAGAAAACCTGACTGAATCTTTTCAGGTTAGGGTATAAAAATGACCCTAGGGCACTACTTTCAGGTTCTGACAAAGACTTTCAGGAAAACTCATCATTTTTTCCTGAATCAGTTCTTTGGGTACAAAAATAGAAATAACCAGATTTTCCAAAGAAGAAGGCCATAGTTAGATCTGGAGAGATGACAGGTCACAGAGCTGCCTCAATTTCTTCCGAGCAGCACTAACTTACAAAGAAACTGAGCAAGAAGAGAGTGTTGCTTAAAAGCACAAGTAGCCAATGAGAAATAAGCAAATATGAAAAAAACGTTCACAATCAGTGTCTGCAGAAGCAGCAGCCACAGAATCTATTGACAGTGTCCTGGGCTAACGGGCTGCAAGACCTCCTTCAGATGGTAACGGGCAAATACATCCCCTTGAGGCTTAAAGGTGTGCATGGCAGCTGGACAACCGATTAGACTGGAAAAATGATGCTTTTCAATTGTTATGCTTCTGAAAAAGTATTGTCTCTCCCATGGACTGCTAGGAGAACAAACAGACTTGTCTGAAAGGTGGAGAGCCAAAGTGTTCCTAAGAGCCAAGGGCAATGAGACTTCATCTCACAAACTCTGGATATATGATTAGGAGACCAGTCTCTGGAGAAGGCCATCGTGCTTGGTGAAGTAGAGGGCCGGTGTAAAGGAGAAAGGCTCTCAGCAAGAGAGGGTGGTATAGTGGCTGCAGCAATGGGCCACGTGGAGAGCTCAGCAATGGCCGCACAGATGGGGCAGCTATGGGCCACGTGGATGGTGCAGTAATGGCTGCACAGATGGGGCAGCTATGGGCCAGGTGAACAGCATGGAAATGGGCCACATGGATAGTGTAGCAACAGGCCAGGTGGACCACACAGCAATGGGCTGTGTGGACGTCGCAGTAAAGGGCCGTGTGGACAGAGCAGCTATGGTTGTGAAGACGGTGCAGGCCCGGGCAGGGCTGCATTGTATTGTGCAGGGGTCACTGTGGGTCTGACTTGGCTTAACGACATCTAGCAGCCACAATAAACAGTGCTGGCCCTGTCTAAGTGAGGGGCCGCCAGCAGTCCCCGCTGGCGGCTGCTGTGAGGGAGGCTCACGCCTGTAGGCTTGGGAACTCTGGGCTTCGTCTCCGGGAGGTGGTGGCTCTGAACTGGCCCTGTGGCTCTGTCCATGTCTGCATCTAATTGTTGATCAATGCAGCTATTCAGTGCTGAGTCCGGTCCACAGATAGAAGGACAACGTCTGGCTGTGACTCTTTTTTTAAAAATTGGACTTTTTAGGGATCAGCCTTAGAAAGTCTGTTTGTGTCACAAGTGTGCTTGTTGTCAGAAGTAAATATTTATGTCCTCTCATTCTTTCCCATGTCTTAAAGGAACGTACTTTATCCACTGCAAACACCCCCTTCCTGTCTGTTGAGAGCAGGCTTCCTCTCTGACCGCATTCAGCATGGCGCCTCTCCCAGTGAATGCTAACAGATGTCTGGGGAACAGGGGACCCTGAAGCCACATGGCTCCTCGCTTCCTGTGTCCACGTGATCACCTTTCCCACTGCCCTTGAGCCCATTATGACTCATGGGGACCCTGCATCTGCTTTCTGAGCCACGGTATCTGTCAGGAGATCGCTCATCTTCCTCTGGATTCAAACGGTTGATTACAGAGTGGCAACATGCAGGCTCCACTGCAGACAGGTGCTGGCTGGACATGGGCACCTCGGTGGGACTGACCCTGAGGTGGCCTCGTTCTTGCCTTTTTGCAACCATGAAACAAAGAGGTCTGGGGGTGGCCCCTCTGTGTGGTCTGATGGGTAAGTGGTGCATCCACTGTGGACACTACCCTCACAGACCACCCCCTGGGGGAGCACTCCGCAGTTCTCAGCTTGGAGGATGCCCTGACTTCTTCACACATCACCAGTGGTAAAGTGGCGGGTCAGTGAGAAGGTGAAGGACCCTCAACGGGATGGGCAGAAGCAGTGGCTGCCAGGACAGGTCCTGACGCAGCAATGGCTGTGAGGGTGGCACGGGCCAGGCTGTGTGCTGGACTCCCATGGACATCGCTGTGCGTTAGAATGGACTCAGGATACCTACCAAGCATTTCAGGCTGTCCTGCTGCATGGCTGTGGTGGTCTCATGGGGGAGGGGGCCTTTCCCTTACAAGACAGGGGGCATTCTTCACACACGTCACCGTCACCCACTCATTCCACTGGACAAGGAACGTGGCCACTCGGAACCATCTGGCCAGCATTCCCCAACCCTGTGTGGGCTGCCAAGGAGTACCACATCCCCGCTAGAAACACTTGGGCTAGCTGCTCTCTTTAAACTTGACTTTAAAAACAATTTGTGCTTTTTCTTTTTGTGGTTGTAAACATGTACACGAGAACACACACTAACTCAACCGTTACCGCAGGTGTCACTCAGTGTCACCAAGCACATTCTGTGTGCTGTCCAGCCTCCGTCACCTTCCTCAGGGACACCCTGCCTCCACCCTCCCAACTCATGTGGTCAATGTGGTCTCACAGCAGACCTTAAAGTAGCGTAAAGCTCCAAGCACACAGCCTTTCTAGTTAAGCTAACCTTCTGTTTGGTTTAAAGATGCCGGAGGCAATACACTCTCAGGACAACTGTTTCAGGGTTCCTTCAGCCTCAGTAGCTCCAGAAAGTCTGGATTCCATGAATCTGAGGTTCTGTTCTGCATTCTCCCTTCTGAGCAGGGTGGTCCTACAAATCACTTGACCCAAACATCCAGGGGTGAGTGTGCGCTGGCTTCTTTTTTGAGAGCACTGGAGAGTGGCACTAATAATGGTGATACATTAATAGACTATCTCAAGAATATGTAGCAGAGTGAGAGGACGAGAGATACACTGTTCTTCACCGCAGACGTAGGTCATGGTGATGGTATCTGAATGGTACTTCCTCTCCGTCTGCCACTGGCCAAGTAAACAGAGCTTTGGTGCCATTGTTGTTGGGTGCCGTTGACCGGATTCCAACTCCTACCAGACCATTTGGCAGAGTAGAACTTCCCTATCCTGCTTCCTTGGCTGAAACTTTTACAGGAACAGATCACCCGATCTCTCCTCATGGCACCTGCTGAGCCTGCAGGGTTTCTTAACAGAGCTCAGACCTCGTTCAGCAGGCTACAGCCTCCCCACCCCCTGGAGAGGGGAGATGATCATTTCAAACACCTCTGTGGTTTATCCTGAAATAACACACAGAAACCATTCCACTAGAGCAGCTTTACCTTTGCCAGCCATCCCCGAGAAAAAGAGATTAAGCCAGAGATTATACCAAAGCTCCCACCATTTACATAGTTCCCGTCATAGTCACTTAACAAGCAGATGCAAGTTTGGTCTTTTTAAAGTCTTTTCAACTGAAATTCACAAGGAAAGAGATTCAAAATTCTCATCTCAGATGGGCCCCTCTTAGCACTACTATTTCATCAAATTAGTTTTCCACTTGGACCTCAAAGATTACTTTGTTTTTAACCTTTAAAACAGTAAAACAAACGAGAAAGGGAGAAATAAAATTGGAAGCTGGATAAGAAGGTGAGCATTCCACACACAGGATCTCATGTCTGTGATTCTCCAAGCAGGGAGCACTTGGCCGACTAGACCGGCTCACCACAGGGGCACAGACACGAACTGACTTGACTTTGCAGCTAGACGGAGTCATTTCATCCGCCACCCCCCCCCCTGCAAAGCCACCGCCCACACGTAGAGGAGCCACCAGTGGGTTTGAGAGGCTGTAAGTCAGGGAACGAGAGTGCCCATCTTTCTCCTATGCAGCAACTGTCAGCGTGAGCCTCCAGGGAGGTCTCCCCTTAGGTGGGCAGCCCAATGCTCCCCATGAGGTCCCCGAGCTCTCACAAGACCCTCTCCCTTTTAGACGGAAGACCTGAAGTCACCTTTCCTCAAGCAAGCCTGGTGAGGGCACCTCCCACCAGCAGGCACGCTCTCACTCTGGGTCCCCAGCCACACGGTGCAATATCAGAATAATTCCCATCATGCTCCTGAGTGCAGAGCTTGGAAAGGTGGGGGGTGGGCAAAGGAAAAAGAAGACCCCAACAAGACACAGATCCCGAAAAGATGCAGACCCCACCAAGACGGACCCTGCCAAGACGGACCTCGACGAAATGCAGACTCTGACAAGAAGGACCCTGACAAGATGGACCGACTCAGTGTCTGTGGCAACGGGCCCCTGGGCTGAGGATGACAGTGACAGTGCAAGACAGGACAGAGCTTCGACAAGACAGGACAGAGCTTGGACAGGACCGGGCAGAGCTTGGACCTGTTCTTCACAGGGTCACTAAGAGCTGTACTTGACCCAGCTCCATTTAGCGACAAGTCTTGCATACTTAAGGACCCCTGGTGGGTGGCATCTCACGTAATGTGTCAAACTGCTACCCAAAAGGTCAGCAGTTCAAGCTCACCGGTCACTGCAGGAAGAATGATGGCCAGTCTCCCCCTGTTGGATCTACAGCCTTGGAAACCTGGTGAAGCGTTGCTGAATCAGAATGGTCTGGAAGCAGCGCAGGGGTTGTGTACTTGGAAAACTACAGTGAAGTACCTCCTGGAAGACCATGCCCAGGGCTGACTGAATGTGACTGTGGCTTCACTGTGGTGCCTGGATCTGAACCACAGTATCTCTGAGGTCTGCTTGTGTATGGCCGTGTCCACAGAAGAGAAGTGATCATTTAAATAGTGTGAAGCCTGGGGGTTTGCTTTACCCCTAAAACAGTAAGTTTACAACCTCTTTAAAATCTGTCAGGTTTTCCTCATCTCTAAGACTCTTGTAAGAACTTTCATATTAGCTCTGGTAACACAGGTTATGAGTTTGAACCCACCATCCGTTCAGTGAGAGTAGGACTGTGCCCTCTGCTCCTGGGAGGGTGGGAGCCTCGGATACTTGAAGGGACAGTTGTTCTCTGTCACATGGGGCTCTCTGTGTCACAAGCCAGATAACAAAACCAACAATAGATGGAGCCGTGAACGAAGAGACTCCGGCTTCCCGGATAGGGTGTGGGCAAAGCTTGCATAGAAGTGATGCCCATGGTTTCCCTGGGACAGGGCGGATAAGCGGAGCACGCATGTGTAGAAACAGGTAATATCTGAGGGTCAAGTGGTGGTATGGGGGCCAGAGGCCAGCAGGACAGCACCCATTCCCACCCAGGGGTCCAGAGAACGAACCACGTCTCTGTCACTGGGCGCCTCTCAGTCACTGTAGTGGGTGTCAGGCAAGAGCCCCACATGGCGCCCCCGTTGCTATCTTTATGGACGCGGGTGTGCCTCATCTCCCTCAGAGCAGCTAGGGTGTGCGCGCGCGTGTGTGTGTGTGTGTGTGTGTAGTGTTGACAATCCCATGGCGCCCTGCACTGCAGGGTTATGGGGGAGGGGGGCAGGAGTGTTGACAATCCCATGGGCTCTGCTGTGCCTGGCAGGTCCCTACAGCACCACCTCGGACACCAGTCTGGGGGTACTCAGCGCACTTGGCGGTACCCTAACCTTGACTTCCACAGCTCCCTGCATGTGGCTGACATGGCTGTGGTTGTCAGTATTGTCCAGTTGGTCCTTGTCTCCCAGTGACCCCAGTGTGACAGAAGGAAGCACTGTGTCCCCACCACCTTCTACCCTTCCTGTGCTGAGGCCATGGCTGTAGCCTGAATGACGTCAGCATGCCTGCACAGCACAGGAGCTCAGCTTGGTGACACACCACGATCAGCTCCCCCGGCCCAGAGCTTCTCTCATGGGGCAGCACCTTGTACCCCGTGTCCTGTGAATGGAGCCCATGGGCTAGTGCACTGGGCCACCAGATAGTGCTGGCAGCTAAGGTGGCCATCCTGATGTCTGATGCCCCTTGCCCTGTACCAAGTATCCGCTAAGGAGGTCTGGTGGTGCTGCAGTGGGTCCTAAGTGGTCTGCTATGAGCAGGAAGGTTGGCAGTTCAATTTCACCCAGCTGAGCAGTAGAAGAAAGACCTGGAGGCCTCACTGCATAAAGTTGGCAGCCTAGGAGACCTCCGGGGTCGTCGTCCTCTGCCCACAGGGTCTCTGTGAGCTGGAAGCCACCTGGCAGCACCTAACAGCAATGCTGGTGCTGCAGGTCGTTGCGAATGCACCCCATGAAAATCCACTTGGGTCCCCGGCTTTCATCAGCCATCCTTTCCATCCTGCTGCCTTTACTGGGCTGCTTTTGAAAGGACGAAAAGTAAAGATAAACGTAGATATTCATCCACAGCTGCTATCAACACATGAATCAAATAGAAGGCAGCGTTCTGGCTGTCACAGCTGGGGTGCACCCATCAGGCCTGACCTGTGTGGACAGCAGTGAAATCATGGCCATTCCTGCATCTTCACACTCCCCACGGCCCTCGAGTGGGCGCTGACTCACAGCTGATCATGCAGCAGGTTTTCAGAGACAGTTAATCCCACGGTGGGCAGGGAGGGGGGGAACGGACTGTCCACTCCTCTCCCAGGGAGCAGCTGTGCCTGACATGAGGGGGCAGCACAACTCCCCACCCACGGGTCACTGCTTGTTGTGGTCCCTCGAGAGCTGCTCCTCCAGTGGGTTTTCAGAGGCTGTAAGTCACACGGCAGGAGACTGCCCATCGCTCCCTTGTGCAGCTGGTGGATTCAAACCATGCGCTTTAGGGATTGTCGTGCAGCTCCTCTCCAGCAGTGGAGTTGACATTAACAACTTATGTCACAGAAACACACAAAACAAACCCACCGCCTCAGGTGGTTCTGACCCCCAGTGGCCTGGAGGGTGGAGAACGCTGTCCAGAACGGTGCCAAGGCTGCAGCGTCCACAGACCCGCACTGTCTTGGTTTTCTCCCACAGCTGGTAGGTTTGAAGCACAGACCTTTGGATGAGTGATCAAGCACTTCACCACTGCACCACCAACCTCATTGCTGTTGAGTGGATTCCAACATGTGCTCACCACCCGCCCCGCCCTGGGTTTCCACCACAAATCTTATGAAAGGAGCAGCAGATGGATTTGAACAGCTGACCTTCTGTTAGCAGCCCCACACATCATAATACATTACGCTGCCAGGAATTCTTATTTTGTTCCACTAGGAAAAGAGATATATTCTACTCTAGGGAACGTATATTCAATGTGTATGTGTATGTGTGTGTGTGTGTGTGTGTGTGTGTGTGTGTGATATGAAATCAAATCAATGTCTTGCTGACTTTAATCAGCAAAACTGTGACTTGCTTGGGGAAATATCCTAGAGCTGTGGCAAGAAAAATCAAGGAATATTACCCAAAGGGAAGAAAGATGGGTTCAAGAACTTTCAGATCTAGGCCCTCAAACAAAGGTACCATTGCACAGACTTGTAGGGTGTCAGGTGATTCAAGTGACCAGCCAGTAGCCAAACAGAACGATTCAAATCCTCCCAACAATGCGACCGAGGAAAGGCCCGGAGCCTTAACCACCAGATGAAATGAAAAGGGCAGCAATGGTTCAAGGTTAAAACATAGAAGGTGTGAAGAGGTATGATAGAAGGATGATGGGAAATGAGAATCACAGGGAGGAGCAAGGGTGAGTGCTGTTACGTTGTTGTTGTTGTTATGTGCCGTCGAGTCACCTGTGACTCATAGCGACCCTATGTACAACAGCCCTAAACTCTGCTCTGTCCTGTGCCAATCGCACTGCCTCTGACACACCCATCCCGATTACCCCAGTCACTGAATCAATCCACCTCATAGAGGGCCTTCACTTCCTGCGCCATCCCTCCACCCTCCCAAGCATGATGTCCTTCTCCAAGGACCTGTCTCTCCTTACAACATGTCCAAAGTATGTCAGACGAAGCCCCAGAATCCTTGCCTCCAAGGAGCAGCCTGGCCTCACCTTCTCTAAGATGATGAATCTGTTTGTTTTCTTAGCAGTCCATGGTATATTCAATATTATTCCCCAACACTACAGCTCAAAGGCATCAATTCTCCTTCTATCTTCCCTAGTCATTACAAACGGTTAAATGGAAAACTCAGTTGCTTTTTGAGCATGCACTAAAATCAGAATTTAAAAAGGAGTTATTGGAGGAACCTCTCCTCCGGGGGCAGTTCTCCTCTGTGACATGTGGGGCCCATGAGTTGAGGACATGCTGGACAGCAGCTGGCAACAACACAGCAGTCACAGGAGATTGAAGCATCCTCTGCTTTTTCAGTGCCATGCTTAAGTCTTGTCTATGAAAACGGAGGGTATTTCATAAACGGTGCTCACGTGGATGGCAACTGGCATGAGTCAGGGGGACCCCTGATCCCCAATGTGTCCCGGTCACCCACCAGCTTCCAAGCACAGGTGGCCATCACGAGGTCCTCGGGTCAACACCGCACATCCCGGTGAGGTCTGAGGTGGGCACCAGACACCAGGGTGACCCCGTTAGGACTGCAGGCCTGTGTGCTCCCCTACAAGGAACCCCAGTGGTACAGTGCGTAAGTGCCCAGCTGCTAGCCGCAAGGTCAGTGGTTCGAATATACCCCTTACTCCTCTGGAAAGAGATATGACAGCCTGTTTCAGTAAAGATTCCTGCCCTGGCAGCTGGGCGGTTCTGCGCCATCCTCCAGGGTGGCTGAGTAAGGACAGGCTGTGGCAATGAGCTTGGCTCATGTCTCCCCCTCCAGTTAATGCAACTGGGGATCCGAGCAGCCCAGACAGCTGAGTGCTGTCTTCTTTATGGAAAGGTTGCAATTCGCCCTCCCTCATGGCTCTGCAGAAGAGAGGCCTGGCAAATGGTTCCCACAGAGTCCAGACGGGGCGGGCAGCCCTGCACACATGGAGTGGCTCTGAGAGCAGGTCAGCGGGACCACACCTAACAGCAGCCAGCTGACCACTTGTTGTTTAGTAAGTCTCGAGTCACAGTGCCCCGGGGCAGCGCAGAGTGGCCATGGGCTGCTGTCATCACCACAGGAGCAGTCTGCCGGCCACACTGGTCACCCTCTGAGGGGCTGGTGGGTCTGAACTGCTTCCATTCTGGTTAGCAGTGACAGCCTAACCACAGCGCCACCAGGGCTCCAACACCAAGCTCAGTAACACCTTCAAATGGAGGAGTCACACTTCAGGCAGGAGGACAGACCTTGTGTGCCTTTCAGCCTTCAGGTGACCCCATGTTCGAGTTTGTCCAGGGGGCCAGTTGGCTTCTTGGGAGGCACCAGCCTCAGAGGGTCAGGAAAGCGGCCCTGGGTCCCAAGAGTTGGGCAACAAGGATGAGTGTTCACGGGACACGTGTCCTCAAGCCGGACAGTTAAGCGATTACAGACACTGGCCACCAGCCACGTTCCCACACACTCAACACTCGGCCGTCATTGTGGGGACACAGCAGAGGCTCCGGCATTCTCAGGCATCCATCCAGCCCCCCAGCCCTGCTCAGGACAGGACAGCTGGCAACACAAGCCCCTCGTGAGAAGTCCATTCCCACTCACGGCCACCCCCAAGGACCGAATAGGCTGCCATCTGTATCGAGCGTGTGCAGGGTCCTGACCATCAGGCCCACGGCCACCAGGCCGATGCTAATTCACAGTGACCCTGTGGGACGGGAGGACTGCCCACAGGTTCAGAGGTGGTCATCTCTAGAGAAACAGACCAGCACTCCTTTCTCATGAGGAGCTGGTAGACCTGAGACCTTGCTGTGAGCACAAAGCGCAAACCCACTGTCCGTCAGTCCTTTCCTGCTCCCAGTGACCCTACAGACAGGGCAGAATGGCCCGTAGGGCTCCCCAGGCTGCGTTGCCATGGTGATCTCCCGCAGAGCGGCTGGAGGGCTCAACCCCAGACCTCACCCACTGTCCCTACAACTGTCACACAGAAAAGGTCCACTTCTGCCTGTGTGGACTGTAAAACAGAGTCACCTTCCTAGAAATAAAGAGGCTCCTGGCGTAGTGTATAAGGTATGAGGCTGCTGACTAAAGGTCAAAGGTTTGAACTGACCAGCAGCCCTGAGGGAGGAAGATGGGCAGTCTGTCTCTTTAACGGCTTTCAGCCCCAGAAACCGGAGGGAGGGACTCAACTGTCTGTGGTGCTTCCCCTGTAGTGTGTATTCCTCAGAAATTGCCCATCTGATCCCAACATTCCACACGCGGCTGAGACCCCTGGGATCTGTCAGAGGAAGTGCAACTGGGTAAATGGACAGCGGGTGACATCCAACACCAGAGGGCTCACACATGACACATGGCAGCATTCAGCCCTGAGTGAGCACTAGGAAGTCTGAGAAGGAATTCACAGCCACCAGCAGGGTTCCCTTCCTGGGAGCTGACGATCCAGGGAGAAGAGAAACTAAGAGGAAAATCACTTCCTTAGCAAGGGAGTGGGCATCTGACTGGTTCAAGCAATGCTCAGTTCAAGCAATGTATCCCGGATAGGAAACATTGTAGCAGGCAGGTTCTCCCCGCAGCCTGGGAAACCAGAAAGATGGGCTGCTCCCTGAATTGCCTTGTAGGGAAGACGCTCAGTGACTTCACTACAGTTTAAAAATGAAAAAAAACCAACAAGGAGTTCTGGATGCACTCACTGACCAGCTGCGATGGAACAGTTCTCAGAGGTGAAATAAAAGCCCAGCCCCTCTGATCAGATCACAGCCTCTGACAGCTTTCAAAGCCAGTTCTCAGCATGATTGATGGCCTGCATTTCCCCCTCAAGAAATCCTCCTTAGAAATCACTCTGATTTTCAGACCCACTGCAAAGCCAACTTTCCAGACCAACAGCCAACCTGGCCACCCAAATGGTGTCTCTGCGGTCCCCACGGCTGTGACTTCTTGTCTCCCAGGACGCTTACAGACTTACTTGCTTTCCGAGTGCCCGCTGGTCCCTCCGGCCTCCCTGGCCTCCCCGGGTCTGCTCTCAGGGGCTGACAGATGGCACGTCTGTCACTGAAGGAGCCTTCCCTCCTGCTTGTTGGCCAGCTGATGTCTCCTGTCTGCCTGGCTGATGTCCCTACACTGCTCCTCTGCACTCACGCCCGCCTGTCCCTGGGAGCTGGGTCCAGCCCCGCCTTCAGCTGGCTCCGGTAACCTTCCCGAGCTGGCTCTGGGGCCAGCACACGCGGAAGGAGGGGACACTCCAGCCATGGGCGCGGCTTCCCGTGGGCCGCCCCCTCGGGGTCAGGCGGGCTGTTATATAACAGATCTCAGGGCAGTTCCTTCAGAACTTCCCACCAGAGGGAGGACGGGCTCTTCTCGTCAGCCAGGCTTGGTTTTTCCATGCCTAATAAGACTCACAGGAACTCCCAGCCTGGGAGACAGCAGACACAGCCATGGGAGACTGCAGAGAGCTGTCTGCAGGAGGCCTGCAGCTCAGCGCTTCTGGTGCTCATCTGGTAACAGAAAGGTTGGTGGTTCGAGCCCATTGGACGCCCCAGGAGGAGGACGATGAGGCAGTCTGTTCTGTTAAGATTTCCTCAGCAGTTCTGTAGGATCCCTGAGTCCTGAGAGGGAGCTCTTGTGGTGCAATGGCTAAGCATTTGGCTGCTAGCCGGAAGGTCCGTGGTTTGAACCCTGACAGGATTGGGGGCCGTTCTACTCTCCTCACTTGACAGTCCCTCAGTCAACCATGGTGGTGCACCAGTTAAAGCACCCAGTTGCCAGCTGAAAGCTCAGTGGTTTGAACCCATCAGCTCCTCTGGGGCAAGGGGCGGGGGTGGGGTAGGGTGGGCATGCGCCCTCTGCTCCCCTCACATAGGACCTCAGCCAGGGGCAGCTCTACTGTGCCCTGCAGGGCTACCGTGAGTCAGAACAGAGTCAACGGCTCATGACAAAAAGAACAGTGTCCTTGGGACCCAGCTAACAGCAACACTGGACAGACTAGATGAGAGCCTGGGGTCAGGGTGTTCCCCTTCACTGGAGGGTGGGGGTGGGGAGGGGGGGACTTGAAGGCTGCAGGATGCACACAGATGTATTGCCAGTGTCCCCTGTAGTCTCAAAGATAACAGTAAACTATTTATTGTAAAAATGATGTGAGCTGGTCCTCAGGACAAAACGGAAAAGGGGACATGCTGGAGTGATAGTGGCCAGGTGGGTCACGGTCAGGTGGGTCACGGTCAGGTGGGCCAGCAATCTCAGACACGGCTGCCACCCTTTCAGGTGGCGTTATGCCCTGAGGTATAATGATTTATAAGGAGGTATAAGGATTTGCTGGCATTGGCACACAGTGGCTGTGGATATTGGGTTGCCAAGTGGGCATCAGGGGTGCCCAGGGCCTGCATTTTTGTGTTTGGATGGCAGGAAATTGCACTGAGTTCAGGCTGTCAAGCAGAGGGGAGCAAGACAGTGGGCACCCCCAGGTTGCTCTGAAAGTGAGCCTGACACGCGGTGCTTGATCTCATTTAGGTTTGTACACAGCAAGAGGAAGCCGGTCAGGGGCCGCGCACTGAGCGCAGGACTAAGCCCCACCCACGGCCCTGCCGCATGTGGACAGGAGCAAGTGGCCAGGTGTCTCTCCTGCAGCACCACTGGTTGGGTTTGAACTGTCCACCTTTAAGCTAGTGGTCAGGTGCAGACTGTGCCACCCGAGACCAAAGAGCAAATAGCATGTGTGCTGTTAAATAAGATGAGAGAGTGGGGGCTCTGGTGGCCTGGTGGCAAGAAGCTGCGCTGCAATCCCAAAGGCATGCAGTTCAAATCCACCAGCTGCCCCACGGGAGAAGGATGGGCAATATCTTCCTATGTGATTAACTGCCCCTGAAAGCCTGCCAGAGGCTCAGCTGTGGGTCAGCTCTGACTCAACAGTACACAACAACAACAGCAAATGAAAACTGAGCAGTGAAGCAGGGACTTGGCTTCTCGTATCACCTGTTCACTCACAGACGGTGTTCTCAAATCTCAACAGCACAGACCCCAGACCTCACAGACGATGTTCTCAAACCTCAACCCCAGCGACCCCAGACCTCACAGGTGAGCAGGTCCTCTTCAGACAGCAGAGATCAAGGGCTTTGTTGTTACCATGAAAACATTCCTACAGCTCTCTTCCACAACAGCAGCTTTGTGAAATATAAATATTGAAGCTGGCAAAGGGGAGCGCTATGCTGAACACCACAGCCTGCGACAAGGGGTTGTAAGATAAAGGGAGTGGGACGTAGCCCATCCTGTCGGGTAGAAGCGACAGGACCCAGGATACGCCTGCTCGGCGCCGGCACAGCCACAGAACAGGACCGAGCAGTAAACACCCAGACGCACATTCTTCTCTGTTGTGCTGCAGTTAATAAAACACACCCGAAACAGAACCATGGAGAGGTCTGGTGACCTGGTGGCAAAAAACTGTGCTGCAATCCTAAAGGCATGAGGTTTGAATCCACGAGCTGCCCCAGCAGGAAGGTGGGCCATCTCCTGCTGTGTAGTTGCTGGAGGGGGCTATGGTACGGGTTGGTTCCGACTTGAAGGCACAAACAACAGCAATAATCAGAACTGTGTTCAAAGTAGAGCCAAGCGCTCGGCTGTCACTGTGTGGTGACCAGAGAGGTGGTTAGCATGCTGCTGAGATGCTGGAAGCTGGTCCCCCGATATTTCAGACATCAGAGGGGGCACCCGTGGTGGAGAGGTTTCCATGAAACTTCCACATGGGACTAGGAAGCAGGAGTCCACTCCTGGAATGATGAGCCCGTGAAATCCTACAAAGATCATTGGAACATTGTCCAATCTGGTGCCAGCAGCTGGACCTGCTGGGTTAGAAGGCAGTCAGAGAGAACCACGAGGAGATGGTAAGGGTGGTCTGGGATCTGGCGAGGTTTTGACCTGTTATATACTAATTTACTATCGGTTAGAGTCCACGTGATGGGACCGAACAGCAGACAACAGACAACCAGGCATCTTCAAATAGCCAAGCACCTAGAGGGGCTGACCTGCGGAGCCTGGGGGCTCGGGACCACCCCCTGGGGACAGGAAGGTCCACTGACAGTCCGCACAGCGGCTGCTCTCTACCGTCCCTGGGGAGGGGCCTCCTCACAGCTCACAGGTGCCATTTAAGGGGCATGGACTATTCTGTCCCATCTAGAGCAAAGCAGACTCTTAGTCCAAAGGACAAAGGGACCAGGTCAACTTCATTCTCCGACCGAGACCAAAGGACCTAGGTGGTGCCCGCTCCCTCTGCTGACCACCCTGGCCCCAACAGAGAGGAAAGGTACTCTGGTGGCATACTGTGTTATATTTGTTCTGCTAACACAGAAGTCAGCAGTTCGAATCCCTCAGGTACTTTAGGGGAGAAATATGGGAAATCTCGTCCAAGAAGCCTTACAGCCTCAGACACACAAGGGAGGGTCGGGAGACTGACAGCCTGGGACACGCGAGGGAGGATCGCCAGGGCATGGGATGGCTGGTTGGCAGGGAGTAGGCTAACAGCATGGAAGAAGAATGTGGCTCGAAACTTGAGATACTACAAAGTCCCGGGCTCACTGACCTGATGGAGGAGGACTGCACCCCCGGGCTGTGGGCCTCAGCCACCCTCCAAGTGTCAGACTGAACACTCTCCTGTGGCTCCACATTCAGCCAAACAGCAGACAGGCCTAGGAGGTGATCAGCAACCTCAGGAGGTAGCCACTCTTTGTTGTTGTAATGTGTCGT
>NW_006399754.1:36413907-36417976 GCF_000299155.1 Elephantulus edwardii
ACCACAGCTCAAAGGCATCAATTCTCCTTCTATCCTCCCTAGTCACTGTCCAGCTCTCTGACACATAGCAAGTGATTGCAAAGATCATGGCCGGTATCAGGCACACCTTAGTCTCGAATGACATCATTGCTCTTCAGTACTTCGGAGAGGTCCCTGACAACAGACTTTCCTGTCACAACACGTCTTTTGATTTCCTGGTTGCTGGTATCAAGAGTGTTGACTGTGGAGCCAAGCAAACTAAAGCTGTGAATAATCTCAATCTCCTCACCATCCATCCTGATGCTGCCAATTGGCCCAGTGGTGAGAATAGTTGTTTTCTTGATGTCGAGCCTCAATCTATATTGAAGGCTGCAGTCCTTGACCTTCTGTCACTCTTTAGGTCAATCAATTACACATGAGCAAAGGGGCAGCACTTGGCCAGGAAGCAGCTCAGCCAGCCGGAAGGGGTGGCAAGGCTGAGTGGAAAGAAGCAGCACAAGGAGGGATTAGGAGGCAGCAGCCACGTGGAAACTGAGATTGGTGCCCAGGATGACGCGCACGAGTTGTCACGGGGAAACCATAGCCAAAAAGTCATCAAACCAAACCAACTGTGAGGCTGTGACGCACCATTGCTCTGTGTGTGAGTCGGGGGTCAGCAGCACCATCACAATGGTGTTGAAGAAATGGGCAAAGGAGGAGGCCTTGAACTACAAAAGCACGCTAGACTCACTGCTGTTGGCCAGTGTCCACTCACAGCAGTCCTGTGTAGGACAGAGAGGACTGGCCGCGGGTTCCAAAGCTACTGTCACCTCGATACAGAAGCAGAGAGCCAGCAGAGCCACTGGTGGTTGTGAACGGTCAACCTTATGGTCAGTGGCCCAGAGCTTAGGCATCAGGCTAGGCTAGTACGACTGTCTAGGGAAGGAGTGTAGGCAGTGTGGGAAGCACGTCCCAGAAACCACCAACGGTCACGGTGCTCTGTCCACATGTGTGATGCTGGAGGTGCAGGAAAGGGGCCCTCGGGGTCCCCAGAGAGAGGTGCTGCTGATCACAGTGTGTGGCTGAGAACGGAAAGGCCAGCAGTTTGAACCCACCCAGAAGAGCCACAGAAGGAAGGGCTGGCAACCTGCTGAGACACCCTAAGGCCGTATGGAGCCACGGAAGAAAGGGCTGGCTATCTGCTGAGAGCTGACGCCCGAGGACACCATGAAGCCACAGAAGGAAGGACTGGCTATCTGCTGAGGACTGCATAGAGCCCAGTTCTGCAGGACATGCATGCAGGTACTAGGAGCTGGCACCGTGTGAGGATGACTAGCCCACTTTGCGGTGGCAGGGGTCATGGAAGAGTTTATTTCCCAGAGACTTCCCTCCCCCCACTCCGCTTCCTCCTGAGAACCTCATCCTGCTGGCAAGGACCTGGGGTCCAGAACCAGGAGGCTTGTCAACCTCCCTTGTGATGGGCCCACACTCCTGAATAAATACTGGGGTTCAGGTTCCATCAGTCCACCTCAGCGCAGCCCACACCCTCTGCCACTGAAGGCTGTGTCTGCTGTGATGCTGAGAGGACCTCAGGAGAGCATGTAGACCAAGGCAGATCAGGAAGAAAGGCCTGGCAACCCCCTCAGACCCAACCTGTGACAAGACCATGGACCATAGTGCTGGTCCCGGGCCCAGTACACAGGCCACCGAGGCTCTGTGCCTGGACAAGAAGGTTCCCGAGAGTGGGCGCTGACCCGGACTAGAGACCATGTGGCTAGAAGGGTGAGAAGAAGAAAAAAGAGATGGTGTTACAGGCAGCTGTGGGGAAGGGTGTGTGTGGGGGTGATCAGGAAAATCTTCCTTTTTTCTGCAGACAGATGTGCCGACACAGCCAGCAGACAGACACACAGACAGAGCCAAGCTGCAGGTTCACGGCTGACCACAAAGGCACCAGAGCACAAAGCACTGCCCAAGAGAATGTCATGATGGCAAAGCTGCGGAGCGCCGCGGGGCACGGCTGCAAGTGTACATGTTCTAAAAACATGCCAAGAGCCTGGAAAATGCGCCCAAAGCCCCCTGTGCTGAGCTGGTCCTGACACGTGGGGAGCCTGCAGGGCAGGGCTAAGCTGCCCAGGAGGGTGTCCCAGCTGTAAACCTTTATGAAGTGTACTGCCTCTCTCTCCCACAGACCAGCAGGTGGGTTTGAACTATTGACTTTAAGATTAGCAGCCAATTGTTTTAACCAGTACCCCACAGGGCCCTCAGGCGAAAGAAGTCAGTCACAAAAGGACACACAGTGGGGAACCCATAGAAAATGAAGGCCACTGGGGTAACTAGAAGGGCTAGGGAATTGGGGAGCAAAGGGAAGTGATTGCTTCTGAGATGTTGAGGGCCAAAGCATCCAAGTGCTTAACCACAGAGCCACCAGGGTGCCTCAAGCCTCAGGGGACCATCTACAGGGCTGGAGGCTGAGCTCGCTCCCTGTTCCCTGAAGGCACAGCAGCTCAAGGGCCTCAGAAGGAGGACTGGCCATCCACTTGCAAAAGCTCAGCCACCGAAGCCCTGTGGGGAGCGCTTCTCATTGGACACTCAGGCCAGGGGCTACGGGGCAGTGATGAGGGCAGCTGACCACTGTGCAGTTGATGGGTGAAAGCTTCCAGAAGGAAAGAGGAGGGCGGGGGCTTCCTCAAGGGCTCACACAGGTTCCATGAAGCACCACATACGCATGGCGGAGGGTGAGGGGGCAGGTGTGTGCATGTGTGTTCAGGGTGAGGGGGCAGGTGTATGCACATGTGTGCAGGGTGAGGGGCAGGTGTGTGCACGCATGGCAGAGGGTGAGGGGGCAGGTGTGTGCACGCATGTGCAGGTGAGGGGCAGGTATGTACAGGTGAGGGGCAGGTGTGTGCACGCGTGTGCAGGTGAGGGGCAGGTGTATGCACATGTGTGCAGGGGTATCATAGGCCCGTCTGACAAACTCCGTCCTACATGTGCAGTCAACTCGGCGGTGAGATTTTGAGGAGAGTGGATGAACCTTTTGCCTCAAACCTTCTCTGGTGACTTTCTACCAGAAAGAGCCCAAGAGCTGCCCCTCGCCAACTGCTCTTGTTTAGCTCCTGGCTAAAGACAGCCCAGGCCATGGACGTCACAGGAGGTCTCCAGCCAGCAGAGATTCCCGAGAGCTCAGGACAGAAAAGTCTCTCTTAGTCCCTTCTTGGTGTGGTATCTGGATACTCCTTGTGACTCAGCATTCGGCCAAACAGCAGCCAGGCCTATAACATGGTCACGTGTTAGGGAGGGACTCCTACCTTGGAACAGCCAACCTCACGAGACCAAGAGGCCAGCGTCTGCCCAGGGATAATGCTCAGAGGCAGGGAGAGCTGGGCTGGGGGAGGACTGGAAATGACAGCCATAGGGAGGGAGTGGGGAGAGTGCCTCATATTGTGAAGCCTGCGGTCAATATCATGGACAGCCCGCGGTCAGTGTCGTGGACAGAGTGTATATGAATTGTTGCACGGAAAACCACTGTGCTCTGTCAACCTCCACTCAAACTGCAAGTCAAAAAGCGACTAAGAAATTCGCCAATCTTGGTAGAAAGAAATAAGTATATAGTAGAGATTGTTGTTGTGTCCCTCGAGTCAGAACTGACCCACAGCTCCCTCCAGGGCGTTTTCAGAAGCAGTTCATCGCACAGAGGAGATTGCCCATTCTTCTCCTGCATAATAGGCAGACTACATATATTTTAATTAAACTGTGCATAGATTTCGGGAGAAAGACAGGCAGTCTCCTCATGTGTGATTTACAGCCTCTGAGCCCACTGAGGGGTCAGGGAGAAGTCCATTCTGATTCAACAGCAATTAACTGCATTTTCTGGTTGTGCAGACATAAATGGGAAAATGCACTTTCCTCATTCCATTGAACAGATTGATTTTTAACAAATTATTATACCATTACAAAATGAAATCAAGTAATACCCAATACATACTACCAACAAATTAAAATAACCTTGAAAACATATTCCTTAAAATGTGTTGATTATAATAGTTAATGTTTGGTGTGAAAATGTAAACACTGTGGTATAGATAGAAAATGAAAATCCTCGCTTTTCTTTCTG
>NW_006399754.1:36418936-36423216 GCF_000299155.1 Elephantulus edwardii
CTCTGATATCAGGGAACATGCCTTCCAGTTGCAGCCTGTGGCTGGCTGTCCACGACATTGACCACAGGCCTCGCAATGTGCAGTCCAGATTTCTGGGCCATTGTGTGCACCTCCCACGTTTCTGGTAGCCAACATCGCTGGGAAACTTACAAGGAAACCTGCCCTGAGAGTCCCCTCCAGGGTATGTGCTCCTGTCTGGCACCATCCTGTCCCGCTAGAATCCTCTTACTTCCTAGGTAGTGGGACGTTCTTCAGTCATAAAGTGATAGCTGTTCCCACTGTGGTGGCACAGTGAGTTAAGTGCTGTGATGCTAATGGAAAGCGGTTTGAACGCACCAGCCACTGTGTGGAGAAGGCTGGGCCGTCTGCATGTGCGGGTGAAGTCCTGCTGTGTCTCCCAGGGTCGCCGTGATTCAGGGTCCACCCCACGGCAGAGTTTTGGGGTTTGGTTCAGTGTTGCTGCCGTTATGTGTACCATCAAGTGAGAACCTGCTCAGAGCTGACCCTCAGCGGGTTTTCAAAGGCAGGAAATCGCACAGGAGGAGATCACCATCGTCCTCTTGCTGAGCAGCGGGTGGATTTGAACCACATGCCTTTGGGTTGGTAGCACAGCTCCTTACCACTAAACCACCACAGCTTCTTGTTAGGACATATAAAATGTTCTTTTTAAAATATATATATATATACTTTATTGATTTAGCTTCTTATTTTAAAATTTTTTGTATTATTTTTTGTTTGTGTACCATCAAATCAGATCTGACTGGTACAGGAGGAGATTGTTCCTCCTTCTCCAGCAGAGCATCTGATGGATTTGAACAGCGTACCTCTGGGATTGCAGTGCAGCTTCTTGCCACTAGGCCACCAGAGCTCCCTTAAAATGTTCTTTAAAAGGAAAACTTTTTGCACAATCAGCCTGTTTTTAGAAAAAGGCCATTTGCGCCCATCTCAGGCTTTCAGGCACAGCTGGTTTTCTCAAACTTTGCAGATTCTGTGATGTTTACAAATTAAAGCCTTGTCGCAGCCATTTTTCAAACAAGCCTGTGGGCTCCACCTTCGCGGTAGCCTGCCTGCACGTGGTGTCGCTCTGCAGCGTGTCCGTCCTCGCAGTCCACAGACTTCCCGCCACACTGGTGCACACTCCACGGGCTGGAGCACGGGTCCCCACGTCTCTGCTGTGCGCGGGGGAAGCCAAGAGTCATGTGGCTCCAGGTACTGGGACGCTGGCTTCACTATGGTGCTTGGAACCGAGCCTGTGATGTCTGAGTTGTTCCTGTGTTGTTTTGAACAAACCGAAGTAACAGACCAGCCCCTGAATACTCAAACTGCGGAAGGTTCTTTCACCAGAAAGATCACACAGGAAGAGTCTGGCAGGAAAGCTGCAGAAGGGGCTCTGAGAACGACTTGCAGGAGGGACAGCTGCTGGGCACCAGGGGGCCGGTTCTTCCCAGGGTCAAGAGGCCATGCAGCCTTAATGCCACCCGAACGCTTCACTCTACCAATAGGATTTTCATCTCTGTATTTCCAGCATTCCAAAACTTAGAGACGTCCAGTTGTCCAAAGAGAAGTGGTGGGAAGCACGTTATCAAGAAGCCCACAAAGGGGGTGGGTCTGACTGACCGCCACCGCTGGACAGCACCAGGGAGCCCTACCGGTCCTGTGCCATCCTCATCAACTCTGGGCACAAGCCCACTGTCAAAACCACCAGGTCAGACCACCTTCCTCTCTGCTGGTCCTCGACATTCCCAGAATGAAGCCTTCCACCAACGACTGATTCCTCTGGACAATACGCCCAAAGGATGTGGGGTGAGGTTTCCCAGTTTTTCCTCTGACCACCCTGGTTTCACTTCCTCCAAGACAGACTTGTTTATTCTTCTGGCCGTCCAGGAGGTGTTCAGTACTCTCTCCAATGCTGTCATCACTCAAAGATATCGATTCGTCTGTCATCCTGATTCGCTGACCAGCGTTCAGAAGCCTGGGAAGCAATGGAAAAGACGATGGCTTCGATCAGGCACACCTTAGCCTTCAAACGGACATTGGCGATGCTAGGAGAGGTCCTTGACAGCAGATTCTCCCCGTGCGACACGTCTTTGATTTCTCGACTGTACCCCATTGGTCTGTGCTTGATGGAGATTGGGAGGAGAGTGCAGGGTTAAGTGTTGTTCAGAAGCTCGCTATGAGTGGTAGTGAACTCGGTGACTCCTCACAACTACTGCCTTGGTTGCTGAGCACAGAGTCAAGTGAAATGAAGTCGTTGGGAAGCAATACTGAAAGCCAATTGTATGAAAGGACATGGTGGAAAGATAACCTTCACTACAGGCTTAGAAGGACACAAGCGAAAAGCAAAAAGAAAGGAAGAAATGGGAACAGCGGGAGAAACTCCCAGAGGCCACGGCGTAGCCCTCAAAAGCAGGAGGCTCAGTCTCTGAAGTGCCTGACCCACCCAAGCCCATCCATCCTGCCGGTGTCCACCCACCCCAGCTGTTCCCGGCCTGGCAAGAGAAGCAGAAGGATGACCCAACAATGATGTTTGGAAACAATGGACATTACTCTGTAAATTCATGGGGAGAAAAGGGGACCTAAGAAACATTCTGGAACTAACAAGTTGTTAAGTACTGCCAGGTTGGAAGGGACTCCGAGGACCCTCCAGCTAGTTTTCAGGGCTTAAATCACTTGAGAGAACACTGCCCCTCCCCCTCCCCCACAGAGCAGCTGCGGGATTTGAACACTGTGCCTCTGCGTTGCCGGTATAACTGTTTACCACTGAGCCACCAGAGCTCCCAGGAACTAAAACGAGTGCTCTGTTTTTACAATTTCCCAGACATTCTCCAATTCCCACCCCACCCCACTGCTTCTATCTAACACTTGTTAGGAAATTGTGAGTAGAAACCGACTCCTAGCTACCCTCCAGCTGGTTTTCAGCGTCTATGATCTCAAGGGGGACGATTACCCAACTTTTTCCTGTGGAGCAGTTGGTGGATTTGAACTGCTTACTTTTGGGTTGGCAGCACAGCTCCTTACCACTGGACCTCCAGAGCGCCTAGCTAACTCTGGTTCCAAGATGTGACAGAAACTCACTTGAAGTCCAAGCCTGGGAGTGGAGTTCTGAGCAGGATGGGAGTCCTCGCCCCAACCCCACCCCCGCCGTACAGTCAGGCTGACTCAGTGGCCCCGTGGGACACAGAAAGACCCCACAGCGTTTCCAAGGCTGTCATTTGCGGAAGCAGACTGACTCAGCTTCCTCCGCGGAGGAGCTGGATGTTTGAACTGGTGACCTTTCTGTTAACTGTGGAGGGCACAATCCCTGCACCACCAGGGTTCCTATTTTAAGACTCTTAAAATTAAACAAATCCAATCCAATCCACTATGGTGGAGTCGGTCCCGATTCACAGTAACTCTCCCTCAGGTTTCACGGGAACAGACGGTCCACCTTTCTACCCTTGTGGATTTGAACTCCTGACCTGGCAGTTAGCAGACCCACAGCAATGTACCTAGTCACTTAGAAATTTAACAAACAAAACAAAATTCACTGCCTCAGGGTCCAGTGAGCCCCTCTGGTGGGTCTCCGAGGTTAAATCTCAGGCCCTGCTTATCCTCCTCGCTCCCAGCCAGGACCCCACCAGGGCGGTGGCCGTGGGCACCGAGCATCCCTGGCAGCTGGAAGACATCCGTGGAGGTGCAGGCCTTCTATTAAGAGTTCTCCAGGGTGTTCAGACAGGCAAGCAAGGCAGGCCCATCACAGGGCTCAGTTCCCGCGACCTTCTGTCACAAGCCTGCTGGGGGGACCCACCTGTCTGCCTTGGAGGGGCTCATAGATTTGAACTGCTGACCCTCAAGTTAGCAGCCCACTACATTGTCGTGGTTAGGTGCCATGGAGTCGAGTACAACCATAATGACCCTGCTTAAAACAGAGCTGCTCCTCGCCCTGTGCCGTCCTCACCGTCTGACACACTCGGGCCCAGTGCTGAAGTCACTGAGTCAGGCCGTCTGGTCGAGGGTCTTCCTCTCTCTCAGTGCCCCTCCACCCTCCCAAGCATGCTGTCCCTCTCCAAAGAGCAGCCTCTCCCAGCAGCACAAAGTGTGCAAGACAAAGCTTGGCCAGACTTATCTCCAAGAAGCCTTCTGGCTGCACCTTCTCCAGGACAGATGTTCTTTGCCTTGCTATGTGCTGTGCTAGAGATTACACAGTGGTCCTTGTGTCAGTGCTGCGCGCGCGCGCGCACACACACACACCCCCGCAGCCCTTCCTCGCAGGATCTCACACACACACACACACACACACA
>NW_006399754.1:36423633-36424863 GCF_000299155.1 Elephantulus edwardii
GTAACTGGAGCCGTGAAGCCCTCAGCGTTGCACAGAGTCATTCTCCGCAGCCAGGCCGGGCCCCAGGAGGCACGCAGGTTTGAGTTTCCAGGCAGCCATGGCCTCCTGGGGACACAGTAGGGATGGGGCAGGTTTCCGGGGAGACATAGTCTGGCTGGCCTTCTCCTGGAGCAAAAGGACACCGGGCAGCCGTCAGTCATTCCTGAAAGCACACAGTCAGCCGGCTGAGCACTGTGTACACACACAGGAACCGGGGCAGTGAGCCCGGGGCCCAGCCAGCTGTCCTCACAGGGACACTGCACCACCAGGGTCCAGGCCGCCGGAAGCGGTTTCCCTGCCTGGACACCTGCATGCCAGGCAACGGAGGGCAAGGCCACCTCTGGTCCAGGCCAGGCGGCAGCACGCTCTGCACAGTGGGAGCTCCGTGACATTCACGGGAGGACGACCACACCCAGGACAAGCTGCCCTCGGGGACTTTTCCACTCTGGTGTGCTGAGCTTCCGGAACAGGACTCCGAGGGAAGCCTCGGGCAGAGCAAATGACAGTGCGTAACTCAGCCCGGGGGAGAACACCGCTGAGTCGCAAACGAGAGATGAGTAAGCCCAGGCTGCTCCCAAAGGCCCGCGGTTCGAACCTGCCTCCAGCTCCTTGGGGGATGACGAGGTACAGACTCTTTCCATAAAGATTACTCATCGCCACCGACTTTCTTCTGTTGCAGCTGCAGTGAGGACAAGGGCTCCACGTCTCCCCTCAAAGCACCGGGTGTTCACTGATGGGCGGAGTTGGCGCTTACTGACAGGACCCTGAAACCACACAGACCTCGCCACCCCCACTGAGCCTGCGCCCCCGTATCAGCGCCCCTCCCCCCCGGGCCTGTGCCCATGTCAGCCCCCTGCTGTGCCTGCTCCCGTGTCAGCCTCCCCCACTGAGCCTCCCCCGCGCCCCTGTATCAGCCCACAGACGCCCCCCCAGCAGGCTGCAGAGTATGCTTATAGCCACTAGCAGACCATCCATTCTTCCTCTTCCTTATTCATTCTCCAACTTTCACAAACAAACAACAGAAAATACCGTGACCTGGGTCAAAACTACTGCCCTGGGGCCCCGTGCCGCTTAGATTGGCTCTCTCTGGGGTTCTAAGGCCTAGAGCGGCTCTCTCTGGGGTTCTGAGGCCCAGAGCGGCTCTCTCTGGGGTTCTGAGGCCCAGAGCAGCTCTCTCTGGGGTTCTGAGGC
>NW_006399754.1:36425094-36442129 GCF_000299155.1 Elephantulus edwardii
AGAGCGGCTCTCTCTGGGGTTCTGAGGCCCAGAGCGGCTCTCTCCTGGGGTTCTGAGGCCCAGAGCAGCTCTCTGGGGTTCTGAGGCTCAGAGCGGCTCTCTCTGGGGTTCTGAGGTTGTAGATTTTGTGGAAGGAGAGGCTCATCTCTCTCTCCAGGATCTGGCTACACCAGCAGGGCCTTAATGTTTAAAGCGCATGTAAATGGATAAGCTGTTTGGATGTGCACTCGGACTCACCAGAGAGCTTGTTAAAGGTGGACTCTGATGTTGCATGTCTGCAGTGGGATGCACGTCTCAGCAGGGACATCTGGTGGACCATCCAGCCAGACATGGTACCACGTCTGGGAGATGGCACCCAGAACACCACTGACTTGGGCCTTTTCCCCACTGTGTGTCCATATCCTGCATTAAGCGGCTGTTTCCCTGAAGCAAGGGTTCCACGAGACAGGAACATCTATCTTTGGCACGGACAGAGATCTCCTCTGGCTGCACCAGCACCAAGCCCACAGCGGCCCACCAGTTGCCGTGGAGGTGCTTGGGCCCCATGGCCCATGTGTGTCAGCACAGCCGTGCCCGCTGGTGGTCAAGCATCATCCTTACTGACGTAGCATCAGCCGTTCTTCCAGGTGGTTTCAAAGAACAAACCCCCCCCCTCGCAGGATCAGTCCTGACAATAGGGGATCCCCCCTCAGATTAGGTTTCCAAGGCTGCAAATTCTTGCAGAAGGAGACTGCGCATCTTTCTCCCTCAGACGGGCTGGCGACTTAGAACCCCAGCCTTGTAGTCCACAGTCCAACGTGCAGCAGCTCCTCCCGCCTCAGTCCCAGCTGGATGCTCCAGGCTTCCCCAGGCTTCCCGTTAGCAGCCAGGCAGGTGAGTTATTTACCCAGACAAGAAAACCTAAAGCGAATGAATGAGGTATCTGTGATCACATATAAGCCCCAGACAACAGAACAGATTTCAAACAGTAACTGAAAGTTTTCACAGGGTCATGAAACACATTCATTTGAAATTTAAAGGGTGGGAGAAGCTACAGTTATCTATTATTTTAGGCTGTAGACAATGAGTATTTGCTGTTCTAGAAAATGAACAGTGGGGGCGGAGGGGTGGGCAGGGAGAAAAGTGCAACAATGAATGAATGGAAATCCAAAGTCTCTGTAAACGTTCATTAAAATAAAAGAAAATGAACAGTACTTGTAAGCGTGAAGACGCCTGTCTCATGAGAACTAATGAATCCCTTGTGCCATGGCTTCAGAACGCAGACAGAGTCGCCAATGAGATTCCAACAGACTGTGTCACTCGGGAGCTCTGTTGGTCTGGTCTGGGGGGCACTGCTAACACAGAGGGGCACCTGTCTGGCAGCCGGAATCCTCCAGAGATTCTTCAGGAGAAAGATGGGCAACCTCCCCCCCCCCCGCCTCCGTGTGTGATTTACAGCCTCAGGGATATAGCTGGAGAGTCAGCCAGGAGTCGAGTCCAGCTTGACAAGTTGTGGTTGTTGTGATCAGAACACGACTATTGACTTTCAGTGTGAGAAGTCGTGTGACTGAGGCTGACACTAGCTGTGGAAACATCCCGAGTTCTGCACGATGTACAGATGGGTGTGCGATGTGACGATGGCTTTACAGAATTACATAATTCCTGCTCCTTGCATTCTTTACATAAGCAGGTTCTTTTTGGAGAAATACAGTATTTTTCCACATGTGGGAATATCCTCTCACTAACTGTGAAGTCCTAAAGGGCAGAGTTTGAATCATTTTTAAGACTTCTTTTCACTATCAGCCATGTGTTTGATGCTGGCTGGTATTCAATGCACTCTTTTGAATGACTCTCTTGCCATAAATTACTCTAATGACAAAGCCCTACGGGCCTCCAAAACCAAACCAGTAAGAACACAGGGCTTTATAGATGAGTCTAATATACAACGTAACAGAGACTGTTTCCCTAGTGACCTCCTGAAAGGAGCACTAACAGCTCTAGGTGCCATCTTCAGGAACCCTGGTGGCACAGTGGATTAAATGTTGGGTTCAAACTCAAAGGTTGTGGTTTGAATCCACCCCCCAATCAGTCTGCTTCCATAAAGAGTAGTCCCCCAAAGTGTACGCTCAGTTCTTTCTCATGCAGGGTCCCTGTGACGTGATGCAGAACCAGCTTGACAGCAAGGAGTTAACTTTGAGTTTGGTGTTATCCTCCTAATATACGTAAATCTCAAGGCCCTAAACATTCTCACTCACAGGTAGGACCAGACCGACTTTTAAACACAAAGCCCCGCGTACCAGATCCTGTTTGCTCACACAAGAAGCTTCCTGCCCAAGTTGATGGTAAATAAGATCGGATACAGTTAATCAGCTTATACTTGACTGCTGACACAAATAGAAACTCCCAAACAGTTCATCCCTGACTTTCAAGTAAGTCACAATCACAGCTTCATCTGGCTTGGATCCACAATGAACACCCTTGGTACCAGCGGTCAGGAAAATAAAGAGATGCATTGCACTGGGAAAATCTGTAGTTAGGGACCTGTCTAAATTATTGAGGAGTAATGATGTCAGTTTGAGGACCAAGGCGCATCTGATTCAGGCCATAGTCTTTCCGATTACTAGCTATGCATCCGAGACCTGGACAATGAATAAGGACGACAGAAGAATTGACACCTTTGAGCTGTGATGTTGGAGAAGAGCACTGAACATCCCATGGATGGCCAAGAAAACAAATAGATGTCTTGGAGAGGGTGCAGCCGCAGGGCCCTTTGGAGGCAAGAATGATGAGGCTTCACCTCACATACTTTGGACATATTGTTAGGAGGTGCTATTCCTTGGAGAAGGACATGATGTTGGGAAGTATGGAGGGTTGGTAAAGGAGAGGAAGACCTTCAACCAGGTGGGTTGACACAGTGACTGCTGCAATGGGCTCTAGTGTGTCAGGAAGCGTGAGGTGGGCGCAGGACAGGATGGGGTTCAGATCTTTTGTCCACAGGGCACTGTGAGTCGTGCTTGACTTGATGGCACCTGACAACAACAAACATTCCAACCATCTCCTGTATGTCAGAAAGGAGCGTACACTTAGGTATCGTGTGTACGGCCACAGTCTGGGACAAGAGGTGCATTACAGTGTGGACCAAGCATGGCAGGGAACGTGCAACAGTGAGTGAATGAAAACCCAACCTTTCTGTAAACTTTCATTAAAATCACAACTTAAAAAAGTCTAAAACAAAAAGTATTTACTGAAGAATAACAGTAACAAATTCTCAACCATTTGAAATTTGTTGTTCCTCGGTCCCATCAAGTTCCCTGTGACTCAGAGCGACCCTGTGAACAGCAGGTCCGAACCTTGCCCGGTCCCGTGCCATCCGCACCATCCTTGATGGACCGGAGCCTGCTGTTAGAGTCAGTGCGTAAGTCCACCATGCTGGGGTTTGTAGCAAACATTCACATTTCCTCATCAGTCACAAAGCAGCAGCGGTCGAGGGCGTTGGCATGCTGAGCAAACCCTGCTTCTGTGTGGCTTGCCATTCTCTGCTCTCCGGCTGGGCTTCTTTAAGACTTGAATAATTCTGCATTGATCACTGGCCTGTGAAGTCCCGATAAGTTAAATGATTGGAAAAGACAGTGGCCTCAAAACCATTGACAGGCCAGGCCATTTTTGCGTTGCTACTACTGCAGAATTGCACTTCTGAAAACAGATTGTAGATTCATTCAATTAGGATCTGAAAGTCAACTCACAAACGCGGATGGAAGCTGTTCAGCGTGGCCCAGATTACCCTGGGCCTATTGGCAGCCCTGGGAGCCTGGGAAGAGGGCCTCTGAGGACATGGTGCAGGAAAAACACAGAAGTACTTAATCCTCATGCTAGGCCTTCAAAAGTGATGTCTTAACATCAATCATGTAACATCAAGTGTTATGAAATGTATTTTAATAACTCTGAATGTATTTTAAAAATTCCTATACACAAACTCTAGTTTGGATCTACAGTCAACACGCCTGTTACCAACAGTCTGAAAATCTGGAGATGTACTGCATGGTGGATGTAATCTGCTGTCAAGGACCTCTCCAGAATGACGAGGAGCAATGATATCTGTTTGAAGACTAAGGTGTGTCTGATTCAGGACATAGTCTTCTCATCACCCACCACTCATCAGAGAGCTAGACAGTGAATAACGATGATGGAGAAGAACTGATGTCTTTAAATTGTGGTGCTGTAGAAAAATATGGAATATGCCATGGACTCACAAAAGAATGAAGAGGTACGTGCTGGAGAAGGTGCAGGCAGAGCACTCCTGGGGGACAAAGGTGGCAAAGCTTCATTCTCATACTTCCAACACACAGCCAGGCGAGGCTAGTCCGTGGAAAAGGACACTATGCTTAGAAAGACTGAGGATCAGTGAAGAGGAAGAAGACTCTCAACCAGATGGACTGACATGATGGGCTTGAGTGTTCCAGAGAATGTGAGATAGCACAGGATAGGACAGGGTTCAGAGGTGCTACAAGGACCCGTTTAAAGTGTTGAAGAGCTAGTATGTCAGTTCAAAGACTAAGGTTTGGCTGATCCAAGCCGTGGTCTTTTTAATAGCTTTGTGTGCTTGTGAGGGTCTGACCATGAGTAGAGAAGGTCAAAGGAGACTTGCTGCCTTTGAGCAGTGGTGTTGGTGACAAACAGTGACAGTAACAACAGACTGTCAAAAGAACGAACAAGTCTGTTGCAGAGAGCATGCAACCAGGAAGGAGGCTGAGACAGAGGATTCTGGGAAAGCAGAGATTCAGGGAGAGAAGAGGACCCTCGACAGAATGGACAGACACAGCGACAGCAGCGATGGGCTTAAGCACATGGAGCCTGGGAGGGTGGCAGGGTCACCCTATCACACAGGGTCACTGCAGAGCTGATCAACAGCACCAACCAGTAAGAGCAAGTGAGTCGGAACTAGCCTAATGGCCATGAGTTCAAATCCTGATGCTACCATTCCTGCCAGTGTCTCATGAGCAAGTGATTTACCTTCTCCAGTGCCTCAGTTTACACATCTGCAATTTGGGATGATAGTAGCAGCTGTGATGTATGGCTGAATGAGTTATCATTCAAATAACTACTCTATGAATAACTTACTGATAATGAGTATGGATTAATAAGTAAAAATGAATTAGGAAGAGAATTGCCTGCTTTGTGAATTTACAGTCCCCATTCTCCAGTCTTTTGAGATGGAACAAGTAAATTATTGTTTTATCATTCTAATCAATCTATGAAAAGATAAATCATTTAAGAGTATTGATAAGAATATGGATTGAAAAGTAAAGATGAATTAGCTGCCTGAAGATGATAATTTAAAGTTAAAGTTGCATCACTCTCAAATCTCTTAAGATGAAACAGCTAAATTAATTACTTTTCATTGAAACAATGACTCTAGCAGTCATTTTAAATTACTGATTAAAATGACAGATTAAAGTGTGAAAATCAACTAGGAAAGCAGTTGACTGAAAATTGTTATTTCAAGTTAAAATCATTCTCTACTCTCTTGAGATGAAACAGACTGATTGCTTCTATTTCAATTATAATCCATCGACAAATAAAGGAAGTCATTTTAAGTTTATTTATCAGTCATTTTATTTAAAGAATAAA
Source organism: Elephantulus edwardii (assembly GCF_000299155.1). NCBI lineage: Eukaryota > Metazoa > Chordata > Mammalia > Macroscelidea > Macroscelididae > Elephantulus > Elephantulus edwardii. The sequence continues at coordinate 36,430,702 of NW_006399754.1, forward strand.
AGAGGATTAGAAAGACAATTCACTTATAATGAGCATTTGATGTTAAAATTATTCTGCTATTTTAAAGCAGAGACTGAAGGGGGACGCGCTGAGGGAGGGGAGGGAGAAGGTGGGTGGGAATGAGGACCACAGAGCAGCGAGGGATGGAGAGGAGTGAGACGAGGTGGGATCAATCACAAAACAGAACAGTGGCTGGGTGCAGCACCCTTTGCCCTGTAAGCTTTCTCTGAAATCACATTAAAAAGTTAACATGACAGACACTAGGCTGGGAGCTCTGGTGGCTTAGTGGTAAGGCGTTGTACTGCCAACCCAAAGGTAGACAGTTCAAATCCACCAGCTGCTCTATGGGGGAAGGATGGCAGTCTCCTGTGTGACTTCCTGCCTCTGACAACCCGCTGGAGGGCCAGCTAGCGGTTAGCTCTGACTCGATGGTACACACCAGCCACCACGACAGACTGACTCCTCAGTCAGAGAAGCCAACTCACTGCCCGGTGGTTAAGTCCAGTCAGGAGCCTGACTGCACTGTCTCTCTGACACTATTTACATGAAATATCAAACAACGAGCATTTCTCCGTCAGGGATTCCTACTGCTCTCGAGTCATTTCTGACGCACTGGAACCTCAGCTGGGGTTCTGTGACTGTAAATATTTACCAGAGGCGACGTCCATCTTTTTCACGTGGGACAGATGGTGGACTCGAGCCACCGACCTTTGTATTAATGGTGCATGTGAGTCACTACAACACCATTTTTAAATTCCTGCACACAATTTCTGCAGTCCCAAAGAGTGCCCACTAGAGGCCAGTGATGAGCGCTGACCCCACCCCCCACCCCACCCACCTTGACCTTGTAATCTGAAAAGCCAGGAATGACAAAAGGAACAAATGCTGATCAAACACCAGCAAAGCAGAAACCCGCTGGCAGGTCGCGTCACACACGGAAGGCCGTCATGGAGGCAGGGCCACTGCCATTTCCCTGCTTCCCGACACCGAGTTCCCCTGTCCATGTGAGGACAGGCCCCTGAACCCCTAAGCATGAGGGCAGCAGAGTGCAGGAGCCTTAGTGGCGTGGTGGCTAAAGCGGTCAGCTGCTGACCAGGCCACTTTGCAGTACACGGGCTGTGCTAGTGATTGCTTCACATGGTACACTTCACATCAATTGTTCCGTTGCGTATAACTCCTGGTGACCCTAGAACGACCTGAACTCTGGCCTATCCTGTGCCGTCCTCATTATCTCCGACACACTCAAGTCCATTGCTGCAGTCACCGTGTCCATCCGTCCGGCTGACGGTCTCCCTCTCCTCTGACCCTTCACCTGCCCGAGCATGATGTTCCGTTACAGCGCAGAGCCCCGCTTAACAGCATGCCCGACCACGTTGCCATGACGCCTCACCGCCCCCTCTGAGGAGCGCTCTGGCCGCACCTTCTTCAGGACTCACTTGCTCTCTTGCTCGTCCATGGTCAGGCTGTGCCCTCCCTGCACCACTAGAGACAGTTCTGCTCTGGCCCAGGGCTGCTGAGGGTCAGCCTGTGGGTGCCACCCAGTGCCAGTGGGGTTTGGTTTTCGCTGAGCACAGAGGCTCACAGGAAGGGTCCTGGGTGGGACAGTGCTGGGAATGTAAACAGTCATGACTTGAGACAGATGGCGGAGGGGGGTTCCCAGAGGCTCTGTGGGGATAGATAATCATGGGGACAGAGGAGAGGGAGCTGAACAGAGAGGGCACAGGCCTACCTGGGGACAGAACCCCCAATGAGGGGCAGGCAGTGACCCCAGCAGAACCAAAGGCCACCTACTGACGGTGACAGTAGGCCTGCCAAGGTGAGTTACCTGCAGGACTGGGTGGGGACTGGATGAGATGGCATTGTCTACATGTCATAATTCCCTCTTATGTCCTCAAGCTGGAAGCAAACCTTCACCAACAGAAACAACCACAGAGTTAACCAGTCCACCCAACCCCCACCGCCCACACAGAGAACATCGAGGGCGGGGTGCCAGCAAGTACAGTCCACCTCACAGGACCCTGTGGGACGGGAGACCTGCTCTCAGCCTGTGCAAGGCCCCAGGGATGGAGGGACTGAGGGAGGGAAGGACGGAGGGACAGAAGGCTTGGCCTGAAGCATGTGTGAGGCCTTGTGAAATGGAGGCCCTGCCCTGACTAGGATGGGAGGCCTGCCCCACAGTCTGCTTGAGGCCACTGTCTTTACAGAGCAGACAGCTGCTTATTTCTCTGACCGAGTGGCTTCTGTAGGTTCTAATTGCTGACCTCTGGATCCAAGCAGACAGCTTAACCACTGCACCAACCAACGTTCCTTCAAAAGTCCCTAAAAACTCACTGCAGCTAAGCCAGCTCCAAGTGACAGCCCAGAGCCACCCTGGGATCATTAGGCTGTCATTTCACGGAAGCAGGGCATCAGATTTCTCCCCCAGAGTTGCTAGGATTGGACCTCTCTACCTTCCGGTTATAAGCCCAGTACTTAACCTTTGGGCCACTTGGACAATATACACACACACCCCCTCGCCTCTATTGACAGAAAAGGCCATTATTGCCCAGGTTTGACTAATTAGCAGTCAGAAAGAGCTGAAGGGGGTTTGAAGAAAGAATCCTTTGTCCGGGAAAACCTGTGAAAATGCAACCTGAGAACCATGTCCCTTCCTTCAGGCTGCTGTGGCACTGGGCTGCCCTCCCAGATCCCCAAGGAGCTGGCCTTCAGAGGCGGCCACCCAGTGTCCCAGGGTGCTGAGCCACCCAGAGCCTCTGGACTGACACGCTACATGTCTGAGATGCCCCAGCTGTCCGAGCTGTGTCCCCAGCGGCCCAGCTGTGGGGTGGCTTGGAGACAGACAACACCCCAAGGGCTTCATCACCTACAGGGGGGTCTACAGATGGTCAGCCATGGCGCAAGCTGGCATCTGGAATTGTTCTGTGAAGGAGGGCACGGCCCGTGGACAGTCGCCGAGTGGGGGTCCTCATCCGCCCCTCTCCCACCCAAAGCCACGGCCTTGGTCGTCAAGTTGGTTCTTACAGTAACTGTTCATCGTGTCTCCCAGACCATGAACTGTTACAGAAAGAAACTGCCTATCACTCCCATGGAGGGAGTGGTGGATCCAAACCCCTGACCTTGAGGCAATGCCCCTTCGGTTTTTCAAGTCTGTAAGTCTTTATAGGAGAAGAAAGATGGGCAGTTTCTTCCTCTAGTGACCACAGTGTTAAACACCTGATGTGTCTGAGAACTGGACAGTGAGTCAGGATGACAGGAGAATTGCTCTCTTTGAACTGTGATGTTGGAGAAGAGCGCTGAACACCCCATCACTGCCAAGGAACAAGCAGCTTCATCTCCGAGAAAGCGTAGCCACTGTGCTCCTTGGAGGCGTGGCGGGCACTTGCGTCTCATATACTTTGGGTATGTTATTAGGAGGGGTCAGTCCTTGGAAGAAGCATCACGCTTCAAGAAGCAGAGGGTCAGCAAAGGAGGGGAAGCCCATCAACGAAAAGGCCGGACACAGTGAACGGACTAATGGGGATTGTCAGAGTCAGAGCGTATGAGAGGGTGTGGATGGCACAGGACGGGACAGGGTTCACAGTCACTGTTAACGGGGTCACTGTGAGTCGTACTGACAACAGCTTGAGAGGAACTGATCCGGTGACAGTGCGTTTGAAAGGAAAATGGGCCCTGGTCTTTCTAGGAGTTGAGCCATATCTTTCTCAAGTGGAAGCAGTGGATGGATTTGAACCAACAACTGTTCAGTCAGCAGCTGAGCACTTAACCACTGTGCCATTAGAGCTCTTATGGGACCTCAGTGAACTCTGGTGACGTGGTGGGCCACATGCTGTGCTAACTGAAAGCTCAGGGGTTCTCATCCACCAGCAGCTCCTTGGGAGAAGGCTGCGGAGTTTCCTCCCTTAGATGCGCAGCCTGGGGAACAGGACAGAGGGTCCCTGTAATTGGTGCACCCGAGTTAGAGATCGCTCAGCGTGGTCCCCTTGGTGGGAATGTGGAAACTGTTCCTTCCAGCCTGCTGGTTTCCATAGTGACAGGTGGCCTCACCTCCAGCCTTGCCTACATCGTTTCCCCTGCCCCCGATTCCAGAAAGTCTCCCTCTCAACCCCGGACACACAGATGGCAGCAAAGGTTCTAGTCATCTGGGCCAGGATTTTGTAACACCTTCTCGTCATCGTCTTTCCAGTCAAGAGCTCTTTACTGCTAATCAGAATGCTCTGTGTGATCTAACTCAGTCCTACAAGGATAAATATTGTATAAGACTGTTATTGTAGAATGAGTATAAGGATCCTGGAGGGGTGGAAGAGGCTGGAAGCAGAGGGATGTGGATGTGCTGGAGGAGGGGGGATTAATCACTGGGTTGTTCAATTTGATGGGTTTGGGGAGGGGTGAGGGGAACTGAAAGAATTTGTTCAAATTTGTATTTGAATTTTGTAAAGAAACTAGTGTGTGTGTGTGTGTGTGTGTGTGTGGGGAGAATGCTCTTTGCTGTGATCCCACTGACTCCTGCCGTCCTTGTGTTGATTCATCTGAGAATCATGTTATCTCTTTGAAACACTGTTTATTTGGTCCTTTCTGACGTGCAGGGCCAGTGAGCACTGAGCTTTGTATCTGGATGATTAACTCCCTCTCCGGCAGTGGCATCTCTTCGGAATACCAGGAAGCTCCCTGGTGAGCTCAGGCAGATGAGGACAGAAGGGCTGCATTTGCCTTCGGGAAAGGCCAGGGGGCAGGAGGGGAGGAAGGGGGAGGGACCGCAGACCAGGAGGAAGTGGGCAGTGCTGTTTTGGTCAGCGCCACAGAGCAACACATGTACGAATGGCTGACTGGGAACCGGTCCACTTGGTCAACTGTCACCAAATCACACCACAAAGCAAAACTAAACAAGCAAATAAAACCACAAGTGCATTCATGAGGAACCCCCTTGCTACAGCAACAAGCAGAGCAGACCCAGAGAGCAGGCTTTGTCCAAAACCAAACTTCAGAAAGTGAGACAGGTCAGGAAAGAAGGACAAAGAAAATGCGAGCCCTGGGAGGCAGCGGGAAGAGGCTACAGTGCTGAGGGCATTGTAACCAGTGTCACCAAACAAGATGCTCCCACACTTTCTGTCTTAGACAAAACTAATGCACCCTCTTCCCATGCAATTCACTGCCTCTGAAAACCTGCTGGCACGTGAGTTGGAGCCACAGCAAGCAACACATACAGCAGGCACTCATGCCACCTGCAGTGCCGTGAGCGGCAAGAAATGAGGCATGTGGGGTTTTATCGCAAAGAAAAGGACCCTCCAGTGGGCTTTCAGGGGCCGTAAATCACACAGGAGGTGAACACCCATCTTTCTCCTGCTATGCATCTAAGGAATTTATTAACCAAATCAAAGGACAACATTTAGAATGAGAGAAAAATACTATGTATTTGATAAAGGCATAAAATGAAGAATGAAGAAAGAACTTTTCTAACTCAATTGCAAAAGACACACACAGTTGAAAACTGGACAAAGGACTGACTAGAAGAGACAATTTTCCCAAGAATTAATATGAGTGGTCAGTAAGCTTTTAAGATCCTCCTTATCATTTTTGTTGTTGTTATTGTTGTTAGGTGCTGTCGAGTTGCCCACAACTCAAAGCGACCTTATGTACAACAGCTCTGTCCTGCGCCAACCTCATTGTCTCTGACACACGTACCCCCATTACCCAAGTCACTGAGTCAATCCATGTTATCAAGAGTCTTCCTCTCTTGCACTGTCCCTCCACCTTTCCAAGCATGATGTCTCTTTCCAAGGATAGGTCCCTCCTGGCAATATGCCCAAAGGATGCCAGATGAAGCTTCAGAATTCTTGCCTCCAAGGAGCAGCTTCGTTTCATCCTCTCCAAGATGAACAGGTTTGTTCTCTTAACAGTCCATGGTATATTCAGTCCTTTTCTCCAGCACCACAGCTCAAAGGCATAAATTCTCCTCCTATCATCTTTATTCATTGTCCAGCTCTCTGATGCACAGCAAGTAATTGTGAAGACCATGGGCTGGGGCAGGTACACCTTAGTCTCTAGACTGACATCATTGCTCTCCAGTTATTTGGAGAGGTCCCTGATAGCATATTTTCCCACTGCAATTAATCTTTTAATCTCCTGACTTCTGGTGCCAAGAGTATTGATTGTGGAGCCAAGCAAGATGAGACAGTTAACAATCTCAGTCTCTTCACCATCTATCATGATGCTGCCCATTGGCCCAGTGATAAAAAACTTTGTTTTCTTGATGTTGAGCTTCAATCCATAATGAAGGCTGCAGTCCTTGACTTTCTGCAACAAATTCCTCAGGTCTTCCTCATCTTCAGCACGCAGAGTGTGTCATCAGCATAACGCAGATTGTTGCTGAGTCTTCCTCCAATCCTGATGCCACATTCCTCCTCATAGAGCCCAGCCTCCCCAGTGATCTGTTCTGCATATAGATTGAAAAGGTGTGGAGACAGGATGCATCTCTGGCATATACTTGTCCTGATTTTAGTCATTAAAAAGAAAAACAGCCTAACTCACTTCTGTCAAGTGGATTCTAACTCGGCCATACCACAGGACAGAGTGGAGCTGTCCCAGTGCGTCTCTACAATGCCGTCTTTGTGGACATGGACTGCCCCCTCCCCACTGTCCCGCAGAGTGCCTGGTGGGCTCAAACTACCGACCTTTAGGTTTGAAGGCCAACGCTTAAATGCTGCACCACTAGTGCTCCTAACACAGGCACGCCTCGGGGATCCTGTGGGTTCAGATTCCTGATGATGCCAATAAAGCAAGCATCACCACACAGTGAGGGACAGAAATGGTTCGCTTTCCCAGAACACACGGATGCTCTGACGCTGATGCCATATTACAGTCGGCCAAGAGGGCGAAGGAACACACGGACACTATGATACTGTGACACCATACTGTAGTCGGCCAAGAGGGCGAGGAACACACGGACGCTATGACATCATACTACAGTCGGCCAAGAGGGCAAGGGAACACACAGACACTATGACACTGATGCCATACTACAGTCGGCCGAGAGGACGAGGAACACACGGACGCTATGACACTGTGACACCATACTGCAGTCGGCCGAGAGGGCAAGGACAGGGTGGAGCAGCTCGGAATATTTCTAGAATGATCAAAATGTGTCAGGACAGGAAGTGAGCACACTGGCAAGGCGGCTCCACAACAGTTACCACCTTCGATCTGTAGAACATACAGAACCTGTGAGAGGACAGTGCACGAAAGGTGTGCTGCTTACGAAGGGGGCGGGGGGAGAAAGAGCCCGAGATTCTTGCCGGAAAGATGGAGATGGTCATTTTAAAGGGGAAAGAGCTGAAGTTGGGCCGTGTTATAGGTGATCTGCCATCTTGGTTGTGTAAAGGAAAGTCTTACGTCTCAGGAAACCCCTTAGTGGGTCGCCCAATCAGGACCAAGTGATCTTTTCCAAGGTGAGGGGCAGTGACGGCAGTGTGTGGAGAGAGGCAGGGATAAGCTGGCCAGTGGTGGATCCATCACTGACGGGCTTGGGAGAGCGAGGACGAGAAGCAGGGGGCAGACAGCAGCCTTTCCCGGGGCTCCCACTTCCTACTGGGCACACATGACCTGAGGGTGGTGGCCAAGAGGTAGCAGGTCACCTTAGACAGGAGAAGAGCTTCAGCATTGTAATTCCAGTACACACATATGTGCATTTTACTGGCATCCACATTCAACAGCCACGGAAGCAGGGGGTCAAGAAATCAGTGTATTTCACTGGGCAGACCTGTTGTCACGGACTCTTAAGATGCTGAAGAGCAGGGATATAAGAGGAGCAAGGTGAACCCGCCTCAAGTCACAGCACTTCCAAGTGCTTCGTGAAACCAGGACGATGAATAAGGAAGGCTGGAGGCTTGATGGATCACAGCGTTGCCCGGGAACATGGCTATACCATGAGCTGCCAGAACACACAAGCCTGTCTGGGGAGCAGTCCACGCAGAATGCAAGCAGATCACCTGGCCCCTCTCTCCTGGGAAATATACACAGTCCTGACTTAAAAAAAAATAAAATTCCATAATTTGCAAGTGATAAAAACTTCCTAAGTTGTGAACAATTTGTACTTTCCACCTCATTCTACAATAGTGTGGAGACCCCACCCTGCATTTCAATTTCCAGAAAAGGAATTCTGCAAGAACCCTGAGAATTTCAGATTGTCGAGAATGAGCCGTACGATTTCGCTGAGGAGGCGGAGAGAAGTGACTGCCTTCCAGCAGAGTGTGCAGGGCTCCTGGTGGTGCGGGCACTGACCGCTCTGCTGCTTATTATGATCTCCGCGGTTACCTGCTGTGCCTCAGAGAGCTGGACAATGACTAAGGACGACAGAAGAAGAACCAGTGCCTCAGAGCCGTGGTGCTGGACAAGAGCATGGAATCAGTGCCTCAGAGCCATGGAGCTGGAGAAGAGCCTGGAATATACCGTGGACCGCCAGGAGAACAGGTTCATCCTGGGGAGGCTGAGACCAGGCTGCTCCTTGGAGGCGAGGATTTGAAGCTCCATCTGACAGACTTCGGGCATGTGGTCAGGAAGACCAGGTCTTGAGGGAGGACATCATGCTTAGAGTGGTGGAGGGACAGTGCAGGAGAGGAAGACTGTAGATGAGATGCACTGACACAGTCACTGAGGTAGTGGGGGTGGGGGTGTCAGACAGTGAGACGGCTCAGGACAGTGCAGGGCTCAGAACTATTGGACATGGAGCCACGATGGTTGCAAGTGACTTGACGGCACCTAACAACAACAGCAACTGCTTACTGACAGATCAGCCACTCAAAGCAAGGGTTTGAATCGGTTTGGTCTGATTCTGTTGTGGCCAAATGGCAGCAGAACAGAGCCAAGCTGGTGAAATGTGGGTGATCCAGACAGACAGACAGAAAAGTTACAGACTGATACCCTGCTGGAAACGCAATCTCTCTAGAAAACAAGGGCCCGATTGTTGGACTAGCCACCAAGTGTCTTAGCCGACAGAGCTGAAGTTGCCAGCGCCCAGCTCGAAGCTGGCAGCTGACCCACGGGAGGGGTGTGTGTCTGTCCCTCCGTGGTTCTGACACTCGTCCAGCGTCCACCTCAGGTTCCCAGAAGCTTCACTTCATCTCTGAGTTAATTATCCCAGGACTTGAACCTGTAACTTTCTCTACTTCTGTGTGAGCTCCAGATCTTCCGAAACTTTAAAAATTCAAGTCTGCTCTGATTTTGTTCAGCTGACTATGACTGGACAGGATGAAAGCGATGCTCACCAGGGTTTAGGAGACTCCTCTGCTGAAGAGCATGTCTCAGCATTCCAGGCTGGTGAGTGCACTTGGCCTTGGTACAAATGCAGAGACCCCCAGGTGGTGAGCTCTCTAGCACTAAACCACCTTCCTGCTGCAATCTTCCACGGGGACAAAGTTTCCTCAGCAGTTAGTTGCCCACATCTAGTGTCTACGTGCCAAGGAGCTGCTCAGGGAACTCATCTCTCAGGACACAGGGGAAGAGAAATCTTTGATTAATTAGCTTTCTTAACTAGATTGCTCTAATACCAAGGGGCCTTAACGGTGCACTAGCTAACTGTCCTGATTCTGTGAAGGTTCCATCCTCGAACCCCCCTCCCTGGAGTGGATCCCGGCTTGTGGAGGCCCTGTGTGGGGCAATACATTTTTACAGGAGTCGGTGGCCTTCCTTTCTGGACGTGGAGCTCCTGGTGGCTGTATATTGTCCCACGGTCAGTGACCCGACCCCTAATCCACTGCACCACCAGAGCTCCTCCCATTCGAGACAGCAGCCTGGGAGACAACAGCAGGGCTCGGTCACGTGGGGTCACATGTTGATATTGATGCCATGGCTCCCAGCTTCTAACAAGGGAACACTTTGATGTTCACCTTGTGGTGACAGAAAACACGCTGTTTTTAGGGGGCTGCAAGGTTCCAACCACAGAAGGGGGATTAGACAGACCCCTCCCACCTCCCAGCACCCCGGGGCCACCCAAGGGATGTATTCCATGCCACTGCTAAGCAAACTTAGCGTTTCTGCAAAATAACACGTGATCACTTTCTGAAGTCAGTCCGATTTCATTAGCTGTTCCCAATCACATTAATCTCATCTATAGTATGCAAGCGACTCGACGGCACATAACAACAACAACATAGTATGTAATACACAACAATTAGGATTCCGTGTTGCCGCCGTTGATGAGAATACGCACAGCAGAGCGCATGCCAATTCCAGCCTCTCCGTGAACGTTCAGGGATCTGGTCACGTCCTTCCCTCACTACCATTCCCACCGTCCTCCTCGGAACGGGGTCCAGAAATTCTAGAGTCCATACGATGTTGACATTATGTTCTGTATCTTCCCCTCCTTTTGATCAAGATTCTACTGTAGAATCTTTGATAAAATGTTCAAGGATGGTCGCTGGGCACCACCCAGCCCTGGTGTCACAGCAAAGGAGGCAGCTGTTGACGCAGCAGCAAAGGAGGCAGCCGTTGACATGGCAGCTGGCCACACCTTGGGGTCCCTGACTTTCTCCTCTGGAGTTTTTTGCTTTCTGACAACTGTCTTCTAGTGAAAGCCCTTCCTGCCCTTGGGCGTCTTCCTTTTTCTAAACTTTAAGTTTTCTCTATTTGCTTTTCTTCTGTTCTCCTCTCTACAATCCACTGAGCAACCACAGCCTTTCGCACAGCCGCCCTGCATGGCTGCAGGCCAAGGAGGTCAGCCTCGCCCGCATAACTGCTGACGTCCAGATGGCCCTCCAGAAACTCTACTCCTGTGCTCCTTCCAAGCCCCACTGTCAGATTCCCAGCTGTTCCCTAGCAAACTGGTTCTCCCCTAAACCAAAAAGCAGACACACGTCTTTCCTATGAATGAAATGTCCCCTCTCGGCCTGGTTAACATTCTTAAGCACCTTCAGGTTAAGTCAGCAGACCAGAGGGTTGTGAAGGTGTGCGGAAATCCTTGTTTCGCCCTGACTCTCACCTCTATCCATTTCTAAGGTCACGGGAGATCTGGGTGATGCTGGCTTTGCAGCCTGGCAGAGGGGAAGCCTTGCTTCCAACGGGGTACACGTCAGGCAGCCCCAACATGGTTCTAGTGCACACTGAAGCTGGGGCTCCCAGTCTCAGGGATGGCAGGAGACCACCAGCCCACGGAGCTGGGGTAGTACAGATACTAATGGAAAGGACAGATGTTCAAGTGCACTCAGAGGTGACTCAGAAGTCAGGCCTGATGATCTCCTTCCAAAACATCAGCTGCTGAAAACCCCATGGAGCGCAGTTCCGCTCTGACCCGCGTGAGGTCGCTGGGAGTCGGCCTCGGCAGAAGACAGCGGCCTCTGTCCGCCCCATCGGTGAGCGCCCCATGAGCTGGCTCTGTCCGCCCCATCGGTGAGCGCCCCATGAGCTGGCTCTGTCCGCCCCATTGGCAGGCCCCCCCCCC
>NW_006399754.1:36442229-36449520 GCF_000299155.1 Elephantulus edwardii
TATATCCTCATTCACATCAACCAGCTCACAAGCTAACTCGAGCCTCTGCGCTGAGCTGCTCCAGCTCACGGAGGCCTGGCGGCGGGTGTGTTAGGTGGGAGCCTGCTACCCCCTGGGCTCTGTGGGAATGAGAGAGGGGGTGAGTGCTAACTGAAAGATCAGTGGTTCGAATCCCCTAGCTGCTCTGTGGGAGAAAGATGGGCAGGAAGCTCTGTAAGGAGTTGCAGCTTCACCCGTCCAGCAGATGGAGGGTCAGCACGTCAGAACTACCTGGGGCAGTGGGCTTCCTGGTTGCTTACTGTTCAAGCCCCTTTGCTTTGTAAAAACAGAGAAAAAGGACGAGTGAGAAGAAGGGACCCACCTCTTCCATTGAAACCCCTGCAGATTCTCGGAGGGAAAAGAGCAAATCTGTAAACGTGGGGTCTGTGGATGGGCTTCCTGTCCGGGGTGCTCTGGACGGGAGGACTCAGCTGTGCTCGGATCACCAGGCTGAGCCCCCTGGGGCCCCTAACTGATGCTCAGAATGCAGGTTTGTGGACTGCCTTGTGGGGAGCAGAGCTGGCTGGGTCCTGGGAAGAGCCCTCACTGAGGTGATGCACACAGATGGTATGAGGCCCTACAGGCCAGAGCTGGTGTCAGACGATGGATGTGGGGACTTCACCACCACCAACAGAGCTCTTCCTGCACCGAAAGCAGGCAGGACCAGAGGGCTGCCGCCCTGTCCTGCACTATGGGCCACTTGTCCTCTGTGTGGAGAGACTGTGGCTCAGATGCATCCTGGTTCTTGAAATGCAGTTTCTAATTACTTAAGAAGGAACGACTGTGGGGGGAGGGAGAGCAGGGAGGATGGAAGGAGGGGGAGGGGAGAGAAGAAGGAACAGAGGATGAAGGGAGGAGGGACAGAGGGCAGGAGGGATGGGGGAGGGCCTGGAGGAAAGAGGGACAAGGGAACAGAAGAAAGAGAATTAAAGGGGTCAGTTGACTAGAGGCACTGAGCATCTCCTGAAGGTCCCGAGGGGCTCACGTGAAGCCAGAAGAGCCTGGCCTGGGATTCTTTCTCTCGGCTGTTGAGTCAGAAGTGACCCTGGCTGACCCTTCAGCAGGTTTCCAGAGGCTGTAAATCCCATGGGAGACAATTACCCATTCTCTTCCTGCAGAGCACCTGGTGGATTCGAACTGCCTGGATGCAGACAGGACGGGCTGGCATTGCCTAGTGGTCAAGCACTCAGTCCCTCACTGAAAGGTCGGCGGTTCTGCTCCCAGGAGAACAGCTGCATAAAGAGGGCAGCCCAGGAGGCACCTGGGGCAGCTCTACTCTGTCACGCGGGGCCAGGCGGGTCACAATCAATTTGACAGAGTCCAACAGCAAGATAGTTGCCAGAGGAGACAGGAATGGTGCGCCTGTGGTTCTGGGTGGGCTGGGCCTGGGCTGGAGGGCACAGAGTCAGAACAGAAGGTCGGCAGGGGAAGCCTGAGCCCTCACAGGACAGCAGGCGGCCCTGCAGAGCCCTGTTCTGACTGCGGGTGCCATACGCACACACGTGGGAGTCAGCCTGACAGCAGCTGCGCGTTTGTGGGTGGGCCACTCTGCTGACCTGTGCTCTGCGGACAGGGACCTAACACAGACCACTCCCCAGCATCACACACTAACGCTGTCCATGACTTAGCCTCTCCCATCAGACAGAGCTGGCCTTTTCACGGCATTTGCCAGGACTCCCGACGATTAAGGGCATGTTAGGAGCCTGGAGACGATTAAGGGCATGTTAGGAGCCTGGAGAGTGATGACTGGACGCAGGCTTGGTAAAGAGCCCTGACTCTACAGGGCCTGCGGGAACGAATGAAACCTGTCCTGGGAGAGGGGCAGCCAGAGTGCGGCAGCGACGCGAGGGCCGGGGGAGGAGGTCCTGGCTGGTTCAAGGCAGCACCCTCTCATTTAGTCGTGACTGCTGCTGTGTACCACAGGTTGTCCCTCCTCCTGCGGTGCAGCTCGGGGATTTGAACTGCATCCTCTGGTGTCAGCAGCGCCCCTCCTCACTCCTGAGCCACGGAAGCTCCCCTAAAAGCAGACTGCTTAACTGTTTGAGCGACTCGCTCTCAGAAAACAAGCCCCGCCCAGACCTCAGTGACATTGCTGAAGTTGCTTTATTGTAACTGAATTGATAACAGTACCTAACTCAGGTTGGGGTGCACTGGCCAGGAATTGATCCTGGGTCTCCCACACGGAAGACAAGAGTCTTACCATTAAACCACCACTGCCTCCCCCAGAGACTTCATTCTTCCTGGCTCTGCAAGGGGTTCTAAAGGTCTGATGGAGCCAAGAGGTAACGCCAAGGGTTGCTTGTCCAAAGTATTCTCCTTCTCTTCCAATGGGTCTTTACTTTCCTGCCCTCGAGGTCCAACAGGGCTACAGAAACAACTGGAATAAAGGGGCGTGAACTATTCTCAACAGAGAGTCCAGCTGCCATCTTGACCTACGCAGGATCAGGGAGGGTCACCATCAGGGATAAGCAGATTATAAAAAGGAAGAAAGAAAAGAAATGAAGAAATACCTCCTCCTGCTTGCTGCAGGGACTATAGCCTCCAATATGGGCTGCGTCTCAGTATCAGCAAAATGGAGTTCCTCACCACCAGGCCAGGCCAACAGGAAACAAAATAAGAGAGAAAAGGTTGAAATTGTCCTAGATTTCATCTTCCTTGAATCCACAGTCAACACCCTTGACACCAGCAGTCAGGAGATCAGGAGAAATTAGGAAAATCTGCTGTCAGGGACCTTTCCAAAGTGCAGTTTGAAGGTTAAGGTGCACTGGATACAAGTCACAGTCTTTTTAATTACTTGCTATGCATCCGAAAGTGGGAAAATGAATAAAGAGAGCAGAAGAAGACTGTTGCCTTCGAGCTGTGGACAGAGAAGAGCACTGACATCCCCTGGATGGCCAAAAGGACAAACAAGTCTTGAAGAAGTGCATCCCTTAGAGGCAAGGTTGGGTAAGATTGTCTCAGACTTTGGGCCAAGATGCCTGCAGGGAAAGGTGGAGTGCCAGCCAGGGAGGGGAGACCTCAGCGCTGTGCCTGTCAGAGATGAGAGGACAGCAGCCGAGAGGGCAGGGTTCAGAGCCGTGACAACACCTCACACGAGGGCACCTAACAGCCTGATGCCCGTGCTTGTCACAGAGGAAAGGTGGGCCCCCCTCACTGACTGCACTTCCAGACCCTCGGGTTTCACCGGTGGGCGCTGCAGCCCCGTGTCAAGCCAGCCACCGGCGGTGCCCTGTTTCCTGAGCGCACTCACTTCAGGTCTCGGGGCCCATCTGGATATTTCTCACAAGGTCTGACTTTCCCGTCCACTCACTCAGCTGTCCACACTCACCCACTGCTGGCGCGTCAAGCCTGAAGCTGAGGCCCCAGGGCCGTTCCACGGCTGTGAACTCCCAGAGAGGCGTGGCCTGGGGTGAGCAGCATCACTCCGCGGGAGCACACGGCCAGGGCTCCCCTAACAGATCGCCATATACTGTAACGATGGCTTGAATGCACCTTGGCGGTGCGGACGAGCCAGACCCAGCCCACAGCTGACCCTCCAGCGGAGGCTGGAAATCGCACGGGAGGAAACTGCCCATCCTTCTCCCTTAGAGCAGCTAGTGGGTTTGAACCGTGTGTCTCTGGGGCAACAGCACAGCTCCTTACTAAAAAATTCACTTGCCTCACTTTATCTCGATTGTGGCTTTATCTCAGTAGCCCCAGAACCGAACCCCAGTGTCCCTAGGCATGGCTGTACTTGCAAATGAAAGTGGTACCAACCCTGGGTGTCATGACTGTTGGCCACCCCTCCATTGCTCTTTCAAGTCAAGGTCACTCACCCAGTGGTCTAGAATTGGATTGGGGGGCAGGGAAGAGAAGAAAGGATCTGTGGCCCCCAGTCCCAACTTCGTACTCCTGACCGTCCCCTCCTCTCCCCAAGCTTTGTCTCTCTCTCACCTTGTGTATCAGTCCATAAAACATTGTCTTTAAGGAGGTTGTTGGGCTGGATGGCCCAGATGTCCCCAAGTGTGTGACCCGGAGCATCCAGGCCACCAAGTCATTTCCCAAGATGTTTGATTACAGTTGAGGGGTTTCCTTAACTCTGTCCCCGTGTGCTCCATTTTGCTCAGGGGCACGCCCATAACGGACGGCCGCACATGGGCAGGCACGTCCTTGGCCAGGCCTCACACACTGGGGTGCATGCTTGCCCACCTCCCACCCCACTCAGCTTGCGTGCCCTGGCCGACCTGTCCCTGGTCCTGCAGGCCTGGGCACACGGGGAAGACCCTGTCACCTTTGTTTTGTGTATACTATCAGTACTGGGGCAATAGCTTCATATAAAAAAGAGAAAAACAGAATCCCCTGCTCCCTGAGCTGACCCTGCTGATGGGGGTGATGGATGGGCCTCTTGAGAAAGAGGCTGTCGCCAGGGGACACGCTTCCGGCACAGAATCAGGGAAAGGGGTTGCCATGGGGCTGCGAGCTTAGAACCTGAAGGGGAAAGTGTGAGTTGGCAAGAACAGAGCAGACACTGGGAGCTGAGGCTCTGAGGGACCCCAGCTGCCCATCAGAGTGGCGCTGACCCCTTCGGCCCCAGTGTGCCCACACAGACCTGCTCCCTGGGGCCCTCGGAGATGAGGCGTGCAGCAGCCGGCCAGGCCTGTCTTCTGGGGCACCTACGGGCCGGCTCAAACCATCAGTCTTCAGGGGAGCGGGGAGCACATTAACTGCTTCTATCACCCTTGGTTATCGCCAGGAGAGGTTGTTCCTTCGAGAGGGCCATCATGCTTGGAAAGGTAGAGACAGGAAAGGAGAGGAAGCCCCTCAACCAGGCGGACACAGGGCCTGAACCGTGAGCTTGAGCGTGTCACAGATGGGGGAGGACAGCACAGGGTAGGGCAGGCTTCAGATCTCTGTTCACAGGGTCGCTGTGAGTCACACCTGACTCGATGGCACCGAACAACAGCACTTGCCCAGGATCCATATAATTACATAAAGTAGGAAAAGGGTGAAAACCTTGCTAATTCAGAACCAACCAGATAATTACGCTCTTGTCTCCAGGGCCTCTGAGCTCCGACTGCCCTGTCGCTGCCTCTTGGCTGTGCTGCCAACACAAAGGCTGGTGGTTCCAATCCTCCAGCTGCTGCCGGGGGGAGAGAGACGTCCAAGCTCCTCCCAGGCCATTTACAGCCTCTGAAAACCTGCTGGAGGGTCAGCTATGACTTAGGCCTGAATTGATGGTACACAACAACAACAGACACTTCCAGGACTGAGATGAGATGAGGTGGAACAGAACAGGTCCCAGAGAGGTGGATCTGGCAGGAGCAAACGACGGTCAGCAGAATGTTAGAGAAGCAGGCACCCTCGGCAGCGCTCCCCCAAACCAGGGGCCATCGGCTTGACCCAGCTCAGAAACCGCTCTGCTGGGTCAGAGCTGACGCACAGCGGACACTCTGTTCAGGTGTGGAGTCCCTGTCCATCTTCCTCCAGCCGAGACGCTGGTGGGTTCGAACTGCTTGCATTTGGAATGGCAACATGACTCCTACTAGGCCGGGGCCACAAGGTCACATTTACAAGGGTTCCTTCCACTTCTAGTGGGCACCCAGAGCCCAGGACCAGAGGTCTGACCCCGACACTCCTCACAGCACCGTCTCCAGCTGGGCAAGAGGCACCCAGCAGCTGACACGGGGACACGCGGGGTGTTCTGCCGTCAAGACGAAGGAGGTTCTGACCTGCCACCGTGTGGGCAGCTGGGGGCTGGATGCTGAGCGCGTAGGTGGGACTCGGAGCCGGCTCCTGTCCTCTGTGATGGAGGCCAGCGGAAGGCCTGGCCGAGGGCAAGGGCCGGCGAGCGGGGAAGGTGATGATTCACGGGGGCTGTGGGGTGATGGAAAAGTTTAGGAAACAGTGGTGCTTGCTGCACAAGCCTGCGCCCATGACCGTGACCGTGACTCGGGCCACTGGAGCCACACTTCAAAATGGCAAATTCCATGTCATGTGTTTTGTTGTTGTGTACGGTCAGGTCAGAACTGACCGAGGCTGACCCTCCGGCAGGTTTTCAGAGGCAGCGGATCGCATGGGGGGGGACACTGTTCAGCTTTCTCCCATAGAGCAGCTGGTGGGTTCGAACCTCGTGCCTTCGAGTGGTCGTGCAGCACCTCAACACTCGGTCACCTGAGTTCCTACAAACTCAACACTGACCACCGCTACTGCTTCTCACTCACATGTGGTGGAGAACTCCCTGGCACTGTGGTCAGGTGCCGTGGCGTCGAGTGGACTCAGTGACCCTGTGACGACAGACCTGAACGCCGTCCCGTGCCATCCTCTGACCCCCTCCCCCCAGTGCCATAGTCCCTGCGTCAGTCCTGCTGGCTGAGGCCCTTCCTCTCTTTAGCTGACCCTCCCCCCTTCCAAGTCCTCTAAGGACTGGCCTCTCCTAGCAACTGCCCCCTAGGGTCTCTGTCACTTTTCTGGGTGAAAATTTACAAATCGTAGTGATTTTTCATGCAGTCATTCATGGGCTTTTGTTTTATGGAATTAATTGCCATTGATCAATGTCGTTAATTTGTTCCAATGTCTAATCAACCCCTTGCAGTGTGTGGCCGGTCCCTTCCCTCTACACATTGATCAACGCTGATGCCTCTTCCCTTCCCATTTCCGTTAGCTTCTGAGATTGCTTCACTTGTGACCACCCTGCACTGGTCAGCGGGCCCACCCACCACTGTCCTCCGGTGACTGGGGGAATGTGCTCTCCATGTACCCACGCGGTGCCGTATTCCACGGATTCCTGACCATTTCTCCCTAACACAGAATACGCAAAGTGCCACAGCTTCTTCAGCTATTTGTCCACTGGGGACACTTGGGTTGTTTCCACCTCTCTGCTGCTGTAAATAATGCTGTCACAGACACGCACATGTCAGGGCTGCAGATTCCATCTCTCTGGGATCCGTTCCCACTCGGGAGGCTGGGTGAGATGCTCTTCCTGTTCCCGGCTCATGAAGGAAGTGCACATCAGCATTCCCCAGCGGCTGCATCAAAACTGTGGTCTCTGTGGGGACAGATAGCTCGTTTTCCCTGAGGAGAAGCTGGTCTTCCTCCTGAGGATGGTGGATTTGAACCCCTGACCTTGTGTTAGTAGCTCAATATGTAATGCACCACTCCACCAGGGCTCCTTATGACTTTTACTAAAACACAAAACTGGAATCAAAGAGGCCACAGAAGATCAGATAGGCTGGCTAATCTTCAGTGCCTGAGACCGAGAAGCCCTGAAGACAGC
>NW_006399754.1:36449620-36451296 GCF_000299155.1 Elephantulus edwardii
CCCCCGTGACACGGTCCACTGTCCCCGTGTGACGCGGTTGATAGTCCCCGTGTGACGCAGTCAATAGTCCCCGTGTGACGCGGTCCACAGTCCCCTGTGACGTGGTCGACTGTCCCCGTGTGACGTGGTCGACAGTCCCCATGTGACTCAGTCACCAGCTGCTCTATCCTGGAGTCCCGTTGACCAGGAACAGCTGAAGGCCCGCAGACCCATGTCCTGGAGAGCGTAGCCTCCCCTCAGCCCCCCACCCCCACCTTGACAGGAAGAAACAGCTTCTGCGCGTGCGCTCCACAGCTGGCCCTTGAACCGCAGCTGGAGCTGTTGGTCGTGCAGGTGTATGAAGAAGCGCTTTGTGACGCTAGTCATCTTCCAGTAAACTGTGCTCCAGTAAAGAGCCATGTCTCATGGTTCATACGAATTCGTCCCCACTTGGGGCACAGGCTGCAAACCCCGAGGGGCACTGTGGACCCCAGTGAGCTGGAATGCGCTGGGAAGCAGAGAAAAGCCAGGGTCACACAGGAGGAAGTGGGGCTCCGGGAGAGGAGGGGTGGTGCGAGGCAGGCGGTGGTGGGACACGTGATTCCAGCGTCAGTACTGTTGCCAACTGTGACCTCGGCCCGCAGGGGTGCCGCAGCATGAAAACCTTTCCATGTCGTGTTGGAAATGCAGCGATGATGTGGGTGCAGTACACACACGTGCCGTGGGTCATGTACTGTAGAGACAGAACCAGCTCATAGCTGACCCTCCAGCAGTTTCAAAAGCAGTAAGAAGGAAGCGACTGCCGGTCTGTCTTCTGCGGAGCAGCGGGTGGATTTGAACTTCAGAGCTTTGAGCTGGCAGCACAATTCCTTCCCACTAAGCCACCAGAGCTCCCTTTTACTGTCGTCTGCTGTCAAGTTGGAAGCAACTTACAGCTGACCCTTCAGCAGGTTTTCAGGGACCGTAAACGGCACAGCCAGAGCTTGCCCAGCCTTCACCCCCAGATGAGAACTGAATGCCTTTGGGATTGCAGGGCAACTTCTTCCAACTGGGCCACCAGAGGCGGTTTGTTGCACACAGGAGGCTGAACTGGACACCTATTCTAAGTGTGACTAGATCTAACCCTTCCGATAGGGTGGAGGGCTGGTGCCCAGGAGGCAATGTGGGCACATCTGGCTTCACTGCGCTCTGCACCGCGGGATTTTCCCGGGTGGAAGATGCCCCATAACAGCCCCACAGCCTGTCTCCATCCACATCCCTGCAGGGAGTGTGCCCATCCCCATCCACAGCCCCTGGGAGAGCACTCCTATCCCTATCCACATCCCCCAGGGAACATGTCTATCCACATATCCCCGTCCACAACCCTGCTATGAGCTCACCCATCTCCATCCACAGCCCCTGGGGAGCACTCCTATCTCCATCCACAGCCCCTGGGGAGCACTCCTATCTCCATCCACAGCCCCTGGGGCAGCACTCCTATCCCCATCCACAGCCCTGCAGGGAGAGCGCCCATCCCCATGCACAACCCTGCCCTGCTGTGAGCACACCCATCCCATCCACAGTCCTGCTGTGAGTTCACCCATCTCCATCCACAGCCCCCAGGGAGCACACCCATCCCCATCCACAGCCCCTTGAGGAGCACTCCTATCCCCATCCACAGCCCCTGGGGAGCACTCCTATCCCCATCCACAGCCCCT
>NW_006399754.1:36451829-36458089 GCF_000299155.1 Elephantulus edwardii
GGAGCACTCCTATCCCCATCCACAGCCCCTGGGGGAGCACTCCTATCCCCATCCACAGCCCTGCAGGGAGAGCCCCCATCCCCATGCACAACCCTGCCCTGCTGTGAGCACACCCATCCCATCCACAGTCCTGCTGTGAGCACACCCGTCTCCATCCACAGCCCTCAGGAAGTGCACCCCTCTCGACTGGAACCTGCTTCCCCAGGTGCGTGCTCCTTTGGCATCTCTGCTCACTCATTCATTCTCAAGGATTCCAGTCTTTCTCATCCAGAGCTTCTTGTGCACTCAGGACAAACTCAAAACTCACTGCCATCTGGCCCGTTTCGACTTGTGGGATGGTCCACTGGATCCTCAAGGCTGTACATCTCATCACGGGGGGCAGCCCCCTTCCCCTTCCAAGCCCCTGGAGGCTCCCAGCCCCCGGCCCATCAGTGAGCGGCACAACCCTAGTGCAAAACTCCGGCGGCAGCACCCTGGACCTGGGATAGACCTTGACTTCCCTCCTGGGATCAGGCCCGACGGGTATCTGGGATATGACAAGGGGGTGATGAGGACATGGATGGGGCTGGTGAAGACAGTGAAGGCCCCAGGCAGACCACACAGGAGAGTGATGGCCTCGTGCCTGACACTCCAGCACAGCCCGGGAGTGACCGGGTCCCAGGCCTGGTCACTTTTCAGCCACAGTCGACAGCAGGTGGAGGTGGAAAGGACAGGAGTGCCTGTTGCCCCCGTGGGCACAGGGTCTCATCTGAGAGGCAGGGACACCCCACCCACCACGTCCCCTGCACGGGCAGGCCCTGAGGTGCTATGGTTCTGGTCTATACCAAGGCAAGGCTCACACTGCTTGGTTTGGGGCTTTTTTACATGGTTTTATTTAGGGGAAGTTCTGGGGTGTAGTGTTAAAGAGATTTGCTGCCAACCCAAAGGTTTTCAGTTCAAATCCAC
Organism: Elephantulus edwardii; assembly: GCF_000299155.1. Taxonomy (NCBI): domain Eukaryota; kingdom Metazoa; phylum Chordata; class Mammalia; order Macroscelidea; family Macroscelididae; genus Elephantulus; species Elephantulus edwardii. The sequence continues at coordinate 36,452,775 of NW_006399754.1, forward strand.
CAGCTGCTCCACTGGGGGAAAACATGGGGAACCTTCTGTGAGAATTTCAGTCTCTGGAAACCTGCAGAGGGGTCATCTCAGGGTCAGACCCCACTTGACAGTTCACACAACATAAGGAGTTGAATGGGAGCTGCGGTGACCCAGCAGTAAGGACCAGAGAGGTATGTAGTTTGAATCCACCGGATGCCTCCAGGAGAAGGATGGGCAATCTCCTTCCCAGCAATTTAGTGTCGGAAGATGCACCAAGCATCAGCTAGGGGTTGGTTACACACAGCACTTAACAACAGCAACATAAGGAGCTGCCCGCCAACCCAAAGGCCACACCACTACAGCAGATCGAATCCACCAGAGTTCCTGAGGATGAAAGAGAGACCATCGTCCGCCTTAGGTGACTGCCTCAGAATCGCGCTGTGGGTTAGCTACCAGCTGGTTCAGACTCCACAGCAGTGAGCCGTGCACACTAACGTTGACATCATGTAGGGCTGTTGTACACAGGGTCGCTATGAATCGCAAATGACTCGACGGCACATAACAACAGCAACAACAGGCAGGGCTGCTCACCAGAAGACCAGCAGTTCAAATCCACCAGCCTCTCTACTGGAGAAAACCAGGCAGTATCCTCCCTGAGAGGTTACAGGCTTGGGAACCCACCAGCAGGCAGTGTCCCCCCCCGAGAGGTCACGGTCTCGGGAACCCACCAGCATGGGCCTGATGCCAGTGGACATGGCACCAACATGATGGAAGGAAGGGTCTGAGGTGTGAGACCTACTGAAATGGGCCACTGAGACATGAAGTGGGGGACACCCTGTGGGGAAAGGGGGCCCAGAGACTTGCTAGATGAACAGTCGCCTCACAAATTCTCAATTTTAAATAAAAGCTCCATGTGTGTAGTGGGGCTCTGGTGGCTTAGAGGTAAGGATTTGTGCTGCCAGCCCAAAGGCACATGGTTGGAATCCATCGGCTTCTCCATGGGAGAAAGATGGTCAGTCTCCTTTCAAACACCTCGCTGCCTCTGCAATTCCGCTGCAGGGTCAGAGGTGGATGGTCCACAGCAGCACCTGTGAAGCCGCCCGTGCGCCCCAGCCCGGCAGCCTGCGGCCTTGACGGTTTCTCTCCACCCAGGAAGTCCGGACACTGAGTTTTCTGTCCTCTGGCTGCCGCGTTCTTTGAATTCCTTTCTCCTGAGGGTGCAGAAGGAGCCCTGGGGGTGCCGTGAGCAGAGCTAACCAAAAAGTTCACAGTTCTACCCACCAGATGCTCCGCAGGAGAAGGAATGAGTCAGCGCTGCTTGTTGTCACTGCTGTTCGGAGCCATGGAGGCAGCTCGAACCCAGCAACCCCTCAACACCAGACCTGCACTCTGCCCTTTCCTGCACGCACCCTTCACCATCCCTCACGCCCGGTGCCGGGCACAGTGCCAAGCCATCTTGTTGAGGGTCTTACCCTCCCGCCCTGACTCTCTGCTTTCCCGACATGATGTCTTCTTCCAGACTGGCCCCTCCTGACCACACTCCCGAAGTATGTGAGACGAAGTATTGTCACCATCCTTGCCTCCAGGGGACACTCTGGCTGCATTTCCTCCAAGACAGACTTATCTGTTCTTTTTAAATTACATGGCATATTTGGTATTCTCTGTAAAAACCACAATCCAAAAGCATCCCCTCTTCTGTCATGCTTCCTCCTCAGCCACCCGGAACAACTGGAGATCTCTCGGCTTGGGTCAGGCACACCTTAGTCTTTACACTGACATTGTTGCTCTCAAGCACTTTGGAGAACCCCAGGTAAGGTGGTGGCCTTGGAGACCTCACAGGGGCATTTTCTTCTGTCCTACAGGATCGCTGTGAACTGGGTGGGAGTGGACTGGGGAACTTTATAGACACAGACTATGGTGCCTTTCCCCTGCAGACCAGTTGGTGGATTTTGAACAGCCAGCCTGTCCATTAGCAATGAGCACTTTAACAGCTGTGCCACCAGTGCTCTTTCAATCATGATGATGGCCTAGAAAGAACGCTGGGGCAGCTGGACTCTGTCACACAGGGTCACAGGAGCAGAAATTGACCACTTGGCATCTGTCAACCACATATGTACAAAGGGTGTATGTGAATTGATGGTGCTTACAAGTCAAAGGGCAGGATGAGACTGGGCCCTGAGCTGATAAAGGGAGATGCCCATTCCTGGGAGTCAGGCCCAGGACTTGGCTTAAACACACAAACAGAAGACGGGCTGCTGGCTGGCCCCCCCCAGAGATGACACACCGAGACGCAGCTAAAGACTTTGTCTAAAGAGTCACAGACAATCTAGAGACTGGAAAAAAGATTGTTGCAATGACATTTCAGACGGTCCAACCCTCTAGATGTATAGAAATCTTCAACACCTCATCAGTAAAAAGGCAAAAAAAAAATCCTGTTAAAAAACGCACAGAGAACATGGACAACCACTCACTGAGGGAGACATTCAGGGAGCTGGCAAGCGTGTAAGGAGAGCCCAGGGCCCTCAGCGACGCCAGGACAGAGCCCAGCTGTCCCCCAGAGCTCGTCAACCTGGAATCCTGACACAAGCAAACGGCCTCAATTTTCCGAGAAGCAGCTGGTGGGTTTGAACCCCTGAGCTTTTGGTTAGCAGCCAAATGTCTTAACCACACATGTCACCAGAGTGCTGTCTTGAGCGGTTCAAATAAACGAAACAAATCCACTGTCACTGAGCTAATTCCAACTCACAGTGACATGTCCCTGGGGGTAAAGTGGTGAATCTGTATAGGACACTTGTATGCACACATTGTGTACATGTGTGTACAGACATATGTTGTCGTTCTTGTGTATCATGGAGTCAGAACCGACCCATACCTGACCGTCTGGCAGGTTTTCAGAGGCCGTTAATTGCATGGGAGGAGACTGCCCACCCTTCTCCTGAGGAGCAGCTGGTGGACCCAAAGCACATGCTTCAGGATTACAGCTCAGCTTCTTGCCTCCAGGCCATTATATATATGTGTGTGTGGACACACACACAAACACACACATATATACATACATATATATGTACACAGATGTATTTCTACATGTTGTTGTTGTTATGTGCCGTCGAGTCGCTTGAGACTCATAGCGACCCTGTGTACAACAGCCCTAAACTCTGCTCTGTCCGGTGCCAATCGCACTGTCTCTGACACTCCCATCCCGATTACCCCAGTCACTGAATCAATCCACCTCATAGAGGGTCTTCCCCTCCTGTGTTGTCCCTTCACCCTCCCAAGCGTGATGTCCCTCTCCAAGGACCAGTCCCTCCTTACAACATGTCCAAAGTATGTTAGACGGAGCCTCAGTATCCTTGCCTCCAAGGAGCAGCCTGGTTTATCCCTCTCCAGGATGAATCTGTTTGTTTTCCTAGCAATCCAATACTCTTCTCCAGCACCACAGCTCAAAGGCATCAATTCTCCTTCTATCCTTCCTAGTCATTGTCCAACTCACTGATGCATAGCAAGTGATTGCAAAGACCATGGCCTGTATCAGACGCGCCTTAGTCTCCAGAAAGACACCATTACTCTTCAGTACTTTGGAGAGGTCCCTAACAGCAGACTTTCCCATGGCAATATGCCTTTTCATTTCCTGGCTGCTGGTGCCAAGAGTGTTGACTGTGGAGCCAAGCAGACTAAAGCTGTGAACAGTCTCAATCTTTTCACCATCCATCTTGATGCTGCCAGTTGGCCCAGTGGTGAGAATCTTTGTCTTCTTGACATTGAGCCTCAATCCATATTGGAGGCTGCAGCTATATATGTATTTTTAAATATAGCACACATATCCATGAATACAGTAGAACATAACAGAGATGGTTATGGAAACTCTTCAGTTAAGCACTTTGGGAGAACGAGTCACGGGCCCTGAGAGCTCAGAACTGCTGCCTCAGAGACAGAAGGACAGTTGGCATGGCGTGGCCCACAAGGAGTGTTCCATGTCCCTCTCTGGTGAGGAGCAAAGGGGGTGTCAGAAGCTTGTAAGGGGTCACCTAAGTGTCTCTGTCCCTCCATCCACAGCAAAGCAGAGGGGAGGAAATCCAATGTTCATGGAAACAGCCAAGTCACAGAGGGCCTGTGAGCAGGGAAGCAGATGGTGCCAACTGGGCTAGTGCCTCTGCCTCTTGGAGGGGATTCCACCAGAACCCACTGGACAAAGCAGGGAGGAAATCAGGGACAGAACTCAAATCATGAAAGTGAGTGGGCCTGCTGTCCTGACGGAGGCTGGGGGACCGTCCAAGCCTGGACCTGCATGCACCCTGTGGCCCAGCTGCCTGACAGCCAGCCTGTCGTGGAGAATGTGTGCACACCTTGGAACAATCAGCTGAGGACAGCACTTCCCAGGGACAGAGTTCAGCAGGCAGGAAAGAAGGACAGATGCAAACAAGAAGCAGCAGCAGGCCGCAGGGAGCTGTGGGGGTTACGACCACAGTCACCACACACAGTGACGGGACAACTGAGTGGAGGGCCAATCTGCTCTGCATGCCTTCACCCAAATCACAACAGAAAGTTAAAAGAAATGAGTGAGTGCCGTACCACATACCAATAAAACAGCATTACTAAATGAAGCAGCTGGGAGATTGCAGTGCATTTTAATTATCTTTTAATAGCCAAAGGGCCTCACCAGCACATGCTGATAGTATGTCAGCTGCTACGTGCCAGGCGATCAGGGTTTATGAGTCCCAGCTGCTCGAGGACCATATTACAGCAGAGATCTTTTCTTGTCTGATGCAAACTGACAGAAATATTTGACTCGAAACCAGGCCTGAGTCATCTCTGTTTCCTTCCTGTTGGACTCAGAAAATCTGACAAAATCCACTATAATAACCATTCTCCTGGAAAATAATGAGTTTCATCAGGATCATAATAAGGGAGTTCTGGGGGCCTCATGGTGCTGCCAACCCAAAGGCAGGCAGTTCAAATCCACCAGCTGCCTCAAGGGAGAAAGATGGGCAGCCTCAGATACCTGTTGGAGGGTCTGCTATCAGTCAGTTCTGAGTTGATAGGCAGGAGTGTGTGAGGGACAGCACACTTGAGTGTTCCTTTGAAGCAAGAATGGTGAGCCTTCATCTCACATATACATACACATATACATATACATATACATGTTAGCAGGAGATGTCAGGCAGTCTCTGGAGATGGGCATCATGCTTGGTTAGGTAAAGGGTCTGTGAAAGAGAGGGGGGGACCCTCAGAGGCTGGACACAGTGAGTGTAACAGAGGGAGACCCTCAGGGGGTGGACACAGTGAGTGTAGCAGAGGGAGACCCTCAGGGGGTGGACACAGTGAGTGTAGCAGAGGGAGACCCTCAG
>NW_006399754.1:36458189-36511087 GCF_000299155.1 Elephantulus edwardii
CAGAGGGAGACCCTCAGGGGGTGGACACAGTGAGTGTAGCAGAGGGAGACCCTCAGGGGGTGGACACAGTGAGTGTAGCAGAGGGAGACCCTCAGGGGGTGGACACAGTGAGTGTAGCAAGGAGAGGGGGACCCTCAGGGGGCTGGGCTGACACACTGGCTATAATGAGCTTAAACAGCTTGATGGTGGGGACGGTGCAGGATCGGGCAGGGTTAAGTGCTGTTGTATCAGGGTCACCATGAGTAACATCAACCTGATGGCGTTTAACAACAGTGCATATTCAATAGACTGTAGCCTAGTGGAGACCTAACTTTTCTACACACTGTTGTTATAATCGTGCACCACCGAGTCAGAACCGACCCACAGCTGACCCTCCAGTGGATTTTCAGAGGCAGTTAATCACAGGGGAGGAGCTGGCCCACCCTTCTCCCATGGAGCACCTGGTGGATTCGAACCATGTACCTTTGTTTGGTTCCATAATCAATACTCTTGGTACCAGCAGTCAGGAAATAAAAAGATTAACTTCTTTAGGAAAACCTGCTGTCATGGACCCCTCCAGAGTGCTAAAGAGCAATGATGTCGGTCTAGAGACTAAGGTGCATCTGATCTAGGTCATGGTCTTTGCAATTACTTGTTATGCATCAAAGAGCTGGACAATAACCAAAGACAACAGAAGAAGAATAGATGTCTTTGAGTTTTGGTGCTGGAGAAGAGTATTTTGAAGCTCCTTTCCACACACTTCGGGCATGTGGCCAGGAGGGACTGATCCTTGGAAAGGGACATCATGCTTGAAAGGTTCAGCACAGAAGAGGAAGACCCCAGATAAGATGGATAGACACAGTAACTGGGGTAGAGGGTGTATCAGAGACAGTGAGATTGGCTCAGGATGGGACAGAGTTCAGAGCTGTTTTTCATAGGATCACTACAATTGAGTCAATTCAATGGCACAGAACCACCTCCGCCTTTGAGTGGGCATGCAATCCCTTACCCTGAGCCCCTAGTGCTCCCTGATGGGCCAGGAAGGTGCTGTGTTGGACCTCGTGTGGTGGCCGGGAATGGGCCCCCAGTGTCTCTTAGGGGACCGGTGGCTGGATAAGGCCAGTCACCTTCACTTAGACCAAACTTCTTGACCAGCAGACTGGCCTCAGTGCAAAGCAGGCTGAAGGCAAGCCGGAGTTCGCTGTTACTGACAGTGGCCTGTTCTTTTTTTAAAAGGAGCCCTAATGGCGTAGTGGCCAAAGTCACTGGCTACTGGCCCAGAGGCCAGTGGTTTGAATCCACCCACCCTAAGGGAAAGATGTGACTATTGCTCTGGAATGAGGCATGTTCTCCCTCGGACAATCAACCACATGGAATTAGAAGGGCCATTTCTTGCAGGGAAGCTCAGAGGGCAGGCAGGGCCAGCACAGGCAGGGAGGAGAGTGAACCAGCCAGCGAGACAAGGGCAGTGAGCCTGGCCTCTTCCCACCTTCCTGATTCAAAACAAAAAGCTGTTTTTTAAAAGTCCCTCAACCTTTATCTTTGCTGTCAGTCTGGAAAGATGACTTTCCCCAAACATCTTTGGGGCAGGTCTAGGGCTGAGGGCTCTTTCTGTTTGTATTTTATCATACATTGCAGGTCAAGTTTACGGAGCCAGCGAGACACGAGGTCCTCGGTTCTCCAGGGTCGCTCACTGACAGTCGACCATCTCGCCAGTTGCATTCTGTTTGCTCTGTTTCTTTGCTCTAGTTTCTCAGGTCCTTCATCTCCTCATCGTCAAGGTAGCTGTTGGCCTTTGGGGCTCATGTTGTTGTCTGTGCTGTCAAATTGTCTGACCCCTAGCTGGCCCCCAGCGGCACTAACCACATGGGAGGAGACTGCCCATCCGTGTCCCCCAGAGCTGCTCGGGGCTTCAAACCTCGTAGACCTGGTTTTCTGATGGCGTCCCCAGTGACAGGTGCCAGCCTTTCCTCGGTAAGCCAGCCTGTTCTTTCACTGAAGGGTCACATGGGGGCTGGTTCTGGTTCAGGCTTGAAGGACAGTCTTGGGGCAGTAGTCTCAGGGTGCCGGAAGGCTGTTGTCGGGCACCGCCCAGTCCGTTCTGCCTCCAGAAGACCCCTAAGAAGCAGAGAGAGTCCTGTCCACTCCTGCACCACCCTGGACTCCGCACGTCTCCCCACTGTGGCACGTGCTGCGTCAAGAGGGTCAGATATTCTTTCTTCTCTCTCTTCTGCAGCAGTGTGACTCAGACGCGGGTCTGTCAGTGCTTCTAAAGATGACCACGGGAAACAAGTCCTGCTTCCCTGTCAACGTCGCCAGTCCGACCACCCGCTGCTCAGAGCAACGGCTTATCCTCAGGCCGCTGTCCTCACATGGTTAACACACGTGTCATGTTCAAGCCTGACTGGGGGAGTCATACTGTCACTTTGCATCACTCCAGTCTGTGTGACAAAAGGCAGGGCGGTGTTTGAAGGAGTCCTGGAGGTGTGGCAGCATCGTGACAGCGCACCAGGAGACGGGCGTTCGGACAAGCGCGGGCTCTGCTGGGAAGAGGCTTGGTGATCTGAGTTGTAAAGATTCCCATCACTGTGGATGCAATTCCAGCTCCCAGCGACCCCGGAGGACAGAGGGGAGTTGCCCCAGAGACTTTCCGAGCTGTAAAGATGCAAACTGCCAGACCTTGGTCCCAGGGGAATGGCTGGTGGGTGTGAGCTGCTCAGCTTAGGCTGCCAGCTGAGCCCTAACCCAGGGTTCCTGGCAGGAAGCACACAGGCTTGTGGTCCTAGTGTGGGCACCCTGGTTTCGGAGGTCCACGTCAATCCTGACATGTGCAGAACCGACCCTGTGGATCTCAGGTCTGCCACGCCACTGTGTGTGGGATCAGATCCGCAGCCCCTCCGTGGGAGGAAGGTGGACAGACAGGTTCTCTACAGAGATTAACAGCACTGGAGGCCTGTGAGCAGGGACCCACGCCGCACTCTGGGCTTGCCTGTCTGTGTCTGTCTGTATCTTGGGTTTTCAGATTGCAAGTGTTCACTGGATAGCGTCCGGTGCTCTCCAGAGTCCACTCCCTCCGTAAAGCTGAGTCTGTCAGGGGTCCAGAGGAGCCGAGGGAGGGCACTTTCATTCAATAATAGTGGCTTTATCTTTTATTGCGGTCATGGCTCACAATATACAATCCAGTTGAAAGTGAAAGCTACAAACTTGTTAAGGAAAATGTTAAAACGAAAGGGGTGTGCAGTGGGAGGAGGATTAAAATGTCACAGGAAATTCTTTTCTTGGAAATGCAGGCCTTATGAATGCTTCATTCTTTCCAGAACAGTTAAGGTCTGTGTGCGCCTGGAGGTGGGGCGGCGGGCGGTGCCCTGTGCTAAGGCAGCTCCAAGGCCCCCGCAGCTGCCCTGCCCACGGGCTGAGAGGTGAGCACGAGCTTCTATCTGGAGGACTATCTACTTAGTTTTGTTATCCGTTCTGGGAATGAAGGGAGGCAGCCTCAAACCAGGAAGCAGGCAAGAGACGCTAGGGAAGAAGCAGGGCCCTGTCCGGAGATGCCATCTGCCTGGCTTCTAACACATGAAAGCGGTCTGAGAACCTGGGGACCCACTCACTCCAAATGCAGGGCCTGGGCTGTGAGAAAGGGTGGCTCATGGGAGGCCTGGCCATTGTAGCTCCACGAGGGGTGGACAGGAGCCAGCCTTCTGCCTGGTTACCAGTGGCCCTGGGAGCCGGGCACAACGGTGGCTTCAGTTCCCGCCAGCCTTTTCAGTGGGGCTGTGGGCTCTGAGGGGCACTAAGCCCGTCTTTCTTGACAACCTGCCCAGGATCCCCCTCTGTGGTGCTGAGATGAATTTCCTGCTGGGCGGGCTTTCGGGATGAGAAAACAATTATCTCTGAAATTACAAGTAATTAGCTGCCTGCTTGTCACAGCAAGATAAAAATCTCACATCCTACAATATGCCCAGACCACACACATACACACACTACACACACACGGCGCATAGGTGGACACACAGAGAAATACACAAGTGTGAGCATGAACACACGCATCACTGTTCACACCCACACATGGACACACACTGCACACACACCATGCACACAGACACACGGGCGCACAAATTCACATGTGAGAACATGGGTGTGTAACACACTCATGCACCACCATGCATGCCTGCACACATACAACTGCATGCATGTACACCAGCACTCAGGTGTCTGTTTATGGGTGCACACCCCACTCTAAAGCAGATACAAGAGTGCATGTGTAAATATGTATGAGTGCATACTTGCAGGTGTGTACACACATGCATATATATGCACAGACACACCAGTGCACATACATTTGCACATGTTTGAACACACATGCACACACACTTGCATGTACATTAATGCACATGTGTGCATGTCTATCTGCATGTGCATGTATCACACACAGGTGTGGTTACACACCCCACATGTACACACAGCATCTCTATCCACATGTGCACACATCAACACATATGCATGGGCACACACGGGCATACACACATGTCACACACATAGACTCGAGTGTGCACGGTCCTATTTGCACACACCAACACACACGTGTGGTTGCACACATGTACACAGGTGTGCACATTGGCACTCATATGTGCGCATGCATGTCTGCGTATGTGTACAGCCCCACACATGCATACACATATATATTCCTGGAGCACCCGTTCTTCAGGTATTCCTACAGGTCTTGCTACAGGAAGTTCAAGTCTGAGTCCCACCTACAACTTCCCAAGCCTTCACCCCCCTATCCAAGCACTGCACTGCTCCTGTGGGGGGGGCACTGCTGGGAACAGCATGTCCCACGGAGACACACGCTCACTAAGGGGCGTGGGCGCTCCCACACTGCCCAGGACATTTGAGGAACAAGGAAAGTCACTCCCCCTGACTGCTTCCCGTCCGGAAAGTTGGCCGGCCGGCCACAGTCCACATAAACTACTCCCTGATGGATTTCTACTCTGTGGGACCCATGTGACTGAGTGGCACTGTCTCAGAGGGCACAACATCCTCCCATCAACCTTGCAGCTCAAAGCTGAACCACTGAACCACTGTGCCACTAGGGCTTCTTCAAGTCCCTTCAGGTCTCAAGACATGCAGCTGAATTCTGACCAGTGGGGCATCTTGAGCAGCTACTCTCCCAGAGCTCCATCTCCCTGGACACGTTCACCGGCCCCTGTGCATCAGGGTTCCTCCTCAGAATCTGCTGGCACGTGGACTTGCACTGTCCTCTGTGTTTAGGGGAGTTGCGGCGTCCCTGGCATCTTAGTGACACATCTTCAGCTGTGATCATCAGAAGCTTCTCTGAACACCACCACACAGACCCTGCTGTCGGGTCCCATAGATTCAATGCCATGAGATGCAGCAGAGCTGCCCTGCTGAGGACGACGGCAGTCTGCTCCCATGGTGACCACACCTGGGAAGCCCTGGGGAAGTGCTGCTCTATCATGCGGGTCACCAAGAATCTAAACGAGCCAAGGGACCTAACCAGAGCAGCTCGCTCCCCTCGTGCCTGCTGGGAGTCCAGGTGCTAGGGAGGTCATTCCCAGTGTTGCCTTCAGTCAGCTGACTCACTCAAGAATGGTTAACCATAGGCAAGAATGGCAGAACCAAGACTCCCTGAGTGTGAGCAGCACAGCCCACGGCTGTTAGGAGAGAGGGCAAAGCCTCTGAGCCTTCCTCCAAGGACACTCTGTGGGGTTGGCTCGACTGACCCCGATGACTGATGCTGTGTTGTCATAGGTGCTGGAGCCAACTCCAGGTGACCTCAGACAGAACAGAATGGAACGCTGCCCACCAGCTCCATCTCCATGCTCATTGGTCACTCGATACAAGTACCTCCCAACTAAGGGGCTATGCTGGTCAATGTCATCTTTTCCCCCTTTTATACTAATTTATTTATAAAATTCAAGTAGGACAATGCCCTCTTGTCTATAGGGCTTTCCCTGGAAAATTTCTAGATGGATCAAGATCTCTTGCTTGCCTGAGTTTTTGAACTACACTAAACCTGATCACCAAGATGGTTCTGCCTGAAATCTGATTCCAGCATCACAGCCGCACGTTAGCCACCATGAGAGGACAACCGGACACACAGTGCCCATAAAATACATCAAAAGGGACACTCTGCACCGTCCTGGGCAGCATCGCTACTGCTCCTGTTGCCAGAAACAACTGCCTCTCTTATAGTGAGACCCAGAGAATTGGGCCCAGAGACCACTGTTGAGCATCTGGATCAAAAATTCTACCAAAGACCCCTGACCACAAGGGGGAGAAGCACAGAATGTAAAATTCTCACAGAATCCAGACTTTCTGGAGCCATGGAGGTTGGCTGAACCCTGAGACCACTGTCCTGCAATACTTGTCAACCTTAAAATTTAACCCCAACATACCCTTGAGTTCTTCCTTAAATCAAGCAAAAGTCTAGTTTAACCAGTACAGACAGCCTGCTTTGTACACTGCTTTTGCAAAGAACTGTCTCCAAGGGATGAAACAGACAATACACTTGGAAGAGTTAGAGGAGACACTGGCAGAGCAGGGAGTCTATCTCACTGAGGGAGGGAGACCTCTAAGAAGGACGTGTGAGATGTCAGTGATACCACTGGACTGCACACGTGCAGACTGCTGGCAGCAGTGCTCTCAGTGAGCACACTTGCATCAAGACCGACAACAATGCCAGGAATGTGTGCCAGGCTCACTCTTGAACACACTCCTTGTGTTGTTGAAATCCTGAGCCACACCAAGCAGCAGTGTGGACAGATCTTCCGGGGGCAGCAGCTGCCGAGATTTTCACCCTCAGCCGGGGTCAGCTGCACACCAGGAGTGAACGAGGCATCAGCACATCCAAACCCTCAGCCACAGTCCAGTCCATCTTCAGGCCACCTGTTCCCAGCCGAATCTTCATGACTGAATCCGTGAACATAACAAATGGCTCTTGTTTAACTCCATGAGCCGGAGGCGGTTTGTGCAGAACACCAGTGACCAGAGCCTCCCTCCATGAAGTCCGACCCCTGCTGCCAAACTGTCCACCTGGGGAAGCTGGCATTCCATGACTCCTGCAGCCAAAGGTGCCATCAGAGAAAAGTCGCGGGACAAGCGTGCTAGTGAGCATGAACAGAGAGTGGCGGGCACAGGTTGAGGTGTTCCTGTACACAGAGCAGTGGCTGTGTCTTCCAAGTACCTAGCAACTGTGACAAAGAGAGAACTGTTGGGACAAGCGGATGAAGAGTGAACCTTGACTCTTGATCGAGAGGAGGGAAAGTGTGGAACAGAATTCCAAACTTCTGTGGAAACCAAAGCTACTGGATCCATTGAGGTTAGAAGAACACCCCCCCCTCACCTAACACCTGAAAACAATAAAAGAACCCCCCACCTAATGCCTGAAAACAATAGAACACACACACACACACACACACACCCCGCACCTAACACCTGAGACCAATAGAACTCCCCCTGCATCTAACACTGAAAACAACAGAAGAACCCCGTATCTAACACCTGAAAACAATAAAAGAACCCCCCCACCTAACACCTGAAAACAATAGAACCCCCACATTTAACGCCTGAAAATAGAAGAACCCCTGCATCTAACCCTGAAAACAATAGAAGAACCCCCGCATCTAATGCCTGAAAACAATCTTTGAGTCTTGAACCAAATCTATCCCATGAGGTTAAAGGAAACAATTTAGCTCAATTAACAAAGAATGTTCGCTTTGAGCACTGAGTTCTTATGAAGAATTGCCTGCATGAGTGTAAACTGGCAACAGCTGATGTAAAGCACAGATGAGAACCCAAGAGGGGTTGTTTGTTGTTGTTGTTGTGTACCATCTAGACTAAACTGACTCATAGCTGACTCTCCAGGGAGTTTTTAGAGGCAGATTAATCACACAGGAAGAAATTGCCCATCTTTCCCCCAGAGCAGCTGGTGGATTCTAACCGTATGCCTTTGGGTTGGCAACACAGCTCCTTACCACTAGCTCACCAGAGCTTCCTAGAGAGGGTGAGGAAGCTCAAATTGGTGGTGTGAAGTGTGTGGGAGAGAAAATGGGAACGGTGAGACCACGTGATACATGTGACCAGTGTCATTGAATTGTCTGTGTAGAAGTGAGCATACTTGGTTGTGCATGTCCCCAACCTGTGTATGTGTATGTGTGTGTAGAAAGGACCCACCTTGGAAACCCTGTGTGGCAGTTGTACTCCTCTGTCCTACAGGGTTACCAGAAGTTAGAGTCGATGTGACCGCAGCAACAGCACAACTAGCATCCCAGGTATGTTGCTATATATATATACTGGTTATATAGAGCCTGCTGTTGAGTTTAAAGATGGCTTCATAAAAAAGAAACATATATCATCATTGAATAAGGATGACAGAAGCAGAATCTGTATCTTTGAGTTGTGATGTTGGAGAAGAGTATTGAACATATGACTGCCAAGAGAACAAATGGGCAGGCCCTAGAGAACGCAAAACTAGGTGACTTCTTGGAGGCCAGGATTGTGAAGCTCCGTCTCACATACTTTGGGCATGTTGGGAGGAGGGACCAATTTTCAGAGAAGGACACCAGGCTTGGAATGGCAGAGGATCAGTGCAGGAGAGGAAGACCCTGGATGAGATGGATGGACACAGGGACTGTGGCAATGAGGTCAGATGTGGTAGAGACAGTAATGAGGTTGGCTCAAGATGGGGCAGGGTTCTGAGCTACTGTGCATAGGGTCACCGAGTCATAGTTGATTTGACAGCACATAACAACACTACCATTCTGCTGTTGAGTTTATAAACGTGGAATATAAACATGTACAGTCATTGTTAGTGTGTTAGGCTACTGAGCTAAAAACCAATTGCTTGAATCCACCAGGCACTGTGCTGGAGAAAACTGGCATCTCTCTGTGAAGATTCTCACCCCAGAACCATGGTGGCAGGTGGCTGTGTGTCAGTCAGAACCCCAGTGGCGGGTGGCTGTGTGCCAGTTAGAACCCTGATGGCACTTGGCTGTGCGTCAGTCAGAACCCCGGTGGAGGGTGGCTGTGTGTCAGTCAGAACCCTGATGGCAGGTGGCTGTGTGTCACAGTCAGAACCCCGGTGGAGGCTGGTGTGTGTCAGTTAGAACCCTGGTGGCGGGTGGCTGTGTGTCACAGTCAGAACCCCGGTGGAGGGTGGTGTGTGTCAGTTAGAACCCTGGTGGCGGGTGGCTGTGTGTCACAGTCAGAACCCCGGTGGAGGGTGGTGTGTGTCAGTTAGAACCCTGGTGGCGGGTGGCTGTGTGTCACAGTCAGAACCCCGGTGGAGGGTGGTGTGTGTCAGTTAGAACCCTGGTGGCAGGTGGCTGTGTGTCACCATCAATCAACACAACCAGCAAGGACTTGGTGTTTTGGTTTAGTTTAGCATCTGATCATGAACTTCAGTTCAGGGAGAGAAGGAAAGCTTTACATTAAGAACTTGTGGAAAATATTTTCAGGGTGTTTTTGACCCTTTTCCACCAGGTGTCCTGCTGAGGTGAGTGTGTGCAGTTCCCACTTTGAGAAGCACTTAGCCAGCTCTCAACGGCTGCGGGGCACGTCCCCATATGAGGCCTGTCTGCCACAGCCGGGGCTGACTCGCCACCTAAGAATGCTGTAGACAACAGGAAGAAGGACCCAGCGAGACACAGGGCCACCAGCGGCTCGCACAGTCATTTTGGGCTTTCCAGCCGCTTCACTCAAGTTGGCCCAATTTAGTTGCTTTGACTTACTCACATTTCATAAAATAGGCACTAAGTTATAGTCACATTGAGTCATGTTGTATTATTAGGAGAAAACTCATAGTTTTCAAGAAAATAATGATCTAATTCCACTCATTCATCTAAAGCTGATGGCCAGGCCTTCCACACAGGGCATTTCTGTCTAGATTTGAACCACTAACCTCTTAGCAAGTACTTGACTGCCTAACCTTTGCCTGGGAACTCTGTGTGATGTTTAGGGTTTGCAAAGTCAGGTGTTCTTCCCACACATGACAAATTTACATAATACGTCATTGACTGTATTTACTCCTTATCCTTAAATGTTTATAGGGGACTCTGGTGGCTTCCTGATGAGGATAGTGCTCCAATGCAAAGGTACGTGGTTCGAACCCACCAGCTGCTCCATGGGAGACAGATGGCAGATCTCCTTCTGTTTATCTAGTGCCTCTGAAAACCCACTGGAAGGTCAGCTGTAGGCCAGTTCTGACTCAATGGTTCACAACTTTGAAAAATGTGTATCAATTCTGAGGTGATTTAATTACAATCAAGCAAAGCTTCTAACGTAAGGTGACCTCAGCTTCACCAAACAAGAAAAGCTGAATGCTTCAGTCACTGATGGTTGTCGTGTGCCACTGAGTCACCTGCGACTCATAGCGACCCTGTGAACAACAGCTCTCAACTCTGCTCTAGCCTGAGCCAGTCTCACTGTCTCCAACACCCTTACCCCCTTCACCCCAGTCACTGAGACAATCCATCTCACCCAGGGTCTTCCTCTCCAGCACTATTCCTCCACCCTCCCAAGCATGACGTTCCTCTCAAAGGACTGGTCCCTCCTTGCAACATGCCCAAAGTACGTCACACAGAGCTTCAGAATCCTTGCTTCCAAGGAGCAGGTCTCACCTTCTCCAGGACAGACCTGTTCTTTCTCTTGGTGGTCCACGGTATGGTCAATATTCGTCTCCAGCACCACAGCCTGAAGGCTTCAATTGTTATGCCATCTTGGGTCATTGTCCAGCTCTCTAAGGCATTGCAAGTAATTGTGCAGCCCAAGGCCTGGATCAAGTGACCTTAATCTCCAGACTGACGTTGTTGCTTGTCAGCACTTTAGAGCGGTCCCTGACAGCAGCCTTCCCAACGCAATCCATCTTTTGATTTCTCGGATGATGGTGCCAAGAATGTTGATTGTAGAGCCGAGCAAGCTGAAGTAGTTAGCAACTTCAGTCTATCCACCATTAATTACGATGCTGTCAGCTGACCTTGTGGGGAGAATCTTTGTTTTCTTGATGTTGAGCTTCAATCCATATTGAAGACCACAGTCCTTGACCTTCTGGAGCAAGCGCGGCAGGTCCTCCTCAGTTTCAGCGAGGAAGGTTGTGTCATCTACGTACAGCAGGTTGTTGATGAGTCCTCCTCCAATCCTGATGCCACATTCCTCCTCATACAGCCCAGAGCCCCATATGATCTGTTCCACACATGTAAATTGAAAAGGTGTGGAGCCAGGATGCATCCCTGACACAACTAGCCTTTAAACAGAATCTTGAGTGGACGGCACAAATTCAAACTAATGGCTTCTGACTGTTGTGAGATCTGGCTGCACACACTTTGGGCATGTTCTTGGGAAGAGCTGGTCCCAGGGAAGGCCATCGTGTGTGGTGAAGTAGGAGTCAGTGAAAAGGAGAAAGGTCCTAGACAAGATGATCTGACACGGCGGCCGCAGCCACAGACTGACCACAGTTGGGATGCGAGGATGGTGCAGGCCCAGCACTGCTTCATACTGTGGCTCCGTAGGGTGCTGTGATCGAAACCAGCTCACTGGCACCCAGCAAGCACTCCCACCATGACAGGAGACACAGCAGAGAGCGGGGCAGGAGCCGGCACCCGACATTCGGACAGTGCCACGGTCACTGTGCAGATCTCCATAGTTAACTGCCTCACCCCTTCCGATGCTCAGCGTGGACAGCAACACAGCCATCATGAAGGGCAGCGTGCAGCAAAGGAACAAATGGAGAAGGACTTTGTCAGACCTGGTCAAGGCTAGGCTCGGCTGGCTACCCTGGTGTCATCTGAACAAATGACTTTAACTTCTGAGTCTCAACTTCCTCATCTGTAAAATGGGATACAGTCACGAGGACTAAATAAGACCACTGGTTATCATGTCCTGGTGGAGCAGCAGTAAACAAACTGAAAGGTTGATGGTTCAAACCCACTCGGCAGCTCCGCGGAAGAAAGGCCTAATGACCTGTCCCGGTAAAGATCACAGCCCCACAGGGTTTCCTCCGCCCAAGTTACATGGACTTGATTCATAGCAACACTGTGGTCAGTATTAGCATTAAGATCTTAATTTTGTTTTTTATTATGACTTGAGAAAAGGTTTCCGAAGCTGATTGGTTTTTCATTCAACCATTCGCATGAAATTGATTCCATAGTATTAATCACATGCCACTCCCTCCCTGTGACTCTCATTCCCATCCATCCTCCTACCCTACCCCTCTCTGCCTTTAGAACTGTCTCCTACTTTCTGATCCTGACACACTAGCCTTTAAATAGAATCTCGAGTGGATGACACAAACTCCAACTAATGGCTTCTGACTATTGTAAGATCTGGCTGCACACACTCTGGGCATGTTCTTGGGAAGAGCTGGTCTGAACTGAACTCACCCCCCATGGCTCAGTTTTCAGTCAACAGCAAATGACCCTTGAAGGTGGCCACCACCACTCACTCCTTAGAAGGCCCAAGCAGACAGGGCCCAGCAGCAGGACTGGTGAGCGGATCCTCCCTAAACCAAGCACCAGGCTCAGAGCGGTCTCAGGTGTTCTGCTGCACACACAGCCAATCTGTTCTGCAAATGGAACCGAGCCCAGAGCCAGACAACACAAAGTGCATGCTTTTCGGAAACATGGACTATATTCTCAAAGGATAAAACAGACAAAACCCAACCCAGTGCAGTCAAGCGGCCGAGACTCACAGCGACCCTGTGGGTCAGAGAGGTGGCCCGCAGTTTCTTCTTTTCCAGACCGAGCTGTCTGCCGTCCTTGGTGAGGGGCCAGTGGGGTCTCAGAGCTGGCCTAGTGATGGTGGGCACTGCAGTCACATCACCAGGGTCTTTAAAAGGGGTAAAGTGGAGACCAAAATGGCCCACACTAATTACACAGATTCACCGAAGACCCAGCAAGTGCATCAAACCCAGGCCCAAACCAAGTAAAGAATGGAAGACTTTGTCTCCCTGATCACAATGGACTCAAACACAAAATGTATCTATTCCATTAAACACAAAGTGAGCAAAGGTAAGTGTGAAACAGAGTCCGCAAACGAAACAATGATGCAAGCCAATATGACAAAAAAGGTGCCACACACATTACCACACCGTTTCCACAGCTTCACGGAGAGATGGAAATTACTAAAGGAGTGTATACTCTCCAGAGAAGACAGGGTGGAAGGTCAGAGGTCCTGAGAGCGTGGGCCTTGCTCTGTCCAGCTCCTGACACTGTCCACATGGTCCCACTGGCACACGATGCCCCCGAGGCAGTAACTCAAGAGCCCCCACAATGCCGTGAACCCTGGGTAGTTAACTGAGCAGCCGGAGCGGATAATATTGCTGTCAAACAGATGGGTAAAGGGAGGCACTGAGGGGTTAGGTGAAAACTCCGTCACCGGATTAGGGATAGAAAGCTCTCCAGGATGGCCTTCCAGCCTCAGCTCCAGCCGGCCCTGTGGGAGAGGGCCCCTCTGGCCAGGATGATGTCCCTCTTAGCTCCAGGCTCCTGATGACCAGCATGGCCTTCAGGTTGAGCTCAGAGCTGCCCCTCAGGCCAGGCTCCCCACCCCTCTTCCTCCCAGTGGGCGTCCAAATGATCCCACTCTTAGCTCACATTGTTCCTTTGTTTCCCTGGCTCCACTGGCCCTGAGGAAGTAAGCCGACTTCCAGGAGACTTCCAGGATGTCCCTTGGGCTGTCTGATCGCCTTCCACAGGGAGGGGTGTGTGTGTGTGTGTGTGATACACTACAGGTGTGATGAACAGAAAGGTCAGTGGTTTGAACTCACCAACCCTTCTGTGGGAGAATGAGGCTGTTTGCTCCTGTCTTGGTTACAGCCTGGGGGATGGGCTGGTGGGGGCTGCCTGCTGCTTACACTCTGGTCTTAGAGAGAGGACTGTGTGGAGGTCGTCTTTGTGGGAACCTGACAGCCATTCTAGACAGCTTTGAATCCCATGCAGGGAGCTCTCAGCTAACCTAGTCTCTGCCCCTCTGGTGGTTTGGGACCACCAGCAGCCCATAAGCAGAATGGTGATCAGTACCTCCTGTAACACTTTACAGCCTCGGAAAGGCCACGGCCGGAGGCTCGGAGTCGGAATCCATTTGATCCTATGGAGCTGATCAGCAGTGAACATCTGTTCCACGAATCCCAGGGCAGAGCTTCCAATGCTGTGATCTGAAGCTGCCTGGCTTGCCTCTCCCAGGGAGCAGCAGGTTGGTTTGAACCCCTGACCTTTGAGCTAGCACTTGAGTGCTTTAGCTGCTGCATTGAAAGCCCCCACTAAAAGCCCACGGCTGTGGTTCCAACTCTCAGGGACCCCCCCAGGACAGAGGGGAGCAGCCTTCTAGGAAGCTGGGTGGGCCATCTGTATGGAGCTGGCCCCGTGGTTCTCCCGGGAGTGGCTGGTGGAGTTACACCATGGACTTCCTGGCTGTCAGCTGAGTACTTAACCACCGAGCCACCAGGGCTGGTCCCCGTGCAGCCGAGTGCCCCAAAGGGAGCCCCTTCCCCTCCCTCAGGTGTCAGCAGCTTGGTGTGTGTGTGTGGGGGTCTGTTTATTGGCGCTGACCCTGACCCTGTGTAGCTCTTGGCAGCATTTCACAAACAGCACTCACAGGGGGCTTGCATGGCTCCTGCCTGGCCTCGTCCTGTCCTGTGATGCTGGGGCGCTGAGCACTGGGGCAGTGGGACTCTGGGATGTTGGGTGGTGGGTGGTGGGGTGCTGGCCACTGGGGCAGTGAGGTGCAGGTGCTGGGGTAGTGGGGTGCTGGGCGCAGGGGCACTAGGGCTCTGGGGAGCTGTGGCAGTAGGGTGCTGGGTGTTGGGGTAATGGGGTGCTGAGGCTCTGGGAGCTGGGGCAATGGGGAGTTGGCTACTGGGAAAGTGGGGTGCGGGGGTTCTGGGGAGCTGGGGTGGTGGGATGCAGGACACTGGGGCAGTGGGGTTCTAGGGCTCTAGGAAGCTGGCCATGGAGTACTGGGTGCAGGCCTGGTTCCATTCCTCCTCGACCTTCTGAAAAGACTGGCTGTGAGACCCTCAAAAGGTCTTGGGGGATGTGGGCAAAGGTGGCCACCACCTCTCTTCCCTTTGGAGAGTGGAAGTAGGATGAAGGGGTGGAGGGAGGATGCTGGGTGGGGGAGGAAAGCGGCTGGGTGAGGCGTCTCACTCTCCTCCACTGCCCTGCTCCTGTCTCACCCAGCTGCACTGCTTGCCAGATGCCAGGATGTTGCCGCTTTGACATTTACTTTGGACAGAATGTTCCAGATAAAGAGTAGCAGCCGTCCAGAGGGCAGCTGGAGGGCAGTCAGGACATCATAAGGACACAGAGGCCTGCCTTCCTCCCCAGGCCAGGGCTGGTCTTGGATGGAGGCGGTGTGAGGACGGACAGACATGCCTGGCATGGTGGCAGGAGGGACAGTCCCGGGAAAGGACACCCCACTTGGTAAGGTGGAAGGTCAGCAAAGGAGGAAGCCTCTGGGTGAGGCAGCCTGAGGCAGGGCTCCAGCAGGGGACTGTGGGGTGGCCCAGGGCCAGACAGGCTCCACTGTTTATGGGGGAGGGGGTGTCACTAAGAGAACCCACATGTTGACACCTGGTAGCACCCAACCACAGCACTGCGATCTCTCAGGGGTCCCTGCCCCTGGGCCTCCGCCCTCACCCGTGCATGCTGATGGTTTAGCCATGCTTCTTACCATTTCAACCATGGCAGAATACGTGCTAAATATACTTACTTGTATATAGCAAGACAACCCAAATGGTATGCATTCCACTGCTAAGCCTGATCGAGGCATGTAATGTGTGATGCTGCTAACCCAAAGGTCAATGGTTCGAATCTCCCAGCCCCTCCAAGAGAAAGATGGGCCATCTTCCGTAATGACTTCTAGCTTCAGAGGGTCCTTGTGACCAGAAATTGGCAAGATGGCAGTGGGTTTATTAATCCAAGATTACTCTGGAATGCTAATTTCCTCTGTAAACTTTCACTCAAACCACAAGAGAAAATAATCATCATAAATAAAGATTAGTGGCTGGGACCCACCCAGGTGCGGTGTGAGAAATGCCTGGCTGGAGACGGGCTCCAGTTTACAGGGCTGAGGTCCTGTAGAGAGCTGCTCTCACACACCGGCTGACTCGGGCAGGGAGACAGTGGCATCTGTCTGTGGTCTTTGCTGCTGTTATGTTTTATGCATATTGTAACTATCTTTAAGATATGCTAAACTTGTGTCATTTAAAAAATAATAATCATGCAAGTGACCTGCTTCTGTATCCAACAGACCTGGAAACACTCTGGGGCGGGTCAGCTGCCTGAGAATCTCAGAGGTGAGTGAGACCCACCAGGGCACTCGGGTCTGGGGTTAGGAGCAGTGAGAGCGTGACCTGGTGGCACAGTGGTTGGGCCACTTAACCAAAAGGTAGCGGTGTTGCCCCTCCCTGGTCTGCCCCACCCAGACGACAGCCTTGGGAACTGTTAGGACAGGTCTGCTCCATCCCGGAAGGTCACTGGAGTCAGAGGCTGCTCCACCGTCCAGTCAAGTGCGATGCCCAGAGCCCTCTGAACAACAGATCCGAACCCTGTTCTACCCCGATCGACCCTCGTCATCTCTGACACACGCCAGCCCAGTGCTGCAGTCACCATGTCAGTCCATCTCACTGAGGGTTTTCATCTCTGCAGACCGTCCACTTTTCCCAACATAGTGTCCTTTTCAAGGCCTGGCCCCTCCTAGCGACATGCCCAGGGTATGTGACATGGACTTTTGTCCGCTTTGCCTTCACCCTGGTGGTCCTCTTTCTAAGACCTACTAGTCCTGTTAGCCGTGCATGGGATATTCACTATCTGCTCCAGCCCCACAACTCAAAGGCAGCAAATCTTCTGTCATCCGTAGTCACTGTCTAGCTCTCAGATGCACAACAAGTGATTGAAAAGACCCTGGATTGGATCAGGTGTCTCCACAGTAGCAGACTGAAGCCTGGCTCACATGTTACAAATGATGAGATTTTTAACAACGAATCATCAGTCCCAGACTTTAGTCTTTCATGGAGATGACATCTATGTCAACATAGGTGGGTATCTACGTCAAGCTGCATGTCCATCCTCACAGGAGGCCCTCCACTCCATGGATGCCTGTTGGGAAGAGGCCCTCTCATTCAGCCCATGGCCACCACTCCTGGGGACCTCGACAATAGCTGCACAGAATCCCACAGCCCAAGGCAGACAGGGCCAGAGGGGTGCCAGCCTCACACGACACCCCTGCAGCCAAGCCCAGCTCGGCGAGGGACCGGAGGAGGAGGGGACCATGGTGACAGCTAAGAGGAACATCTGAAGCAGACAGATGTTCAATGCCATGTCAAAATGAATTCAGGGTGCTGGACAGGAGGAAGTCATTTTACTCTAACTGGAAAGAGAAAGGAAAAAATGGAACCCTGACACAACATACCAGTTGGTTAATGTTTTACCAATTCAACAGCCGGGTGCCAAGTTTCCTTATTACAGTGGAGCCTGTACAGAGGAGAAATGTCAGAGAAGGAAAACTCAGCTATTTCCTACTAATAGACTGCCCTGCAGGAGGCCTCTGTCAAGTGTTACGAGGGCGAGGATCCCACTTTGCAGACTGACGTGGCCCAAACCATGCTGTTTTCAGTCGTCTCACATGCAAGGGACAGCTGGGCAATGGGGAGACCAAGGAAGATCTGATGTCTTCGAGTTGTGGTGGTGAAATCCGTCGGACTGCTGAGAGAACAAGTTCTTGGACGAGAGGCAGCAGAGGCTCCATGGAAGGAGCGCAGGGAGGCCGTGTTATCGAGAGGGACCAGTCTCTAGAGAAGGACATCGTGCTTACTAGAAGGCTGGCAAAAAAGGGGAAGCCTTTGATCTGACACAATGACTACGAGAATGAGGTGGAACACAGCGGCCTTGGGAGGCGGCAGGACCAGGCAGCGTCTGGACCGTAGACTGTAGAGTGTGCCGAGCAGACGGGCTGCCTGGCAGAAGACAGGGAATGGGTGGGTGACTAATTAGGAAAACCTGTTGGATTTCATTGTTTAAGCAGCTGATCACGTTTCCCAGGAAGCTGGCAAAGATTGCCTTGAGCTATTCTCTCGACACTTTGAGCAAAGAGGTAAATGTGTTGTCATTGATGATGGATTTGGGGGTTTTGGGCTATTTTAAAAGATAATTCCAGAAACTTTCAAAATGCAACTATTGAGTGCAGAAGGAATCACTGCACAGCCTGGCTGCGTAAAAGGAGCCCAGATGGTGCAGCAGTGAAGCACTCACTCGGCTGTTAGCTAAAGGACATGAAGTAAAGGTCATTGTTTTGACCCCCCCCCCAAGTGCTCTGGGGAAGAAAGATGGGTCCATCTGCCTGTGAGCAGTCAGAGCCCAGATGCCACCCCAGTCCTGCCGGGTGGGGACTGAACTGACAGCAATGAGTCTGGCATTTGGTTGTCCAGCCTCAACTCCTACACCGTAAGCCACCAAGGACCGTTTGACAGGCACTCCAAAAAGGTGCAATCCAGGAAGAACAGAAACAGCAAGGCCTGGCATCTTCCCACCAGAATTACAGCTGAGAAACACCTTCTCCTGCGGGCCAGCTGGTGGGGTTCACACACAGATCTTTGGGCTGTTCCTGCCATGCAGCACGAGGCCATCTGTTCCCATGAAGGTCACAGCCCCGGGAAGTGGGGGCAGCTCCCTCCCTCTCTCTCTGTGTCTCTGCTAATAAACTGCTTTCATCCAGTCCATGTGGTAGCTTTAGGTAGGAAGAGCTGGTAACCTCCCTCTTCCCTACAGATCTGGGGTGGAACCAGCAGCACTCAACCCTATCTGTCTGTTTCCTTTTTTAGGAAGAATGGATAAAGCTACCTAGACGTTTTTATCACTGGCTTCCTAGAAGGCGGGGGTATGGGGGACTTGGCAAGAAGGAAGGGAACTGGTGAAGAATGAATCCCACTGACCGAGTTCATCATGGTTGATTCCAAGCCTGGGCCTAATGCGATTCCACACGGGCATTTTTATGTGCATTATTGGCCAAAGTAGGGGCGTTAGGGTGGCTTAGTGCTAAATAGCTGTGCCACCAACCCAAAGGAATGTGGTTCGAATCCACCAGTTGTTCCACAGGAGAAAGATGGGAGTCTCCTCCCAGGCAATTGCTACCTCTGAAAACACACTGGAGGGTCAGCTATGGGTTGGTTCTGACTCAACGGTACAAAACAGAGTTCTAGTGGAGCACTGGCTGAGCTCATGGCTACTAACCAAAAGGTTGGTGGTTCAACCACACCCGCAGCTCCATAGGATAAAAACCTAGCAATTTGTTCTGCAAAGATGACAGAGTAGGAGACACCATGCGGGAAGCCTATCTCTATTGCTTGGGGGTCCTGTGGCTGGAACAGACGCGAAGACACTCGACAATAGCACTGGCCAGCTGGCTGTCCACGGGGGTTCCTGGACAGCTCATGGCGTGGAAGGCTGGCACGGAGCAGGGCATGCATGCTTCCTGCCTTCTTCCACGACTGGCTGTAGGTTGCACTGTGGGAGACACTGGGGTTTTGCTGGCTGGCTTTTTAGGTTAAAATCAACACACCTCTCTCCCTGGTCATAACTGGAAGTTATGTTGTTTGTTCAGCATCAAAGCAGCCAGAGTGTCCACTGACAAGCAGGGTGGGCTGGCCGGAGCACGCCAACTGGGAACTGAACCCAGGCTTTCTGGACCAAAGACGAACATTCTGCCCCTGAGGACGCTGCCTTCCCTATCCACCTGTGACAGGTGTGGTCCTGGCCTGTCTGAGGACTCTACTGTTGTTGCTGTTGTGCCATCGAGTGGGAACCAGCTCATAGCTGATCATCCAGTGGGTTTTTAGCAAGAGAGGAGACTGCCCACCCTTGTCCTGCAGAGCATCTGGTGGAGTCGAACCACATACCTTTGAGATGGCAACACAAGTCTTCACCCACAAGGCCACCAGCCCTCCCTCTATTGTCATTAGGTGCCATCAAATAGGTTCAGACTCACAGTGGTCCGTGTGCGGTAGAAGGAACCCTGCCCAGCGCTGCCTCCCACACTCGCTGCCCCTCACCCACCCACGTCCACAGTGGAAGGAACCCTGCCCAGCGCTGCCTCCCACACTCGCTGCCCCTCTTGTGCCCATCTCCACTGCTGCAGAAACGTGGGCAGTCCACCTTCCTGACTTTCTGCTGACCTTGATTTTACCAACCATGAGGTCCTTCTCCAGGACCTGGGCTCCCTGGTGGCATGTCCTAAGTATGGGAGATGGTGCCTCAATACTTTGCTTCTCCACAACCTCGCCAGCATTTGTTGCTTGTTGTTCTGTTAAATTTTGCTATTTTGACTGGGGTGAGATGATATCTCATAGTTGTTTTAATTTGCATCTCTCTTAGGGCTAGGGAGTGTAAAATGGTGCAACCCCTGTGGAAAGCAGTATGGCGCTTTCTCAAAAAGTTGCAAATAGAGATACCATTTGACCCAGCAATTCCACTACTGGGAATATACCCTGAAGAGACCATAGCTGACATCCAAGCAGATATATGCACACCCATGTTTATTGCAGCTTTGTTCACAATAGCAAGGAGTTGGAAACAACCTAAGTGCCCATCAACAAACGAATGGCTAGAGAAGCTGTGGTATATTCGCACAATGGAATACTATGCTGCATTAAAAAACAAGGAACTCATGCAATATTATTCAAAATGGTTGACTCTGGAGAACATTATGCTGAGTGAAATATCCCAGTCACAAAAGGACAAATATCACATGATGCCACTGTTGTAGAATGGGACTGTCCTTGGGGTTGGGGAGAGACTGAGTAAGATGGGTTCAATAATGTATACTGCACTGAAACAGAGGAGGGAGAGAACTGTTTAAAAGAGAGATATAACTGGGTATTTCTGTCATCACAGGAGACTAGAGCGAGGGCTACATGGTGGAGGGGACCTGGGGGAGGGTTTGTAAAACAATGAAAGAATCTTTTCTTTTACTTTTCCATAATTTTTGGACTCATGTACTTATAACTTGTTAGTCAAATTTGTGTCTTCTAGGTTGCAACACTCCCATGATACATCTTCAAGGATATGAACATGTACGGCCAAGCACAATCAATAAGAGTGCATCTAAATTCCAAAATCAATCTCCATAATAGTCTATGTGTTTCCTACTGCCAAAGGGGCCCTTTAGAGTAGTGAGAGAAGATCTTCACCCTGAAACCCACAGCGTCCCTTTTCAGCAGGAAGTAGCTAAGAGAATACGCCATCCCCTTTTCCTTATGACTCAGGGTGAAGTCTCTCTTAGGGAGGAGTGATAGGGAATGGCAAAGGACACACTGACAAAGAAGATTAATCAGAACTGGCTTTGACAAGCACTGTGGCATTTGGACAAGACCAAACTGGGAGGAGGGTAGAGAGAATAGTGCAACAATGAATGAGTGGAAGCCCAAAATCTCTGTAAATGTTTATGAAAATTAATAAAATATAATTATAGAAAAAAAAATACTTTGCTTCTAAGTGGCTCGCTGGTCACATCCTTGAGCACCAATCACCTATCTGGGCCATGACGCCGTCGGAGACTGGGAGCCCCCACTGATGAAGGTTCAGACAGGCTCCGTCCACGCCACCCAGAACACTCACCACCATCTAGTCAATGCACTCACGATGTCCCCCCATTGGATTCCAGGGCTGTCAATCCTGCGAGACCTCAGGTTTACACAGAAAGCATACTGCCATCGAGGGGGTCTGATCCCAGTGTCTCCATGGGGTTCCAGGGGCTGCCCTAATTAGGTGTCCAGCACAGTGCAGGCCGAGGAGGACGAGGCCACCACACCCGTCGCCAGAGCCAGGAGAATTCTCAACCCCTGAGGAGCTTCCTGCCTCCTTCCTGTGGGTGGGCCCCACTTCCCAGCAGTTAGGGGACATCCTGGATTTGCTGTAACATGGGCAGCCCTGTGGACTGTTTTAGAACTTGCACAGGGCTCAGTCCTAGCATGAACCTGCAGCTTCAAGGGGTTTCTGACTCTCAGTGGTCCTACAGGACACGGCAGAGCTGCCCCCAGGGGCGCCACCATGAATGGAGGCAGCCAGCAGACCTTTGAGTTAATGGTGAACATTTAATGATTATAACAGGTCCCTGCCATCGAGTCAATTCTGACTCCCAGTGACCCTGTGGGACACAGAGTTGCCCCAGCATTTCCCTGTCTAGACCCGCACAGACCGTCCCACCTTCCTCTCAAGGGGTCACTGGTGTGTTTGAATCACAAACCTTTCAGTGAGCCGCCAAGCATTTAAACCCCTCTGCCACCAGGACTCCCTGACAGATTACGTAAACTAGTGTCTCTCTCTAGGTAATGCCTGAGATGACTGGCATCCCTCTCCGAGATGGGGACTGAACCCTCTCACCATGGAGTGGTCACTGACAAGGGTGAGCCCCCAACACTGCCCCCCAGGGTTTTTAGGGACAGAGCCTTTTCAAGTAGCACCAGGATGTCTTCTGAGGTGCCTCTGGGTGGGGGGGGCTCCAAGGTTAGGCTGCTTCTGAGGTGCCTCTGGAGGGGGCCCTCGGAGGTTTTCACTTACAGCAGAGAATGTTAACTGTTGGCTTCATATGAGGCTGGTGATTAAGGGACTTTAAGAAATTGTACAATGAAAATCTTTGAAAGTACAAGAGAAGAAAACACAGCACAGGGAAACTGACTGAGCACACAATCAGTGGTAGCAGGGCAGACTGAGAATCTGATTTCCACACTACTATCCACTTGGTCAAGTGCACTGTAACGTACAAAGTGCTGGTCCTGAGTCACTAAACCCACATCTCAAAACCCACACAGGGTAACTGCCTGCATCTGAGATGTGTGTTTAGAGCATCAGAGCTGGTAAAGGCTGAGATGGGTAGTCATCAAAGTCACAACTTGCCTAGAGTTAACCTCCAAGCTGCCAAGAGGACCAGCAAGGCTGCTTGGAGGCAGCACAGACTCTCGGAAGCGTGGATGATGAGACCTTGGCTCACGTACTTTGGGCATGTTATCAGGAGGGCCTGTCCCTGGAGGGAGAAGCAGAGAAAGGCAGGAAACCCTCAAAGACGTGGAGCGGTGTCGACGGGCTGGAACATCGCAGAGATGGAGAGTGAGCCGGCAGGCTTCCTCTGCGGTCCAGGGAGGGTCACAGGAGTCGGAGCTGAGCTGACCTAACAGGATTAAGTCATGTATACTTTTTCTTTCCTTTCCCCATTGCACCACGTAATGATGTTTCAGCGTGCCGTTCGGAGTCAGTAGACCTTGCCTCGGCACATCTTCCTCAAGCCTTTGGTTAAACAGAACTGTTGGTGTGCTGGCTGCCTGGCCCAGCTCAGTAGGCAGACCTGGAGTCTCAGTGACAGACGCTGGGTGAGCTGTCTGAACCCAGCAGAGGCTCCTCAGAGGACATTCCTGCCAGCCTCTCTCTAAAATACTTCAGCCCAGGGGCAGTTCCTCCCTGGGGTCCCCCAGGGGGTCACGCCGAGTCATCATTCATCCCAGGTCATCTAACAGCAGCCACCCCAGTAGGATGCCTGAGCAGCCAGCAGCTCTGAGTCACTTACCATGAATGTGGATACTCAACTAAGAGCCTGAGGCAAGACGCAGAGGGTCCCCTCAGGCCCCTGTCTGTGGCCCTTCTGTCTTCCTTCTGGGAAGCAGTGGGGTAGAGAGTCAATGTCAGAGGGAGGGCTATTCTCAAAGAGCAAGTGGCAGCTTAATTTAGGCTGATGTCACCATGGGGCAGGGTTCTCAGGGGTCAGCAAGGCTCACCACCAAGGCTGGGCAAATTCCCAACATGCCACCTGCCTGACCAACTTAGTGGGTCATAGACACTGGGATCCTGACTGCCTCTGGGAGGATTTGGTTTGTTTTTAGAATCATGTTTTTTATGGGGGAAGACTGACAACACCTACAGTTCTATCTTACATGCTGGGCTGCTGACAGGAAGTTCAGGGATCTGAACCCCTTAGTTGTCCAGAGGCCAGCAGTTCAAGTCCACCAGGCACTGTGTGACAGGAAGTGGGCAGTGTCCTCCTGTTAAGCCTGGAAGTCCGAGGGATGGAAGGCAGGAGGTGGTCCGGCTGGGGCTCTGAGCGAGGATGATGGGACTTCCCCTCAGGAACTTCACAGGGACGCTCCCTGCAGAAGGCCGGGTGCCCCACAGAGCAGAGGACACGGTGCTGTGTGCTCCGAGGCCTCCAAGCCCCTGAAGCCTTGCAGCCTGGCGTAGCTGGATGCTGTCCAGTCCATTCCGACTCCTCCATGGAGACTCCAGGTGACAGCAGAATGCCCCACAGGGTCTCCTGGGTGTCATCTCTACAGGACCAGATGGCCAGGCCCTTCTCCAGAGCCAGTGGGTGGGTTCAAACCACTGACTTTCCCATTAGCAGCTGAAGGGTTAGCCAGTACAGCACCAGAGCACCTTCAACAAGTCACAGCCACAACATCAAGGACCAGATGGTTTGCATGTCCGTCGCTCTGCCTCGTCTGTCCTGTGGCTGACCCACGCCCAAGGGCCTGGCCTCCCGGCAACTGAGGACGGTCACTCTCCCATCTCCTTCCCTAACAATCTCCCTATTGACTCATGCCGAGAATTTGGGTGGGGACCCCGGCACTGACTTGTGAGCAGCTTGAACAAGACCCTCTCTTTCAAACAGGCTCCCCCTCCCCCAGCAGGCAAAGAAAAGCGTGCTGTGTGTTTGGGAGCAAACATGGATGAGCAAGCAGCGATTCATGCCGGGTCTGCGCAGCTCCGTGAACTCGCGCATCATCTCGATGCCTCCGCTCCTGGCCTGAGCTCCACCCTCAGCCCGTGGGCGTACCTGCCCGTGAGTCATGACCGCACTACGACCTCACCGCGGTGTGATCAATGGGGAGCAGTGTGCCCCTCTTTGTACGCTCCCTATGGCCAGGGTCAGGAGAGGCAATGACCACAAGTCACCACGCCCAGATGGTACCAAAATGCGAAATTCTCCTGAAAACAACTAAGCAGTCACCCCAGGGGCAGCTGTCCTCTCATGACTTGGTTCTGAGTCCCCCAGCCAATGCTGTTTTTATACACCCTCGGCCGACTAGGGCTCACAGGAACCCTCTCACAATAGTTCTGAACTCTCCCCTATCTTGAGTCAACTCCTCATCAGACACTCCTCCCCGTTACTCTCGTCACTGAGTCAATCCAGCTCATCCAGTCTTCAGCGCTTTCTTTGGTGTCTATAACAGTCAGGAGACCTGGTAACACAACCGTTAAGCTCTCAGCTTTTAACCAAAAGGTCTGCAGTTCAAACTCACTAGGCATCCCAAGGCAGAGCAGACCAAGTGATGTGGCCCCATGAAGATGGCAGCTTGGCGACTGTGTGAGCTGGTCCACACCGTCCTGGGGAGGCCACTCTGGCTGGAATCGACGCACAACTCTTCATGTTTGTAATAGTAAGAGCACCATTCACAGGGTCTCCCCAGCTCACCTCACCTCGGCTGCTTTTTTACTCTCAGCCTCATTTATTTTTAAATCCAGCATAGGGAAGTGATGACTTTTGTTCCCATTCATTCAAGCTGTGCAGCGTTTATGGGATGACGTGATATCCTTCCTGAAACCCGGCCCGGCATCCCTCACCCACAACACGCCCTGAGCCCTGCAACAAGGCCCCCTTCCAAGGAAAACCTTGCCCCAGCACCGCTCATTGAGCACACTGTCCCCTTGGTTCACGCCACGAGCTTGTCAGGGTTACACACCCAACTTCCCTTCTCAGACCCCCAGCCCGGGAGCTCATCTGCTGAAGGGAAACTAGTTTTCAATAGCTCTAGAACTCCCTGCAATCTTCAGCGGTTAGTTATGATCAGTGTGCGCGCTTTCTACGTGACTGTGCATATAACGTGTGTGTGGGGCGTGTGTGCACATATCACTGTGTGTGTGAGGTGTATCTTTGAAGTAAGCACCACTTGGAAGTAACTTTAGAACATTCAACATGGCACTTTCTGTGAGTCTGCCTTCAGATAAAGGAGCTCTGGTGGCACAGTGTGTTATGCATTGAAGTGCTAATCAAAAGTTTGGAGGTTTGACTTTACCAGGGGCCCCATGAGCAGGATGGGCGGCCTCCTCCATAAACATTTACAGCCTCAGAAACTCGCTACAGGCCCACGTAGTCGAAGCTGCCCAGCCAGTCTGGGGTTGGGTTTTGGTGTCTTAAGATGAGAAACCCGCATTAAAGCTTTTGGTTTTGATGATGCAATTCCATGGTGTTGGAATGTTTTGTTGTGTTGAAAAGTAAAATATTAAACAAAACCCATCGAGCGGATTTTAAGCAGTATCAGACTTTGCTCTGGCCTTCCAAGGTAGGGCTTCTGCACACTTCCCCAGATCCCTTTAATCCTTTACTGGACAAACACACAACAAACAGTAGCAACAATCCATGGCAACAAGTGACACACACAGAGCAGCTGTGGTTGGAGTTGTCAGCCCGATGGTTTTAAGGACCACATCTCCTGCTCTCTGACCTGTCTGCCGGGAACTGTCTGCGAGGGCGCCCATTCCTTTGACTCCAGGTCTGTACAGCGTCAGCCACCACCGTTCCCTACTCCTCTGCCTCTCCTGCAACCTCGCCGTTGTCCCCCTTCCCCCGTCCCTGCCGGCGCAGCGGTGACCCCAGGGACCAGCAGGGCATAGGCGGCTTTGACTCTCCAAGTGGAAGAAGCAAGTGTCTAAGTTTTCAGTTTGACAGAGACTCGCGAGTCCCCCTTGCGTCTCTGCACACCGCCCTCCGGGAGCCGGCCCGAGCCCCCCATCCCACGTCCGCGCTGGGCGCCGGGCCCCGCCCTGTGCGCCCCAGCCCAGGACCGAGCCCCCAGCCCCCGCCCTGTGCGCCCCGGCCCAGGACCGAGCCCCGAGCTGTACCCCCGCCGCGCACAATGTTGAAAACAAGGATTACAACCGGGACGCGGCTCGGCGTGGCCTCGCGGGCCGGCACCCACCGCTGTCCCCTCGGCGCTGGCGGGCACTCACCTTGCTGGATTTTTGTCACGAGCTGGTGGCGCGCGAGGATCCTGCTGACCCGGTAGGGCGAGCGCCGGGCAGTCTGGTCAAATCGCAAGTACATGTCCTGGGCCTCAGGTGACCCGCCGCCCAGATAGTGGCAGCCTGAGGCGGGCGCCCGGGGCACCTGACCAAGCATCGCCGCCTCCAGGTCGCCCGCCCTGCGCCCTGGTCCCCGCCGCCCAGGGAGCGCGCGCCGAGAGTCACCACCAGCTTTTGAAACGGGAGAGGCGTGCCAGGGCCCGGTCGGCATTCCAGCCGGCCTCATGTGACCCGGGGGACCAATGGGAGGCCCGCAGCGGGACGGCCACCAGGCTGGTTCCTGGGCCGGCCGAGCCAGGCCAGCTGGCGGGGCGCGGGCCGGGCGCCCTTACCCCACTCGGCACGGTCCCCCGACCCCGCCCGTGGGCTCGGACATGCACCTTCAGCCCTTGACCCTGGAGAGGATTCGGGCCATTGACCTCTGCCCAACGCCTAGCACACTACACCACCAGGCCGCCTTCCCGGAAGCTCACAGCCTTGAAACCCCCAAACAGCCCGAGGAAGGAGGACTGCACTCTTGGCTGTGCACGTTCTAAAAAGTTCACTGGCTTTCTAGAAGTCTCAGAGGCCAGGTGAGGTGGGCTGGGCTTAATGCTTTAAATACCAGAGGAGCCTTAAGAAGTGGAGTGAGAACAGTGCCTGTAACAGCTTCAGCACCGAAAACCCGCCAAGGTGCTTTGCCCCGCAGGTGACAGCCATTCAGAAGTGATCGCAGGACACCTGCGGAGGGGCCTTTCTGACCCCTGGGGCCTTTCTGACCCCTGGCACTGAGAGGTGAGACCTGAGAATGTGGGATGCGGGGAAAGGACGGGTGAGAGGCAGGTGGGCTCATGCACTAAGAGGAGCTACAGAAAGTGGGGAGCCCGCACCCCACCAGGTCAGGGGAGAGTGAGGCTGCCCCCATTGTGTCCTCAAAACACGTATTACCGTCATTTGGAACCAACTCCTGGCCGGCCCCCAGCAGCTTTTCAGAGGCTGCAGCGCCCACTGGGGGGAGATTGCCCATCTTTCTCCCATGAAGCCTGGATTCAAACCACCTGTCTTGGGGTTGACAGCACAACTCCTAACTGCTAGGCCATCAGAGCTCCCTACATATTTGGGGGTTCACATAAAAACCAAAGTCTGGGTCACTCTCCCAGCATGGAAGCCCTAGGGATCAACTTGTGGGCAGCTAACAACACGACCTTGAACCATAAAACAGCTCTTCAGGGCCCTCGTCTGGCATGGTGGGTCAGGCTTTGCTCTAAGTGGTCTTTCCGGTAATCAGGGAATGTGAAATCTTGGCTTCTTACTCTCAGCTCTTCCTCATCAATACCACTCCCTTGGGAAACCTGGCCGTGCTGGTTCACCTGTTCACACGCACGTGGACAAAACGGAAGCCAGGTCCTGAATCATCTCCCTGGTCAGTTGCGGGTGGGACTGATGTGCCGAAGGTGTGACCACTGGGGTGCACAAGGTGTGCATTATTTTCAGAAAATCACCAGGCATTTCCCCCTAGTCTTTCTGTGTCTGGAAGCTGATCTGAAGACTGCTCAGCATTATAACAACATCTAAGCTTGTGCTGACAGGTGGATGCTGGCTGTGCACGACAGGGTGCTGGCCGGAAACTCGAACTCCAGCCACCTGTGTGGAAGGTGAGGATTCTGCCACTGAGCCACCACTGCCCCCTATGGTTCAAGTAACTCTTTGCAGCTGCTCATGGCAAAATGGGCTTGCCATTCTGTATTTCCAGAGGACCTCAGGGCCCCCATAGGAAGGTCTAATAACGTAGGAAGGTCTAGTGGCTTAGCTTTGGCTTAGCGGTAAAGAGTTGGACTACCAAGCCAAAGACACAAGGTTCAAATCCACCAACCGCTCTGCAGAAGAGCACTCCTGCCTCGACAGTACACAATGATGAAAGCTCAACGCCGTGACTGTAACAGTGGGCTGAATGATGAAAGTGGTGAGGACGGCCCAGGACAGGACAGAACTCAGATCCATTGTTCACAGGACGGCAAGGAATCACAGTCCACTCAACTGCACGAATTAAAGCAAAAAGTGATGGTGGGAGAATAGGTTCAGTGTCGAGACCAACCAGAAGGTTGGCAATTCAAATCCACACGCCCTTCAGGAAAGATTTCAGTCTTAGAAGCCTGGTGCTCACCACACACACACACACACACACACACACACACACACACACGGTGGGATCAACTTGACGGCAATGGCTTTTTATTATCAGTTTATATTTAAAGCAAATGTGACATTCCCACCCAATAAATGTCATTAATACTGTCATATGCAAATGATTGCCTTAGTGAAATATTCTCAGACCTTCTATCAATAACTCTCATCCCTTGCTTCCAGCAGTACAGGTAATACCAAACTGGTGGGCAGTCCTGTCTGTTTATTCTAATGCACGAGGGGGTCGCTGTGGATGACTCTCCTCCTGGGCTTCTTCCCTTCAAAGCTCGTGAGAGGACAGTCCCTCTTCAAAGATGAGTGACAGCCCACATGGCCAGAGGAGAAGGGAGGAGCTTTTCCCAACTCTCATCCTCTGTGTATTCCTTCAAAAACAAGGAACTTGGCTTAGTGGGTAGTGGATTTAAGACAATGGTGGTGGGATAATTTGGAAAATAATAGTGAGACAGAGGGTCCCAGCTGAGAAAGCGTAGCCCAGGTCACTGAACCATGACTTGGGAAACTGCTGCCACTGTGGCTACCTGGGGCTGCATGGGTCTTCCACAGCAATGGCACCCTCCTCAGCTCACCTGTCTACCTTTAGCCACTCCTGCATTATTGTTGGTGCCGTCACTGCAGGATTGGATGTGTAATATTGCTTCCTTCTTTGCCTTAACCGTGTGCGCCCCTCCCAGCACCTTCTCTTACCTTGGTTGTTTTGTGCTGGCCTCTCTCACTGTGTATCATCTTCCTCAGCAGCCAGGTTAGTATGTATCTACCCTCTACCTGTACGTCTGAGAGCTGAACAATGGACAAGGACAGAAGGAGAATGGATGCCTCTGAGCTGTGGTGTTGGAGAAGAGCGCTGAAGACCCATGGCTGTCAAAGAACAGATGAGTCTTGGAGAAAGTGTGGTCAGACTGCTCCTGGGAGGCAAAGATGAAGCTTCACCTCCTACACTTGGACATGTTGTCAGAAGGGGCTGCTCCTTGGACTTGGTCGTCAGACACTGCTCTCCCTCCTTTTGTCCCCACTGCAATCCAGCAACTTCATCCTGTTCCTGCTCGCCCCATGACCGCCTGAGGGTGGAACCTCTGTGATCACAGGGTTCATTGGCTCATGTCCAGAAGTGAATCTTCAGGCCTTTCCTCCTAGGAAGCCCTCGTCCAGAGGCTTCATTGAAATCTGTTCAGCATCCCAACCCCACACAGGCCTCCACTGACAATGAGTGGTGTCTGCACATGAGGCCCACTGGTTGGGGACCAAACCTCCTGGTTGGGAAGTTTCCATCTGCATGGAGACCAGGAATTCTACCACTGAGCCCCATGACCTCCCGTAAATGATGATAGAGATCCTTGTGGAGACAGAGTGGCATGGCTGACACAGTGCGGTGTGTGAGATCTCAGAGTCCAGAGTCTGGAGCCTGCATCCAGGAGAGTCACATGACCTCCAGGTGCAGGCATAGCCCCACCAGGCCCAGTTGGCCTAGCTGCTAACAGAGTGTCTATGCTCCCAGAGCAAACCCAGTGCCATCAAGTCCGTTCTGACGGTGAGTCTGCAGGACAGAGGGGAGCTGCCCACTTGGTTCCCAAGCTTGTCCTCTGCATGCGTCCTGCCGGCCACACCTTTCTCATGCAGAGCTGTAGGAAGGTTCTAACTGCACACCGTGGGTTAGCAGCCAAGGGCTAGGACCACCCCACCACCACGGATCCCTCATTAGGGAGTAGAGGTCCTGCTTCAAAGTAGGATTTGAGTCCAAATGTAAAAGCGAGACCACACACACCAAGAAACACTAGGAAGCTTCCACTCATGGCCACGGCCTAAGGGCTAAGTTTAAACCTGAAATCAAATTAAACACGAAACAAAACTCATCCCTACACTCAGCTTTATGTCAAACCACAGACCGCAGACAGGCCTAGGAGATGGCCAGTAACAGCAGACAGGTCCTGAAGACGGGCTTCTACAGTGACCACTAACACTGGACAGGCTCTCAATACTTAGAGTGACCAACCATGGCAGTCAAGAGAGTAGCATCTGCCCAGGGAGAAAGGCCTGTGCAGGAGGGGAAGGATAAATACCTGTGCAGGAGGGGAAGGATAAATACCTGTGCAGGAGGGGAAGGATAGAGAGCTATGCAGGAGGTGGTAGGGTAGAAGAATTCATTGAAACAAGAACCAGAGACAGGAAGTGGGAAGGTGTGATTACGTTGTGGGTATTGTAAAGAATGTTATAAAACAAAATATGTACAGATGATGCAACTTGCTTTCTAAACTTTCACTCAAGTCACAATAAAAAATGTGGAAAAGCAAACAAACATTCTTTTGAATCATATTGAATAAAATGAAAACCTGGAGAAGGAAAATTATCCCAAGTTTGGAAAAATATATTTAATCCCATTGCCACTGGGTCAGTTCCGACAACGTTCTCACACAAGCGGCTCCCAGTGTTTCCAAGGGGAGGGTGAACTGTCTCATCTTAGCTCCACAGAGAAGTTAGTGGACTTGAACTGCCAACCTTCTGATCAGCAGCTGACACTTTAACTACTGCACCATGAAGGCTCCTTCCCTCTCCCAACACAACTCTGTAAATGGAGTTCCAACTTAGCCTCGCGGCTGGCTCACCCTCAGCTCTGCCTGCAGCATCCCCACCTCCAGCAAATGTTCCAGAGAGTTGAGCTCTGAAATGAAACCACGAAACTGAACTTGGGACAGTCTCGTGAGAGATGACCCCAGATTAGCATTCTGCGTAATCTGATGTACGTAACCGTGACGGGAAGACTGGGGCTGTTTCCCCGGAGCAGGCGCTGCTCCCTGGTGAGGCCTCTGCCTGCAGCCGGGCTCTTCCACGCGCCCCTCCTCCCGCAGACTACTCCGTCAGAGGTGGCCCAGGCCCTGTGCCAGGTCAGAGGATGTCCACTATGTGATGGTGGGCGTGGGGAAATAAAACAGACCTCACCAGGTGGAATGCTTTCAAAATGACGTGAACCCCAAGGTTGAGGATGAAGGATGAAGACTTCTGTGTGCTTCAGAGAACAGGAGATGAAGATTTCTACCTGATATGGATTGAATCGTGTCCCCTGAAAAATATGTGTCCATTTGCCTGGGCTACGATTTTCAGGATTAGCTAACAATCCTCCCCTTCCCACCAGATATGAGATCTTCCACACTGTAAATCCTCACCCCTACAACGTTCATGAAGACACCCCAGGGATGAGTGTGTCATGTGTGGTGCAGCTTAAGCACAAGGTCAGTGGTTCGCATCTGCCAGCCACCCCCAGGAGCAAGGTGAATGTGTACAGCCGTGGATGGCTAGTGGTGGGACACCAGAAACTGGGGTCCAGGGAGCGGCAGTGGTGTGGCCTGGTGACATTATGAGGCCGGATGAGAGGTGGTTACCTTAATTGGCAGGACGTGATCAAAGGGTGATGCTACCATTTTAGTAGGTATTCTCTATTGAGATAAGAGACTAAACAAGCATGAAGAGATAGAAGGAGCTGAGGGTCAATAAGAAAGGACTCTGGGATGGACAGTGTCATTTGGACCTGGAGCCCTTGCTCTGTCAACCTCCTGACCCAGGCAGAGAAGGGGGCAGATGGACCTCTCCAAGGGACTTCAGGGCTGCAAGTGCTCAAAGCCCACCTCAGCTTCTCCCAGAGCAGACAAGACCGGAAAGCCTTCCGCAAAGCCCACCTCAGCTTCCCCCAGAGCAGACAAGACATGAGAAAGCCTTCCTCAAAGCCTGCCCACCTCAGCTTCTCCCAGAGCAGACAAGACGGGAAAGCTTTCCTCAAAGCCTGCCCACCTCAGCTTCCCCCAGAGCAGACAAGACATGAGAAAGCCTTCCTCAAAGCCCACCTCAGCGTCCCCCAGAGCAGACAAGACATGAGTAAGCCTTTCCCGATGCTGGAACCCTGAATCAAGACTTCTGAAAAAGCATGAACTCTGCTCATTCGAGCTGTTTCTAGCACTTGTGCTATAAATCAGTTTGGGTCTTGCTTTGTCGTGCACCACTGAGTTGAAACTGACCCATAGCTGATCATCCAGCAGGTTTTCAGAGGACGTAAACCATATGGGAGGAGACTACCCATCTTTGTCCCATGTAGCAGGTGGTGGATTCAAACCATGTACCTTTTCATTGGCAGCACTGTGGTGTCGGGGGAAGAGCACTGAATGTCCCAAGGACAGCTGAAAGAACAAAGTCATGTCTTGGAGAAGATGTAGTCAGAGTGCTTGTTGGAGGCAAGGACGGTGAAGCCTCATCTCACATACTTGAGGCATGTGGCTAGAGAGGCTATTCCTTGGGGAGGGACATCATGCTTGGAAAGGTAGACGGTCAGTGAGGTAGACCCTCAACTAAATGGACTGACAGGGTGACTGCAGCAATGGGCTCAAGTGTGTTACAGATTGTGAGGATGGCACAGGATAGGAGAGGGTTCAGATCTGTTCTTCACAGGGTCACTATGATTCTTACTTCACTTGACAGATCTAACAACAACAAGAAGCCACCAGGTTATATAACAGCACTGGGGAATGAAATCACCATGAGAGGTGGATAAAAAAAGATTGACACGGTCAAAAACTTCATCT
The DNA here is from genome assembly GCF_000299155.1 of Elephantulus edwardii. Classification (NCBI taxonomy): domain Eukaryota; kingdom Metazoa; phylum Chordata; class Mammalia; order Macroscelidea; family Macroscelididae; genus Elephantulus; species Elephantulus edwardii. The sequence continues at coordinate 36,491,986 of NW_006399754.1, forward strand.
TACTTGGATCCACAATAAACACACTTGGTACCAACAGTCAGAAGACCTGTTGCACTGGGAGAGTCTGTATTCAGGGACTGCTCCGAATTATTGACGAGCAATGATATAAGTTTGAGGACTAAGGTGCGCCTGATCCAGGCCATGGTCTTCTCAGTCACATGCTATGCTGATGAGAGCTTGACAGTGAATAAGGATGACAGAAGAATAATTGATGTTTTTGAACTATGGTGTTGGAGAAGAGTCCTGAATACCCCCCAGATGGCCAAGAGGACAAATAGATATGTCTTAGAGAAGCTGCAGCCAGTACTTCTTGGAGGTAAGGATGGCAAAGTTTCATCTCTCATGCTTTGGACATGTAGCGAGGAAAGGCTATTCCTTGGGAAGTAATATCATGCTTGGAAGGGTGGAGGTTCAGCGAGAAAGAGGTCCCCCGACAAGATGGACTGATATCGTTACCGTAGCAATGGGCTCAAGTGTGTCAGAGATGAAGAGGTTGGTAAAGGAGGGGGAAGGGTTATGATCTATTGTTCATAGGGTCACTATGTGTTGTACTCAACATCACCAAACAACAACAAAAGAGAACTAAAGGAGCCCCCGTCTGATGTGTCCCAGGAGGCTCAGCTCTGTTCTACTGACAGTTGCCACTGACTTGACTCTCACTCACAGTGCCACCGTGAGACACAGAAGACTGCTGTCCTACCGGCTCTCCCAGGCTGTCATCTTTACAGGAACAGCTCACCAAGTCTTTCACCTGAGCAGCTCTGTTTTGATTTGAAACACCAATCTTTCTATTAGCAGCAAAAGGCTTAACTATTGACCCATCAAGGCCCCGACATGCCATTTGTTCTCTGAGGAATGCCAGAAGTTTGAAACAGCTCAGTTGTGACCCAGGACCCTTCCGGAAAGCCTGCAGGTGGACTCCTCTTCATACCCAGCCTCCCTGCTCCAGAGCACGCCTCGCTTTTGGAGCCCAGCCCTGCCACCGAGGACTCTTGTGGGAGGTAACACATTCCCTGTTTGTCTCCTCGCCCTCCCGCTGTCTCTGGCTTCACTTCACTCTGTGATCCTCCACGATAGGACATGTTCTGCCCTCCTGCCAGCCCCTGGGGACTCAGCCATCAGCTCCAGCTCACGGCCAGTGATCCAGTCTCGCCTGTCCTGGGCTCAGTGCCTATGCAGTTCCAGGCAGCCAAGCCAACATTCTTTTACTGTTCTGAGTGGTTTCCAAGGCCTGCAACTATGTGATTGCCTAGACTTCCACCCTGTAAGGCTGACCTAAAACCTACTGCCTTCATACACTCTTCTGACACACACAAAATGCTTTAGCAATCCCAATCACGTGAATCCTGGAATGGTCGCTGCTCAGATCACTAAGTACGTTACATGGGCCCTTTGCATGCTCAGAGGAGCCCGTTACTCACTGCAACTGGACGAGAGGAAAGTTTTAATGACCTGGATTTGGAAGGTGTTTTAAACATCTCAGGCTCCAACTACTCAGCGGCACGCAATTCCCATTCCACACATGTGGAGTACACGAGAGAGACACTAAGATGTTTCAGAGAGTTCTTCCTTATCATGGCTGTGTCTTGGTCCTGATTCTGACATTGACATTAGATAGGACAAGTCTATACCTTCTTCTGCGTGACTGACCCTTAAAATGTGGTAGGAAGTCTGCACCACCTTCTTTAAAAACACTTTTTTGGTGGAAGTCTACACAACCAAGAGACCCTGTGTCACCAGTTTCTGCTCATGGCATTGGTCACATTTGTCCACCAAGGCCATTGTTCTCACTTCTCCAAATTATTCCACCATAATTGGTTGGTTTTTTTAAAAATTTTTTTATTATTATTATTGTGTGTGTGTGTGTGTGTGTGTGTGTGTTCAAATCTGATCTGACTGGTACAGGAGGAGATTGTCCCTCCTTTTCCAGCAGAGCATCTGGTGGATTTGAACCACATACATCTGGGATTACAGTACAGCTTCTTGCCACTAGGCCACCAGAGCTCACCTACTATCATTGTTTTAAACTCACTATCCCCTGAGCTTCTTACTCAGCCTTTGGTGTTGCCATCTTCATTTAGTTTTTTAAAAGAATACAGTGCTCAAAGCAAACATGCTTTACTCTTTAAAATAATTAAGACAAGTTCTTTTTGGGTCAAAAAAGGAATTCAGGGAAAAGTTTAAAGATTATCTCAGGGCAACAGTCCCATTCATCAGTGCAGTATTCATTGAACACATGCACAGCACTGAACTGAATGTGGAAGATACAGTGATAAATACATGTCTGACTTCCATGAGACCAGATGAAATAGATGGTGCCCAACATCCCTTAAACCAGATGAAATAGATGGTGCCCAATGTCCATGAGACCAGATGAAATAGATGGGCCCTATGACCACAAGCATTGGGATGAGTAACACAATAGGTAGTTCTATAGGGAAGGGAAGGAAATTGTAGTTCAAACCTTGACACCATGCAACACTATCACACTATGAACTTGTTTCCACATTGAGCAACAGTGAATCTAGTTTCTTTGTGTTGACTCAAATTGTCATATAAATATAAGAGAGATGCTTGTGCATTAAAGAAATCCTGTGGTGGTTAGCCCTTTATAAGGCTGGTGACTGCTGAGTCTTCACATTACCTGTTCTGCAGATGTTTTAGGATTTCACTTAAAGTTTATGTCTGATATGTAATCTTGAATTGATTCTCTATTTCCATGCACAGTAGATTTCCATCCAGGATCATGCAACAGTTGAGAATTGAACAAATTTTGAAAATATGATGGCCCTAAAGTTTGGAAGAGGAGGGACCTGGGAAAGTAGTGAAACTGCATTTTTTCCACTATTTAAACTATAATATGTACCCCTGGTTCAATTCATCTCAGGACAACAGAAGAGTATTATGGAATGGTTTCCCCTTCCTATAATATGCCAGAGACTGTCAGGAGACTGAGTAACCCCGTCTACTAGAATGCTCCTTAGAAATGAAGACAGAGAGACACTATCTCACGTTTTTGGACACATTATCATTAGGGACCAGTCTTTGGAGAAGGACATCATGTTGGGTAGAGGGTCAGTGATAAAGACGAAGACCGTCAATGGGATGGACTGGCCCCGTGTCTGCTGTGGGGGCTCAAAGGCAGTGATGGCTGTGAGAACGGCCCAGGACAGGATGGACTGGCCCCGTGTCTGCTGTGGGGGCTCAAAGGCAGTGATGGCTGTGAGAACGGCCCAGGACAGGGAAGTAGTTCTTGATGTGGTGCAGAATTATACAAGAGTTGTATGTCAGAAGTGACTCAAAGACACTTTCTAACGATCCTAATGCAAGACCTTCAACCTGTACTTTAAGATTAGAATGTGGTACAAAGAACAAGCAAGTATTACAACACACACCCCTCCTGGGAGAGTCAGGGAGGACTGGAGGATGGTGGTAGGCAACCTCTCTGGAGTGCTTCGTATGGACCTTAGAGACATGTTTCCAATCAGAAAGGCACTTTCAGGGTTTGCAGTTGAGCTGAAAGATTAACTTCCCCAAAGGCAGTTGAATTCTGTTGTCATGCGTGTAATGGGGTTTTTGGTGTTTTGTTTTGACTTCTTATGTAAACTGGGTAAGTTTCCAGAGCAAGTTCATTTCCCCTACAATACCTTATACACATTTTGTTTTGTAACTTTAGTTGCAATTTCTCAGTGTGAGAGCCAACTTCCTACTTCCTCCCAGTGTGTCCCAGGTCCACTTGACCAATTTTCACACCACTTCCCACCTCTGAACCTGGTTTTGGGGCCACCGTTGCCCTTCTGGCCTGGCGGGGCCGGTTCTGAGCGGTGCGTTCCTCACGGGTGTTACTGCTCACGTGAGAGGCCCATCTCCTCTGTTGTTTGGCTAGACATTGGAGCAGGGCGGTGCGGGTAGCTCGGGGTGTCTCACAGACCGCCCCACCATGTCTCCTGAGGCAGCTGCCTTCTTTGGCCCTATCATCGTTAGATGCTTCCTGTGCACTCCGTGCCAGCCAGTGCTGTCACCAGGTCTGCAAAGTTGTTTATGGCTCCAAGAGAACATGGACAGCAGAACAGGACCCTGCCCGTCCAGTGCCAGCCTCACACCTTCTTCCAAGCTCGAGCCCAGTGCTGCCTCCACTGTGTCCACTGATCGCCTTGAGGTTCTCGCTCTTCCCCCGACCCTCTGCTTTGCCAAACAGCACGCTCTTCTCCTGGACTGACCACCTGAGAACACGTCTACAGTACGGGAGATGTTGTCTCACCCTGGCTTCCAAGGCAGAATGCAGGTGCCTCAGACACGGGTGACCTGGGCGATGCCCCCCCACACACACACACAGCATGCTCACGATGGAAGGGGGACCACCAACCACTGAAGTGCTCCATCCCAGGTGTGCAGGAATGTCAGTGCACTTGGGACAGACGCCGTGAGAGCACACCTGGTGACGTGACCTGTCCTGGGAAACCGGGTAGGATGTGGCCCCGGCAGGGGAACGGTGCTCTCCTGTCCAGTCTCCTGTGCTGTCCCGCCCCCTCCAGTTAACAACAGGGATCTGATTCCAAACTATCAACACACAGAGCCCTCAGGCTCCTTGGAAATGACTCATGCTGAGCCTCCGGCAGGTTTTCAGAGACAGCAAATAACACGGGAGGAGACTGCTCACCTTTCTCCCAGAGCAGCTGGTGAATCCGAACCGCGTGCCTTTGGATTGGAAGCACAGCTCCTTCCTACTAGGCCATCAAAGCTTCCAAGAGGGGCAGTAAACTGAGCTTCCTGTGAAGGAACTGTGCCCCCAAAAGTGTATGGTAAACCCTAAGCCCTGGACCTATGGTCTGAGCCCTGGTGGTGCAGTGGTTAAGTGCCTGGCTGCTAACTGAAGAGTCCGAAGTCCAAGCCCATGTAGCATGGCCTGAGAGAAGGACCCCTGTAGGGGCCGTCCAGTCCAAGTCCATCTAGTGTGGCCTAGGAGAAGGACCCCTGTTAAGAGCCATCCAGTCCAAGTCCATCTAGTGTGGTCTGGGAGAAGGACCATTGTTAAGAGCTGTTAGACAATTTTGAAGGTCCGAGGACCCAGGCACAACAGAGCAACAACTGCTTGGCCTGCCTTGTCTCACAGTCGCCTGTGTTAAGTTCACTGATGTTCCCCAAGTGTCAGTCCATCTCCCTGGGGTCCTGCTCGCTCACTGACCTGCTCCGTTACCAACATAACATCCTCTCCGGGAAGTCCTGCTTTGCCCTGCAGTCCCCAGATGGAGCTTTTGCTCTGTACCTGTGGTCGGGAGTCTGTTTGGAATTGGGATTGGTATCTAACGAGGCAGTATTAGTGCTGCATATTTAAATCCGCCTATTTTGGGTTCTCGAAAAGCAGACTGAGCAAGCAAGTCCAAACGGAGGCAAAGGCCCACATGACGGCCAACAGCAAGCTGACTCAAAGTTCAAAAGGCTGTCGCTCTAAGGCCCCAAGTGTCAACCATGCTGGGACCCACTGCAGTGGTTGCACCAAGAGATTAAAAAAGACCTCCCCCTACCCTCCCCCCACAGTGAGGACAACGGGAAAGAGCCAGGCCTGCAGCTGGGACCGTGAACCCAGACTTGTGGTTTCCTAAGCCCAGAAAATTCAATCTCTGTACATTAAACTCGCCTGTGGTGTCCCTGCCACAGCAGCACCAGTGACCTGAGACACACCCACCTGTGGTGTCCCTGTCACAGCTGCACCAGAGACCTGAGAAACACCCACCTGTCGGACCTGCTGTGAACCCCTTTCCGTGCACTTGGCACTGACCCCCAAAGGCCCTCTAACCGGTTTCAGAGACTGTAAATCTGATGGGAGGAAAGTGTCCACGTCTCTCTGGAGGAGACACTGGTGGGCTTGTCCCTGCAGACACTGGCCTTTAGGTTTGGAGAGGACTCCCCCTGCGGTGCGGGCAGCACTGAGTCATGAATTCATGTGATTCTTTTCTGCTCTGAGGAAGGTGAAGCCAGCTTCCTGGCACTGTCCCCGGGAGTCTGTCCCCTGGTGGCACCAGGAAGGCAGGGAAGGAGGGAGCGCAGAGCAGGCCTCGGCCACTGTGCGAGTCTGCGCAGCCTCTGCAGAATGTCCTCTCGGGTGGACGTGTGTGCTCTCTGGAGAGGCCAAGTGTTAAGGCTGTTCAGAGTCTGATGTCCCTCAGAGTGGGCCGGATCTGATCCCTCTCAGAGCTCTGATGAGACTACAGTGCTTCCTACCTTGTTTAAACAGATGGCGGGTGACTCGGGAGCTCTCTGTGAACCTCTCAGGGCACTGCAAAGGGGACTCAACTCAAGTGAATCACAGGTAAGACTTACTACACCCCAAAGCTGTGGCTGGTGCACCTAGGAGTACCCCTGCCCTCTGCCGGCATTCGCTCTGACTCCAGGACCCTGGAGGACGGAGGGGAACTGCCATTTACAGAAGCCGAGGGCACCATCTGACCCCACAGAGCTGGTGCTCTGGTCTGACCTCTGCACACCAGGGCTCCTCTGCCCGGCTCTGAGGGCTCTGGTGTGGGAGGGTCATCTAGTCAGAAACGCTTAGGGTTGTTCAAGAGGGGGTGAGGTGGGAGAGTCCTCTTCCCTCTGCAGGCTGCGACTCTGACCTCACCCAGGGCCGCTCCACAGCACGACAATGCCGGCACCTTTCCTGGGGCCTCGCCACCAGTCTTGTATCTGGTAGGTAGTGGTAAGGAGGTGCATTGCCAACCCAGAGCTCATAGTTCAAAGCCACCAGCTGCTCCGTGGGAGAAGGACGGATGATCTCCTCACGTGTGAACCGGCTGGAGGGTCAGTTGGCTGTGGGCAGATTCCAACTCAGTGGCCCCTGACAGCAGCGCCCAGCAGCCTTGCTCTTGGAGCCCTGGTGACACAATTGCCCACTTCTCGCTGGGCCACACTGCTGCTCTTTGGGCTAAGTCTTTGTTTCTGATGATGATGCCTCTTCTTTCTTGGGCAGAGCTTCTGGGGAGCCCAGATCACAGAATTCATGGTTAGCAGCCAAGCACTAAACTGTTGCACCACCAGGATACCTCCCCCTTCCCTTTAGTGACCTCATCTGAGGAACAAAGGGAGAGGATTCTGCCTTGTCCCCAGTGAGCCTCAGGCAGCACCAAACCTGCCCTGAGTGTCCTGACACCCAGAGACCCCGCAGAGCAGGCAGAACTGACCCTCGGTCCCCAGCTGCCACCCTCACAGGAGCCAATGGTCCCTCAGAACTGCCCCAGTGTCCTCAGCTGCTGCCCTCACACGAAGAGACACTCCCACATAACCGTCCCATGGTCCCCAACTGCTGCCCTCACAGGAGCCAATGGTTCCTCAGAACTGCCCTGGGGTCCCTGGCTGTTGCCTGCACAGGGGCACACAGCCCCTTGTTCTCCTGCTGGCCTTTCTGCTAACAGCCCAGCCCACTACTCATGGTGCCACCTGGTCCGCTACAGGAAGCTGAAGCTGTCAGCTCTGTTGTGATGTGGGCCCTGCAGGACACAGCAGAGCTGCCCCGCCGCGGGCACTGCCCTCCCTCAGAGCAGAGCTGTCCCACGGCAGCCACTGCCCTCCCTCAGAGCAGAGCTGTCCCACCGCGGGCACTGCCCTTCCTCAGAGCAGGGCTGCCCCACCGTGGGTTCATGATGTCTTCCCATGAAGTCTCCCCATTTTCCTCCCTCAGAGCAGTGAATGGCTTTGAACTGTCGAGCTTTTGGCTAACAGCCAACTCTAAGCCCAGGATTCCTTTGAAGCAGACACCAAAATATTTTAAGCTCTGATAGAAATGGTTCTAGTGCCAGATATTAGCTTCACAGAACTGAATTCTAAACTCTTAACTTTTAAGTCTTAAAAAGAAACATTTATCAACATTTCCAGTGCTTAAAAATATGGCTTTAAATGTATTTAATTTCCTCTCCAGACCTGAGGATGTGAAAACTCACACATATTTACCTGCACATCCCTAGTGAAGTCTCTAACGCGTGGGAAATGTGGGCTGTTTTAAACATGAAAGCAGCTGCGCTCCCCACCATCACCCCCGTGGTGATGCTGCCTGACATTGCCACCCGAGGCACTCTGCTGGGGCTGGGGGGCAGCTGACCGAGGGGATGGCGTGTTCTGGGGGTGTGGATGTGACGAGCTCCTGCTCATAGTGCCAGGCAGAGACACTAGAGTTGGGATTGTGTTAGAGCCAAGTGATTGGGTTGATTTTCAGATCAACCCTAATCATGACAACCGTTTGCAAATGCTAATTACAGAAAATGCTTCCTCCTTTCTCCACAACGTGTATCTGAGCACAAGCGGATCCACCCACACACGCGAGCGTCCACTTTTCTCCACACTGTGTTTGCTGCCACAGCTGGGGAGCCTGGCGGCACAACAGTTAAGTGCTTGCCTGCTGATGGAATGGTTGGTAGTTCAATGCCATCCTATGCCTCATGGGAGAAAGGCCTGTGATGTGCATCAGGAAAGATTATAACCCCCAGCCCTCAGGGCCAAAAGGAGTCAAGGCAGCTGGGTTTATAGCTGTGCCTAGAACTGTTACTGACGTATGGAAATAGTGGAGGACTCATCCCTGTTTGTGCGTGTATATACATGAAGAATTGACACCTTTGAGCTGTGGTGTTGGAGAAGGGCACTGAACATCCCAAGGACTGAGATCTGTCTTGGAGAGGGTGCAGCCTGAGTTCTCTTTGGAGGCAGGGACGATGAGGCTTCACCTCACATACTTCGAGCATGTTGTTAGGAGGGGCTATTCCTCAAGGCTGGAAGCAGAAGTGACATCCACTTCTGAAATAGCTTGCCTCCAGAAACGCTATGAACTTGGAGAAGCAATGAAAGTTCTACAAGTGTTCAGGTCTTTTGTTCATAGGGTTGCTGTGAGTCGTCTACGACTCGACGGCACTTAACAACTTAACAACAACATTCCTTGGAGAGGAATATGATGCTTGGAAAGGTACAGGGTTGGTGAAGGAGAGGAAGACCCCAGACCAGGTGCATTGAAACGATGACTCCTGCAGTGGGCTCTAGTGTGTCAGGAAGTGTGAGGATGGCGCAGGACAGGACGGGGTTCAGACCTGTTGTCCATTGGGTTGCTATGGGTTGTACTTGAGTCGAATACAGCAGCAACAACAACAACAACACACACACACACCCTGGGAAAGGCAACAAAAATGTGTGTGTGTGTGTGTGTGTGTCAAAGATACTCCATCCTTGAGGAGACACAACATCACACACTTTCCACAAGTGTTCGAACGAGAGAATGGTGCACATTTGTCTTCACTGATGTGCCTGAAAACCAGCTTCCTCAGGTCAGAACACAGCTCCCCGCAGATGCCTCTCATTGTAACACAAATGTGAAGTAACCACTAAGGTCACCAGGGGATTTTGTGTGTGTTTTTTCTGGGGGGGGATCACCTTTCTTTAAGGTCATCAATTTTGTCGTGACCAAAGGAACAGTATTGAATTTGTAAAATGGGAACCTGAATGAGAAGCCTTAGGAGTTACAGCTTGGGGAGGGGAGACTGAGCAGAGTAGCAGTGAGTCTTTCAAAGTCTGATGTTGGAGATGAGATAAATTTTAGGATTTGGAGAGAAACACCCAGGCCAAGAAGTGCGGCCAGCTGCTGCCTTCTTGGCTGCGGTCTCTGAGCAGACAGCCATCATTTTCAACACTATTGTTCACGAGATTTGGTTGCTAAGCAACGCACACTGTTCCTGTTTTCCTAGAGGAGATTAAGTTTCTGACAGCTGCTGACCCCTAACCTTTCCTGTTCTGGGTATAGACCTGTCCATCACATTTCAGTACTTACCGCTCTGGTTTTGTAGAGGAAGCGTAGTCATTCCTGGCCTCTGAGTAAATGCACACCCCACCCTTCCTTCAGCCACTGAGCCCTGATCATCCGCACCCTCAAACAGCTCCAAGGACCCAAAGAAGCTGGCCCCTCCCGCTCTCTGGACCTCAGCACTGAGCATTAACCCTAGTGGCTTTTCCTTGTCTCCTGCCAAAGCCAAAGCCACTTCCTTGGAAAGTTGCCAGCAAGCGCAGGCATCACTTGTTATTGTACTTGGTGGCTTTATTGCACCTCAAAGACAGTGAGTTGTTTTTGTTCTGTTTTGGTAAAGGTTTGTGGCAACCTTTCGTAAAGACGCCCTTTCGCCAAGAACATGTGCTCGCTTCATGTTTGTGTCCCAGTGTGGTCATTTTTAAACAATCCAAACTCTTTTAGTCATTCTATTGCATAATTTGCAGACAACAGGAAAAGTGTTAGTATAACACAGACCTAAAATTTTATGTGACTCACTTTGTTAGAATATTTGCTGTATTGAAGTGACCTAGAATCAAAATCAATTGGAAAACAAATTTAGGTCTTTTAGTAATCAGCTGTAGCCCTGTAATACACACTAGGTTATACCAAAATATTTAGACAGCTATCTGTCTAATAGACTGGGAAAAAACGTGTACCTGAGACTTATCAACAGCCTGTGTCATACAGATGGCAAAACTTTGCTTGCTGAAATAAAGGAGACTTGAAGTGCTTACTCCAGAAGATCAAAGAATACAGTCTTGAAAATATATTACATGGACATATGGGAAATAACAGGATAGATAGATAGATAGATAGATAGATAGATAGATAGATAGATAGATAGATAGAAAGAAATTGTCAACTATTTCATCTTACTTGGATCAACAATCAACAGCTTTGGAAACAGCAGTCAAGAAATCAGAAGACGTACCACAGTGGGAAAATCTGCTGTCAAGGACCCTTTCAAAGTTGTAAGGAGCTGCTTGGGCAGTTTAAAGATTCAGGTGCACCACCTGATCCAACCCATGGTCTTTTCAATACTTGCTGTGCATCCGAAAGTTGGGCCGTGAGTAAGATGACAGAAGAAGTATTGCCGCCTTCCCGCTGCAGTGCTGGAGAAGAGGACTCAATACCTCACGCGCTGCAGAATGAACAAGCATGTATCTTGGAGAAAGTACAATCAGGGTGCTCCCTCGGGACAAAAGTAGTGAAGCTTCATCTAACATACTTCGGGCACGTTGTTAGGAGGGACAAGTCCTTGGAAAAAGGTATCGTGTTTGGAAAGGTAAAGGGTCTATGAAAGAAAAGAAGACTCTCAACGAAATAGATGGAGACAGTGACTGCAGCAGTGGGTTCAAGTATCTCAGAGATGGCAAGGGTGACACAGGACAGCAGGGCACAGATCTGCTGGTCATAGAGTCACGATGGATCATAGTTGACTGGATGGCACCTAGCAACAATAACAGATTGCAGAAATTATGGAACTACATCATTAATATCACTTAAGAGCTTGTTGAAGATTATTAAAAATTGCTAGAGTGCTAAAGAGACAGGGAACTGCCAGAAATTCAAACAATTCAGAAGGGGCTGAGACATAAGCAGTATTACTGCTAATGTCTGATAGATCTCGGCTGAAAGCAGAGAATAACATAAAGATGTTTACTTGTGTTTGACCATTCAAAGACATTTCATAATAAATTACGGATGACACGGAGCTTAATGGGAATTCCAAAACAATGGTGTTCAGGTGAAACTTGTACATGGACCAAGAAGCAGTCCTTTGCCAAGAACAAAAGAACACGACGTGGTTTAAAGTCAGGAAGGTGTGCCTCAGGGCTGGATCCTGGCCTCACACTTGTTCAATCCGTATGCTGAACAAAATCATTTCAGAAGCTGGGCTATATGAAGAATAACATGGCAGCAGAATTGGAGGAAGACTCATCAACAACCTGTGTTATGTGCAGATTTTATAACTGCATGCAGAGAGTGAAGAGGACTTGAAGTACTTGCTGCAAAAAATCAATACAATACTGGATTATACATCAATATCAAGGAAACAAAAATTCTCACCACTGGATCAATACATGGCATCATGATAGACAAAGAGAAGATTGACATTGTCAACAATTTCACTTTACTTTGCTCCATAAGCAGCCCCCATAGTTGCAGCAATCAAGAAATCAAGACTCTTTGCACTGGGAAAATATGCTATTAAGAACCTCTCTAAAGTGCTAAAGAGCAAGGATATCAGTTTAAGGACTAAGGTGAACCGGATACAAGCCATGGCATTTTCAGTTGCTTCCTGTGCATCTGAAGGTTAGATAATGACAAAGGATGAAAGAGGAAGAGTGAATGCCTTTGAATTGGCATTAAGTTGGCAACATGTGATGTTGGAAAGAATACTGAACAAGAAAACAACAAAGAAGTGTGTCCCGGAGGCAGTGCCACCAGGGTGCTCCGCAGAGGGAAGGGTAGTGAAACACCATCTCACATAGTTTGGGCATGTTAGAAAGAGGGGCAGGCCCTTGGAAAAAGCACAGGGTCAGAGACAGAGAGGAAGACCCTCACCACGATAAATGGGTACAGTGATTACAATAGGCTTGAGTGGTGGAGGTCGACAGGGTGGTGCGGACAGGCGGGGATCAATCTGTTGTTCCAGAATTGCTATGAGTTGTAGCCAACTCGACGGCACCTAACAACAGAAGCAAATCCACAACATAACCACAGTAATCGCTAACAAATACTTAGAGAATTGTTGTTGTCGTAGTTAGGTGTCATCAAGTCGCCTTTGATTCATAGTGACCCTATGTACAACAGCCCTAAAACCTGCTCTATCCTGTGCCAGTCTTAAGTCTCTGACACACCCATCCCCATTCCCCTAGTCACTGAATCAATCCATCTCATCGAGAGTATTCCTGTTCTGTGCTGTCCCTCCACTCTCCCAAGCATGATGTCCCTCTCCAAGGACTGGTCCCACCTTGCAACATGTCCAAAGGATGTCAGATGAAGTTTCAGAATCCTTGCCTCCAAGGAGCAGCCTGGTCTCACCCTCTTTAGGAGAAATTTGTTTGTTCCCCCAGCAGTCCATGGTATAGTCAATACTCTTCTCCAGCACCACAGCTCAAAGGCATCAATTCTCCTTCTATCCTCCTAGTAAATGTCCAGCTTTCCAATGCATAGCAAGTAATTGCAAAGATCATGGCCTGGGTCAGGTGCACCTTAGTCTCCAGACTGACATCATTGCTCTTCAGTACTTTGGAGAGGTCCCTGACAGCAGATTTACTTAATGCAAGAGTGTTAATTGTGGAGCCAAGCAAACTAAAGCTGTAAACAATCTCAATCTCTTCGCCACCTATCATGATGCTTCCAATTGGCCAAGTGGTAAGAATCTTCATTTTCTTGACATTGAGCTTCAATCCTTATTGAAGGCTGCAGTCGTCGACCTTCTGCAGCAAGCACTTCAGGTCTTCCTCAGTCTCTGCAAACAGGGTTGTGTCATCTGCATAACATAGATTGTTGATGAGATTTCCTCCAATCCTGATGCCACATTTCTCCTCAGAGAGCCCAGCCTCCCTGATAATCTGTTTTGCATATAGATTAAATAGGTATGGAGATAGGACACATCCCTGGTGTACACCCTTCCCAATTTTGAACCATTCCGTTTCCTTGCTCTGTTCTGAAGACTGCCTCCTGGTCCAAGAATAGGCTTCACTTAAGCACAGTCAGGTGTTCTGGGATTCCCATTCTTCTCAGTCAGCCAGAGTTTGTTGTTATCCACACAGTCAAATGCCTTTGCATAGTCAATGAAGCACAGATAGACATTCCTCTGGTACTCCCTGCTTTCAGCCAAGATCCATCTGACTTTAGCTACAATATCCCTAGTACCACGACCCCTTCTTTTTTTTTTTTTTTTACCTTCTCCAAGACATATTTGTTTATTCTTTTGGAAGTACAGGGGACTCTTCTCCAATACCACAACTCAAAGGCATTAATTCTTCTGTCATTCCTATTCATTGTCTAGCTCTCAGATGCATTACAAGTGATTGGAAAGACCATGGCCTGTATCAGATACACCTTAGTCCTCAAACTGACATTAGTACTCCTCAAGAATTTGAAAAGCTCCCTAACTTCAGACTTTCCAAGTGTAGTATGTCTCCTTATTTCTTGACTGCTTGTATCAAAGGTGTTAATTGTGGAACCAAGTAAGATGAAGTTGTTGACAATTTAAATATCTTCTGCATCTATCATGATATTGCCCTCTTTTAATTTTAATCCATTTAGTGTTCTCTTGCTCTATTCACACAGTAGCCTTTTGGTCTAAGTTATGCGCCAGCATAATTAATTGTTCCAGGATTATCATTCTTCTCAATGTTAGCCTTACTTTGTTATGATTCACACAGTCAAACGTCTTTGAATAGTTGATAAAGCACAAATAGGTATTTTTCTGGTATTCTTTACTTCCAACCAGGATCTATCTGACACCAGCAATGATGTCTTTGGTCCCACAGTCTCTTCTAAATCCAGCTTAAATGTCTGACAGTTCTCTACGTACTTACTGTTCTGGTAGTTGTTTAATGATCTTGAGCAGCTTGAATGTGATATTTATTATATTTTTTTACTAAATTTTACATTCTTTTAAGACCACGACCCCTTCTAAACCCAGCCTGGACTTCCGGCAGTTCTCTGCTGATGTGCTGTTCCAGTTGTTTTTGGATAATCTTCAGCAGAATCATGCTTGCATCTGATATTGTTTGATAATTTCCACACTGTGTGAGGTCACCTTTCTTTGGAATGGGAAGAAACATAGATCTCTTCCATTCAGTGGGCCAGGTGGTTGTCCTCCAGACTTCTTGGCACAACATGGTGAGCACATCCAGGGCAGCGTCTGTTTGTTGAAATATGTTAATCAGTATGCTAACAATTCCTGGGGCCTTGTTTTTTTTCCAATTCTTTCAGCACAGTTTGAACTTCTAATACTTTTGCTTTTTTCTTATGTCACTATCGATAAATTCAATTTTTCTAGAATTACTAGCTTTTGTAATATTTTTTACCTTTGAAGTGTGATGAGAGATGTTTCTCTTATGTGTCAGTTTTAATTTTTATCTAATTACAAAGCAGAGAATATGATTTCTAATTTTTTATATCCCCTGGTATGACCTTTGGGTGCAAGAATGCTCTGAATAAAGCAGGTTTGGCAGCGAGCATGAATTCTTCTCTCCTTAATCACGACACATATTGAGATCAGCATATGCCATTGCCTGACGTACTCTCTTGTTTCAAAGTCAACTTCATTGACCAATTTGAGATCGTTATTCATCCTGGCTATCTGATTGCTCTGCTTAAATAACTTCTACAATCTGATTATGTCTGTCAACAGCATTGCTTCTGTTTCTCATATTGCACACAATGTGCAGAAACACGCCTCAAACTCTTGGTCACACAAATGTCACAATCCGTCAAATCCTGTCCCATGAGTAAGTCCATCCAGCTGAGACTGTGATGTGTTAGCCCCACTGTTTGGCAGAGAAGCTAAACCATCATACTTCAAGCCAAATTCCCTGCTTTGAGGCCACTGAGACGCCCAGAGACCCTGCAGGACAGAGCAGAACTGCCGCCCAGAGTTCCCAATGCGGCACTCTTTACAGGAAGGAGCCTTGACTGCAGTGTGTTGGGCTGTTTACCAGAAGGTTGGGTGTTTGACTCCACCTCACCCCATGAGCGCGAGAGAGAAAGTTGCAGTTTGCTTCTGTGGAGACTGGCAGTCTTGGAAACTCAGGTGAGTATTGTAAGCCTGAGTCAGAATTGACTTGATGTTGCAGGGCTTTTGTTTTGTTTTCTTTAATCTGTGGGAGCAGACCACCTCATCCTCCCCCCACAGAGCAGCTGGGGGATCCTAACTGCCAATCATTCAAAGGTTTTAAACACTGCACCCCCAGGCCAACCAACCCCCATGCCCCACTGCCAGTCCTGCCGATTTGACTCACTGGGACCTTGTAGGACAGGGTGGAACTGCTTCACTAGGTCCCAAGGCTATGGGAACAGATGGCCTCTGATCTTTCCTCCAACGAGTGACTGGTGGTTTGAACCACCAACTTTTTAGTTAGCAGGCACATGCTTTAAGTGCCACCAGAGCACCTCAACTTCAAGAAGGGCATCTTCTTTTCTCCTGGCAAATGAATCTCATACTGTATTTTGCAACGTGGAAAGGAAGGTTTTCTTCAGAAAAGACATAAAAATTTACATATGCTTATGAAGATGCTGAAAGTGTTAACATCTGAACAAGGGTTGACTGTCTGGGAAGGGAGCCAGCAGCCGTGCGGCTCACCTGTCCCAGCCACGCTCAGAAACGTGCCCTGCTGTTCAGAAATGGCACTGGGGAAGCCTGTTCTTACAGCACAAGAGCTGATTTCGTTTATCCCTTCACAAGCCTGCCGTCCCCCAGGACTCTACACGACTGTCTACCGAATTTTGACTCCTGCCAACCCAATAAAACCCTTTAAAATCTAGACCCGCACATGTCACAATATGTCCAAGTCTGGTCCCCACTTAGAGGAAGTGGGAGGGAAAGGCCGGGCCCTACAGCTGGAGCACAGCCCCAGGGGACAGCAGGGTCTGCACAAGCAGTGGGGTGGGATCTTATGAGGTGTGGAGAAACCGTGCAGTTGTAAAAATTGTTTTCTAAGTCTATTTTCTAGCCATGTGGAAGGGGGTGGGGATCGAGTTACATGACAGGAACAGCCACCAGTGTCTGTAAACTGCAGGCAGGAGCTGTGGATTGGCACCTGGGCGGCTCTGTCTATTCCCAGCAACAACAAGAAGAGAGAAAATACATTTAGAAAAAGAAGAAATGACAGCTTTCTCCTGAGGCCAGTCCGATTTTTATCCAGGGCTCTTCCCTTTTAGGCTGCTTCGTGGTCTCCACTGAGGGGAGAACACCAGTGGGATCGTCTGGAATTTTTCTTGGGAATTTCACAAGGCTATTCCTGTAGCTGAGGGCTGTGCTGGGGGCAGGCAGCTGGGGGCGGGGTGGGGTGGGAGGCAGGGTGGATTAAAAAAAATGCCATTTTCACAACAGCTGAAGTAAGTTTCTGCCAAAGTTGATTTTAAACTCAAAGTACATTTCCCCCGTGCCTTTAAGGCACTGAAGGGCCTCAGATCTAGTGTGACGTGGGCATGGGGTCTCTGAGACCACCAAAAAGAGCAGATACAGTTATGTGCTGCTGCTGATGGCAATTACGATCAACTCGAAAGTCAGCAAACCCGGGTTGGTTTTCAAGTTAGGGGCATTCCCTGAGAATATCAAAACACATTTGCTAAAAGGGTGTGAACCTTGTGGAGTCTCAGCAGAGTCCACGCGTCTGCGTGGAGGCTCAGGCATGTCCTCACCTGGGACTTTCCAGGGGTCCCTCCGTGTGCCGAGGAGGCCAGGCCTGTCACCAAGAAACGGTGGGTGTTTGCGAGAAGTTGGTGTCCCGAGTCGATCCCACCAGCGGAGTCCCTAGCACTTCACACCAGAGAGGAAGCCATGAAAGCATGTGTTGCATCTCTGGGAACTATGTCATCGTCTATCCTTCCCTCAATCTTCTCTACTTGTTGGCAAAAACCTTTTGAAGACGGTCATCTGAATCCTTCAGGCAGAGAGAAGTGAATGTATCGACCTCCTCTGTAGTCCAGACACTGCTAATCTCTCTTCTTTTTTACTGAATGTTAACAAAAAGCAGGAAAATATCTATACTTTGAAAGACTAATGGTGAAGTTCAGGGAGCTCTGGTGGCTTTGTGGCAAAGAGTTGCACTGCCAACCCAAAGGTACAATGTTTGAATCCAGCAGCTGCTCCGAAGGAGAAACTTGGACAAGCCTAGGTTTACACTTTTCTCTATCATGTCAGGTTGTTGTTGTTGTTGTTGTTGTTGTTGTTGTTGTGTACCAGCGCTGACCCTCCAGTGGGTTTTCAAAGGCAGTAAATTATGTGGAGAGAGATCGTTCATCTTTTCCCCCATGAAGCAGCTGGTGGATTCAAACCACCTATCTTTGTGTGGGCAGGTCAATCTCTTACCACTGAGCCACCAGAGTTGTTTCTAAATCCTGCCTGCCTGAAAATTCATGGCTTTTCCCATCTAAACCATGCTTGCCATTCCCAGTGGTCCTGACATTTCTATCTCACTGCTCTCAACGTTCTGCCTTAATATGAACCAGTGCGCATGTGTAAATGATGATTGCACAGGGAAAATCTGCGGAAAAACTCTTCTTTAAGGTGTTTTTAAAAAGTTTAAAAAACCACTTTGAGGCCTAAGGGGTGCCTGGTCCAAGCCCTGACATCCTAAACCTCAGATGCATATGGCATCTAGACAGTGAGTCAGGAAGAGCGATGAGTGGATGTGTTTGAAATGAGGTGTTGGCAAAGAGCATTGCCCAAAATGCACACTGTCCGAGGAGTGGACACGTCCAACCTGGAGCAAGTTTAGCCACAATGAAGGCTCCGTAGAAGGGAGGATGGTGTGAATCACCCCCCTAGTGTGTGCATGTCTCTTTCACACACACACACACACGCACACACACGTATGCACATTACACAAATAGTTGCTGGGGATACTGACTTTGCTCCCATTCACAGTGAACCCCACGGACGAGCACCCCCTCGGTCCTGTGCTGGCGGCCAGTGTGAGTGCATCTTGTTGACCAGTTTATCTCGTGAAGGGTCCACATGTTGTTAGATGCCGATAGTACAACTTTCAGTGACCTTATCTATGAACAAAAGATCTGAACCTTGTTCCATGTGTTCTCGTGAAGGGTCTCCTTCTTCCTCCATGACCCTCTACCTCAACAAGCATAATGTCCTTCAAGGGTCACATGCCCACAACACGTAAGACCAATTCATTAATACTCTTGTTGTTCAATCAAGTTGGAACTGACCCATCGCTGACCCTCCAGCAGGTTTTCAGAGGCAGTAAATCACACAGAGGACACTGTCCATCCTTCTCCCACGTAGCTGGTGGATTTGAACCAAGTGCCTTTGGGTTGGCAGTGCAGCTCCTAACCACTAGGCCACTAGAGTGCCCTTCTTTGACACGAGTATCTATTCAGTCAGTTGTTTGAACCATGTCAGTAGCCAATACTGAGATGGCAGAAGATGTCCACGCAAAAACGCCCAACAGTTCCTGAGGATTAAGACCTCCGGCAGGTTCTGAGGGTAAGTGTTTAGCTGCTCATGAAAACTCCGGTGGTTCCAACTCACCCGCCACCCCTTGTGAGGAAGATGCAGTCAGCTCCTGTCAGGATTCAGAACCCTGAAACCCAACAAGGCGG
>NW_006399754.1:36511598-36522210 GCF_000299155.1 Elephantulus edwardii
AGGGTCACTACAGCTTAGAATTGAGCCAACGGCAAGCAACAAAGACAGCAGACAATTCCTACGTGTGACTTCAGTTCAGCTCAGAACCTAATGTAACAGACATGCTCTCTACTTCCCCTGTTAATCACTTACTTAGACTTGAGGAATCATGACGTGCAGTGGGTAAAGCACACAGCTGCTAACGGAAACGTCAGTGGTTCGAATCCACCCTCCCTCTGCGAGAGAATGAGGACGTCATCTGCTCCCATGAAGACAGAGGCCTTGACACCCACTCCCACCCCAGGGCAGTCTGCTCTGTCCTGGAGGTCACACTGTGCGGCAATGCACTCACAGGTGATGGCTTTGCTGCTGGGTTACATTTGCCTGTTGCCTTGTCAATATAAGTCTCATCCACCACACTCCCCTCCACACCTGGCAGAGAGGTAACTGGCCCATTCTCCACCGGACAGCAGTTGTGAAGAGAAAGGATGAGGAGATGAAGCGTATGAAAAGTTCTGGTGGGCAATCTGAGTTCTCCGAGTCAGTCAGACTCACCAGTATTTACAGACGCCGCAATGGTCGTGTTTGGTGGAGTCTCCCGTGAAGGGGACAACGGAGGCCAGCGGGGCGGGTTGGGGGGGGGCAGGCATTAATTTTTTTTTTTTGGAAGGTTGGCTAAGAAAAAGTGAGTGTGATAGACAGGGTGGGGGGACAGGTCTCAGCCACCCTCCTGACTGAACCACAATTCCCCTGAAGTCATCAGCCCTGGCTAGGGGTGGGGGTGCTGCTTCCCATGCTCCTAATACCGAGGGGCGGAGGGGGTTCCAGGTGGCAGGTGCAGACTGGAGAGGTAAGACAGACTGACAGCACTGACAGCTGGAAGGGAGGCCCAGCGATTGCATCAGCGGACTGCAGGTGACAGAGATTACGCCCCGGGCTCTCTCCCAGCTCCCGCCTTCCTGACGCACGCCTCCCTTTCTGCAGTCGTTTGACACACTGCTTGGACTCACGGCGTCCACAGAGGGTCTGCTCTGTGTGTGTCACGTGCTGCTGCCCGGGCAGCATCTCCAGAGCCCTCAGCCACTGCCCGTACCTGAGGACCCCAGAGCAGCCTCGGACACAGAAAGGATGGGCGTCACCAAGGGTCTGCACGGTGCCCTGTTCACCTGTGTGCCCTGAATTAATACTTCCACTCGGATTTTTTCAACCAGGATTTCAAAGAGGCCGTGACACCAGGGATATCATTGCTGATGTCAGATGGATCCTGGCTGAAAGTTAAAAATACCAGAAGAATGTCTATTTCTGCCTTATTGACTATGCAAAGGCATTGGACTGCGTAGATCATAAAAAGTTATGGCTGACATTGAAAGAATGGGAATCCCACAGCACTCATGCTCATGTGAAACCTATGTTTAGACCAGGAGGCTGTTGTGCAAACAGAGCAGGGGAACACTGTTGTTGTTGTTGTTGTTGTTGTTAGATGCCGATAGTACAACTTTCAGTGACCTTATCTATGAACAAAAGATCTGAACCCTGTTCCATTCTGCGCCATCCTCACACTTCCTGACAAACAAGAGCTGTCACTGTGTGGCCGTCACCGTGTCACTCCACCTGGTCGAGGGTCTTCCTCTCCTTCGCTGACCCTCCACCCTTCCCAGCATCAGTCCTTCTTCACAGAACAGCCCCTCCTAACAACATGCCCGCTTTTCCAACATTTAAGCTACGAACATTCCATTTTCCAATTATTAAATGATTTTTTTATTGTTTCTCCTCACTTCAACTGCTTCTCCCACCGCACTACTAGAACTGTCCTCCTCCCTCTAGTGTCCATGTGCTTTTCAAAGCCTGCTATTTAGGAAGCCGATGCCCCAGCCAGCCTCCTAGTCCATCTCAGTCAGGGAGCTCCACCAAAACCTGTCCGCACTCTATGGTTTAAAGTTAAGAAGGGAGTGCATCGGGTTGGAGCCTCTCTCCAGACCGATCCCACCTGTAGGCTTAGCAAATTATTGAGAAGCTGGACTCTGTAGAAGAACGTGGCACCAAGATCAGAGGAAGACGCATCAATACCCTGGGTCATGCAGATGACCCTCAATGAGACAGACTGACTCGGTGACTGCCCGCTGGGCTTGGGCATGGCCGCCAGGGTGAGGATGGCGCAGGGCAGGACACGGTTTGAGCTGTGTTACACTGTGAGTCACAGCTGACTCAACACCACCAAAGGATAGCAACTAGAGGACGTGGCGGCACAGTGGTTAAAGTGACAGACTGCTGACTGAAAGGGGAACAGAGAAGCCAAGGGTGCTGTGGTGATGGAGCTGGTTGCAGAGAGACAGGGTGCTCCATGGCTGTGGAGCCGGGTGCAGACAGACCAGGCGCTCCATGGCTGCAGAGGTGGGTTCAGGGAACCAGGAGCGCTGTGTCTGCAGAGGTGGGTGCAGAGAGACAGGGTGCTCCATGACTGTGGAGCTGGGTGCAGAGAGATCAGGCGCTGCATGGCTGCAGAGGTGGGTGCAGGGAACCAGGAGCACTGTGTCTGCAGAGGTGGGTGCAGAGACCAGGCGCTCCACGGCTGTGGCTGTGGAAGTGGATGCTTACCATGCTGTTCCCACCAGGCTGCGCTGCAGGAGAAAGAGGTCGCTGCCCCCTGAGCGGTCCCCCCTCGGCCTGGGCAGGGCTGCTGGGTCCTAGAGACTGCTCTGAACTGGAACCTACTGGATGGTGCTGGACTGAGCTTGGTTTAGTCGATGTGTTAGCCCGAGTCTCAGCATCCTAACGGTCACTTACCCTCTAACCAGAAGGTTGGTGGTTCCAGTCTGCCCAGTGGCTCCATGGCAGGAAGACCTAGAAATCTGCTGCTGTAGAGATACCAGCCCAGGAAACCCACTGTGCAGGTCCCCTTCACCACATGACCCCCAAGGCCGCAGCCTGAACAGCTGGCAAAGGAGAGTGTCCACCACGGGGCTCTGCAAGGCCACACTGCAGTCGACCTGACCAGCCTGTGTGGGCTCGGAGCAGCACGGAAACAAGAAAGCATTGCCAACCTGGCTCGTGAGAGACGGTTACCTTCATTACCAACTCTTCTACTGGCTTTTTAAAATAAGTAGCCCTGTGTGAAAGCTGCACAAGAATAACTTCCATGTCTTCATAGAAAGAGTTTAATGACTTAAATCTGTTATGGGCATTATACACACATTTTTCATTAAGAAACTGCTCAATTTGGCAGCTTTCAAAATGACAATCTTAAAGTACAGCATTTCTGATAGCAAGGGCCAGACCTTGTCCCAGACTCTTATTACATGCAATTGTTGTAATAATACTTAAAAAACGTTGGAAATATTTGTCTCAACATATGTCAGAACAAAAAGGTAATAACTGAAACTCTGCCAATTCCAGGCACGGTTTCCTTGCCTCACTTCATTTCATTATGTCAGAGTCCAGAAGCGACAGGACATGACAAGCACACTTTCTCTCTCCTTCGTGCATCTTCTCCAGGGACGGAGTAAGCAAGGTGCTCGGTGGAGGGACCCACAGCCCACCTACATGCCTGTGATCCTACAGAGGACCCCCCCACCTGAGTAAGGAGCCCCGGTGGCGTGCGCATAACCAGGAGACATTTACAGCCTCAGACACAACGGAAGGGCCTGAAGAGTCAGCCTTAACTCTCGATGGTGGATAACCCTCAACACAACGAGAAGGATTGACACAGTTACTGCAGAAGACATATTTGAGAATGTCAAGACCGTGAAAGCCAAGCATTGGCCCAGCAGAGCTTGGGGCTTCGGGTGGCTGCTCTGGCCCCCTGACCCTACAGGCAGGCCGGATGGTGCTGGAAGATTTTGCCTCCAGGCCTGGCTCTTTTCCATTTCAATGGCACAGTGGTTGAGGGCCTGGCTGCTAATCAAAGAGTTGACGGTTCGAGCTCCTCAGCCACTCTTTAAGAGAAGGGCCTGGCATTCAGCTCCCACAGGTTCGGAACCCCCGGGGCTGATGCATTTTATCCTGTAGGAGAAGCGTATGTCTGGGGCAGGCTTGGCTTCTGGTAACTGCAGGTGGTTGTGGTGGCTCTGCTGGAGGACACTGTCCCTCAGGGTGGCCTCATGTGCAAGGGCAGAGTGAGTCCACGGGCTTCCGGGCATCGGTCTTTGGGAAGAGAGTAGACAGGCCTGTCTTCTGTGGAGACTCTGAGTGGACTCGATCCTGAAACCTTCAGCTGGCAGCAGAGTGCCTGCCCAGTACTCACAGCTGAGCCATTCGTACCAGGAGGCTGTTACACAGGGCCGGAAACCCGGGGAGTGACTCGGGCCTGAGGTACCCTGGGGTCATGGGGTGTCTCCCTCCCTCTACCTGGAGGAGCATGTTTATGGAGCACATGGAAACTAGGACGGAAAGATCCAGAATGCAGGCCTCCCTGCTGCCGCACGCTGCTTTGGCCTGGCCGGACCCGGAGTTGGGGGGAAGGATGTGCGGTGTGGGAGGAGAGCGCTGATTGGTCCATGGAACCGTATATGTCAGAAGAACAATCCAACACACATCCTGGAGTCAGTGCAACCAGGGAGCGAGGATGGCCACGCGGCAGCACAGATTCTGGGCATGTGTGTTCTCAGGAGGCCGGGCATTGGGAAAAGACTGAGAAAGGGGAAGGGTCAGAGAAAGAAAGGAAGACCTTGAACGAGATGGGCCAATGCCACAGCTGCAGCAATGGGCCCAGTGTGTCAGCACAGGACAGGATGGCGCAGGTCAGGACAGGGCTCAGAGCTGGGGCTCACAGCATTGTTGCCGTGAGTCGTGGTTGACTGCGGGCTCCCCTCCCCTGACAGCAGGGCCGCTCCCCTCTCCTGACTCCAAGGACTGGGGGCTCCCCTCCCCTGACAGCAGGGCCATGGGCTCCCCTCTCCCAACACCAGAGCCCATGGGATCCCCTCTCCTGATGGCAGGACCTGCTTCGCATCTCTATGTCCCCTCTCTGCATTCTCACGAGATCTCACATCTTGGCATCACACTACCGGGGCCTCAGCTTCAGCTTGTGGCCTGTTACTTACGCTCCTCATGCAAAGACCAGGCACCCTTGGCAGTTCAAAGCCACCAGGGGTGCTGAAGGAGAAAGACAGGCTGCCGTCTCTGTGTGACTGTTGTGTTGTGTTGTTGTTATGTGCCGTCGAGTTGCTTGCGACTCATAGCGACCCTATGTACAACAGCCCTAAACTCTGCTCTGTCCTGCGCCAATCGCACTGTCTCTGACACACCCATCCCGATTACCCGTCACTGAATCAATCCACCTCATAGGGGGCCTTCCTCCAAAACCCGATGGGGAGTCACTGGGGCTCAGAGTGGGCTGGACAGCAGGAGTAGTCACACACTGAGCAGAGGACAGTCCCCCGTCACCCTGACTCTCATACGCCTTGGGGACCAGAGCAGTCTCGGGACCGGCTCACCAGGTGTATCTGGACCCCACCTGCTGGGCTCGGGGGCTGCTGGCTCAGTCTCTCCACGGAGTTTTCTAAACTCAACGACCTCTAATGCTGAGGGCCGCAGGCGTGCTCCAGCCCAGCGCCCTCGTTCTAGTCAGGGCCCGGCCAGTTCCATTTAGGCCAAGGACACGCGGATGGCATCTAACGCTCAGTGACTCTGATGACAAACAGTAACGGGTGATCTTTCAGGAAGATAAAATGCTCGCACTGAGCGTGATTCATGCCCCCCGATGGAGGGAGGGCCCTGCTGCCGTCCACGGACGTGGTTAGATCCACTCGTTCAGGAGGAGGAGGAGGGAGAAGGCTCACTGCTCTGGGCCTTGGAATCCCTGGAGACAGGGACCTGAACGGCTCACGGGAGGAAGGTTTGACCCACACCATGGCCTGTGGGAAGACAGACGGGGAGGCCCGAGGACGTGGGATGGTTCGACCCAGTGGATTTGCAAATTCAACGCAGCGCTGCCACAGCATACTCTGCATCACCCTTTGCCATTTCTAGAAGCTTCTTCTATTTCCAGCCAAAAGAGATGAGGTAAGTGATGAGAGCAGCAGAAGAAAACGTGTGTCAGAATGACTCCAGTACCAGTTCCTCCCGTGCTGGGCGCCCGGCAGGCTTCAACAAGGACGCTGCTTCAGGGCTCAAGAAATGCTCATTGGCGAAATACAGCACACGGGAAAACAATGCTTGTCCTCCAACGCCATGATTTAGGGCTAAACGTTCAAGGACTCCAGAGGGAAGTGGTAAGAGACCCAAGGGTGTTGCAATACGCTCAGACAAGGATGAGCTAGCATCTTCTTCTTCGTAAGCTGCTCTTTTCAACTTTGAGCCTTTGACAACACAAGCCCAAGGACGGCGACACTCCATCTCACATACCGGGGCCATGTGGCCAGGAGAGTTATTCTCTGAGAAGGACATCATGCTTGAAAAGGTGGAGGGTTGGCAAAAGGGAGGAAGACCCTCAATCAGATGGACTAACCTAGTGACCACTGCAATGGACCTGAGCGTGTCAGGGAGGATGAGGAAGGCACAGGACAGGACAGGGTTCAGATCTGTTATTCACAGGGTCACTATGGGT
Source organism: Elephantulus edwardii (assembly GCF_000299155.1). Classification (NCBI taxonomy): domain Eukaryota; kingdom Metazoa; phylum Chordata; class Mammalia; order Macroscelidea; family Macroscelididae; genus Elephantulus; species Elephantulus edwardii. The sequence continues at coordinate 36,518,122 of NW_006399754.1, forward strand.
CATACTTGACTCGACGGCACCTCCCAACAAAAATATTGAGAAGAACGGGAATCCCACACCACCTAATTGTGCTTATATGAAATCTATAATGAGACCAAGAAGCTGTTGTCCAAACAGAGCAAGGGAACACTGTTGTTGTTGTTATTGTTGTTGTGTGCTGTTGAGTCACCTATGACTCATAGCGACCCTATGTACAACAGCCCTAAAACCTGCTCTGTCCTGTGCCAATCCTATTGTCTCTGACACACCCACCCCCATTACCTCAGCCACCGATTCAATCCATCTCATTGAGGGTCTTCCTCTCCTGCGCTGTCCCTCCACCCTCCCAAGCATGATGTCCCTCTCCAAGGATGGTTCATCCTTGCAACATGTCCAAAGTATGTCAGACAAAGCTTCGGAATCCTTGCCTCCAAGGAGCAGCCTGATCTTACCCTCTCCTGTTTGACAAACCTGTTTGTTCTCTTAGTAGCCCATGATATATTCAGTACTCTTCTCCAACACCACAGCTCAAAGGCATCAATTCTCCTTCTATCATCTCTAGTCATTGTCCAGCTCTCTGATGCATAGCAAGTGATTGCAAAGACTATGGCCTGTATCGGATGCACCTTAGTCTCCACACTGACAGGCTTAAAATTGGGAAAGATGTGTCAGTGATGTATCCTTTCTCCATACCTATTCAATTTCTATGCTGAGCAAATAACTTGAGAAGTTGGGCTCTATGAAAAAGGATGTTGTATCACGATTGGAGGAAGAATCATCAACAACCCACATTAAGAAGATGGCACAACCTTGTTTGCTAGAAGTAAGGAGGACTGTAACCTTCAATGTAGATTATGTCTCAATGTCAAGAAAACAAAAATTCTCACCACTGAACCAATAGGCAACATCATGATAGATAGAGAAAAGACTGAAAGTGTCAATGACTTCACCTTTCTTGGGTCCACAGTCAACACCCTTGTCCCCGCAGTCAGGAGACCAGGAGAAGAACAGCATTGGGAAAGGCTGCTGTCAGTTCTGAAGAACAATGATCTTTGTTTAAGGACTGAGGTCACCTGACTCAAGTCATGGTCTTTCTAACCACCTGTATGCGTGTGAGAGCTGGACAATTAATAAGGACGACAGGAGAATTGATGCATTTGAGCTGTGGTGCTAGAGAAGAGTGCTGAATATCCCATGGACTTCAAGAAGAACACAGACATGTCCTGGAGAAGGTGCAACCGGAATGCTCCTTGGAGGCAGAGATGTGAACACTTGAGACCTGTCAGATGTATTGTTAGGAGAGGTTATTCCTTGGCTAAGACACAGGTGAAAAAAAGGGGGATCCTTAATGAGGTGGGTTGATGGGGTTACTGCAGCCATGGGCTCACGTGTGTCAGAGATGGTGAGGCTGGGACAGGACAGGACAGAGTGCAGACCTGTTCTCACAGGGTCACTATGAGTCACTCTGGAAAGCACATACATACAACTAAACTCACTCACGGAGTGCTGGGGAGTTCCAACAGCAGACACGGTCTTCAGCCACTGTGCTCCCAGGGCCCCATAAAGAGAAGTGCCCACTGACATCAAACAAAACCCAGCTCACAGGAACCCTGTAAACAGAATAGAACCACCCCCCATTCCCAAGGCTGTGAGAAGAACGCACAAGTCCATGATGGAAGAGTAACCAGGGTTACACTCAGAGGCAAAGCCGGTGAACCCTAAGCACTCAGTCTGCGGGCAGCTCGTCAGGAGGGGCTGGTCTTTGGAAAAAAGCCATCATGCTGGGCAAAGTGGAGGGTCAGAAATGGATGCTCAATGAGATGGGGGGACACAGGGACCGCAGCAGTGGGCGCGAGCCTGTCAGAGGTCCTGAGGGTGGCACAGGACGGGCGAGGTTTGATCTGCTGTCCACAGGGCTTCTCGGAGCCATCGTTGACTACAGCACTTGAGAACAACAATCTATGTGAAGGATCAGGAGCTGATGGCCTCATCTTCCCGTGGGGAGGCTGCAGGGACTGAACAACTGGCCTTTTGGACCTCAGTGGTTCCTTGATGGCTGTACTGTCAGGGCTCCGTGGGTGTCAAATGAGTATCTCCCCCTCAGGAAGGCAGAGGAGAAGGCCTCCCACATCGTTCTCACACACAGCAATCACCCCGGTCATCCTCTCACAAGGACAGATCAGTTTTAACACAAGGAGGACTGGAACACAAACCTTCCATGCTTTAGGGGGTTCGGTCTGGGTGGGAGGGTTTAAAATGAGATCAGCAAAGGCAGCCAAAGACTTGGACAGAATTAATCTACTGTTGTTGTTGATTGCCTTTGAGTCAAGCACGACTCATAGCGACCCTATAACTATCAACATTTATCAACGTTCATAGCGTTTCTGGAGGCATGTTGTTTTAGAAGTGGATGCCACTCCTGCCATGAGTCGACCAGCTACCTAAATATCACTTTGTGAGTAAAAATAAATCAAACATATGGGTTAAATTTTCATTAAAATGGAGTAGGGTTTAAAAAACAAGGAGCAGAAGGCTTGTGGGCTCATTTAGGTTTTTTCCCCCCAGTCACATTTGAAAAGTAGTTCAAACAGCTTTAAAAAAAATAGCAATAACTCACTGTGATAAGAAGCTGTGTTGCAATCTCAGAAGCACACAGTTCAAATCCACCAGCTGCTCCACGGGAGAAGGATGGGTAATCTCCTCCCGTGCAATTAACTGGCCCTGAAAACCCACTGGAGGGTCAGCTATAGCTTGGTTCTGACTCAATGGTCACCAAGCAAAGAGCAGTGAAGTCTCTGTGACTCCAGAACCCTCTGCCGGCTGCCCCAGCCACAAACTTCTCAGAGGAGACTACTCACTTTTCCCCATGGAGTGACAGATGGGTTTGAACCACTGATGTTTTGGCAAGCAGCCCACCATGTTACACACTACAGGGCACTAGAGGGTGTGTTCTTGTCTAGAGACGTGAAGGAGGTGATAAAAATGTTGCACCGCCACTGCTAAGTGTCCACTCAGGGAACAGCGGAGGCCAAAAGGCACAGTCAGCGCCCATCTGGCAGCCAGCATGGGCTGGGCTAGATCTCCTCCTTGCTCCCTCCTCTCTGGGGGTCCTATGAGCCACAGTCCACGTGGCAGAGTCTAACGGCAGTAGCCATTCAAAGCAAGAAACCAAGATGCACCAGTCCCTGGTGTGCCCAGACAGTCACAGAACAGCTCAGCCACACCCACAGGAGACAGTCCACAGAGCAGCTTGGCCACAGTAACAGGAGGCAGTCCACAGAACAGCTCGGCCACCCCGACAGGGGACAGTCCACGGAACAGCTTGGTCACACCATTAGGAGACAGTTCACGGAACAGCACGGCCACACCAATAGGAGAGAGTCCACAGAGCAGCTTGGTTACATCAGTAGGAGGCAGTCATGGAACAGCGCGGCCACACACACCAACAGGAGAGAGTCTATGGAACACCTTGGCCACCATCAGCAGACAGTACACGGAACAGCTTGGTCACAGCAACAGTGACTTTCGCTTGTAGTTTCTTGTGATGAGCACTTGCCAGCACAACATTTCCAGCTTCTCCACGGAATCCTAGTGGTGTAATGGAGGGGTCACTGGGCTTAATGAAGAGGTCAGTGGTTCAAACTCACCAGCAGCTCCATGGAGCATTGATGGGCAGTCTGTGTCCATTAGGAGCTGATGTTAGGTGCCGTCACATGACTCAGCAAATCTCGCGCCATCTGCATCAGCTCTGACACTCGGCTGTGAACACCCCTGGGCCCACCTAGCCAACCTCACAGAACCTTCTGAATCTGCATGGACTCATCACACTGGGGAGGAGGGGAGTTGTCGTCTTCCAATATTGTCGTCATGGACCATCAAGTCAGAACTGACCTATACATGACCCTCCAGTAGGTTTTCAGAGGCAGCAAGTCACATGGGAGGAGACTGCCCAGAGGGATTAGAACAGCACACCTAGTGCAACCACTGTGGAAGGCGGTACGGAGCTTTCTCAAAAGGTTGCAAATAGAGATACCATTTGACCCAGCAATTCCACTACTGGGAATACACCCCAAAGAGACCATAACTGACATCCAAGCAGATATATGCACA
>NW_006399754.1:36524081-36530654 GCF_000299155.1 Elephantulus edwardii
GAAATCTCTCTCAGGGAGGAGTGATAGGGAATGGCAAAGGACACACTGACAAAGGAGATTAATCAGAACTGGCTTTGACAAGCACTGTGGCAATGGGACAATTAAAACAGACTTTCAAGGGGGAAAAAAAAGAGAAATGAACCGGGGGGTAGGGTAGAGAAAATAGTGCAACAATGAACGAATGGAAATCCAAAATCTCTGTAAATGTTCATTAAAATTAACAAAATTTAATTTAAAAAATTTTAAAAAAGAACAGCACACCTTTGGGATTACAGTGCAACTCCTCACTACGAGGCCACCAGAATCCCCATCTCACAGTAGCATGAGGAGAAGTCTGAAGCACCTCAAGAATGACTAGAATGGACTTGGGATGGGAACTGAACTGCTGAGGAGTGGCGCCCCTAGACTCGCTTGGCACAAGCCCACCACAGACCTTCAGTTCGTACAGGACGAGGAGACCATGGTGCCTGGCCACCTCACATCTCTGATGAGCTTCAAGACAGCCCTTTATGAAGAGGAGCTAGAGCCCGTGTGAACAGGAAGTCCTTCCTTCTGAGCAGACGTCGGATCTGACTCCCAGCCCCCGTGTGACAGGGGAACGGCCCCGGCCACCATCTTTACAGGAACAGACCACCAGGTGTTACCCTCATAAGACCAATGGGTGAGTCTGAACTCCTGGCTTCCTGGATAGTAACTTAGCATATTGCGATACTTTGTTAAAGGGCCTAGAAGAAGGCACCAGGAGAAGCAAACATCTCACCGTTCCCAGACCACACACACGCGTGTGTTCTACAGGACATGGGACACTGTCTCACCAGCCCCAGACCACATACACACGTGTGCTCTACAGGACACAGACACTGGGTCCAAGGCATCATGTAAGGGGGGGCTCCTCCTTTCTGCAGACCCCTACGTGGTACAGAGAGGTTCCACTAGCCACAAACATGAAAACTGGTGGTTCGAATCCATCCTGCACTGCAGAGCAAAGGGTGAGGAATAAAGAAGATGACAGACAGGAGGACACTGGGGGGCAACTCTACGGGGTAACTCTCAGGGCTGCCATGGATCGGATCACCAGGTAGCAGGTCTCATCTCAGTGCTAGGTTTCTTCTGCTGCTGTTTGGAGGTCTTCACATGAAATGTATGTGATTGTGGTTAAAGGGTGTGTGTGCATGTGTGAAAAGCCAGCCCCACCCCGTGTCTTGGCATGGTAAACACTCTTTGGCAGTATATTCATTATCTCTGGCTACTCTGATATAAATACAACCATATAAAGGATATTTTCACAGATGGAGAACTTTCTCACCCAGAGCTGATGGCAGCCTTAATAACCAAAGCCTCTCAGTGTCCTGTGGCCAGATTTCCATATTTTAGCTACCTTTGCAAGAAAACCAATTTGCATCTAAAAGCTTTTCCATGGGTTTAGCTGGATCAGTGGCCAGCAGCCAGCTTCCAACAAAAGCCCACGTTGAAGGCTGTGTGGAAAGGCTTGCTGGGTCTTGCTTGAATAACCTGCTGGCATCCACTGCTAGCAGAGTGGCAAGGAGATTAGCTAAGCAGTCATTAATATTCTTGTTAAAGATTTAAAACCTTTTTAAAATCACATAGCTCTGAGAGGAATTAGCCCCCACCCCCCATTCTGAAGCCACCCTTAGCCCTAATGTCTATACATCGATATCTTAGCAACTCAATATCATGGTGGCATCGTGTGCTACATGTTGGGCTCCTAACTAAAAGGTCAGCAGTTCAAATCCACCAGCCATTCTTAGGGAGAAGAGTGAGGCACACGCTTCTATTATCATTTCCTGCCCTGGGAACCCAGTGGAGCATCCTTACAGTCAGAATCAACACACAGTAGAGGGTTTAGGTTCAGGTAAGGCATGTTTCGCATTTGGTTGAGCCTCTGACTGCTAACTGAAAGGTCAGAGGTTTGAACCCACCAGCCAGCCTGCAAGAAGACGTGGCAATCTACTTTTGTAAAGATGGCTTTCCACCTACGAAACCCTTACTGGGCAGTGGTGTTGGAGGAGAGCACTGAATACCCACAGCCGGCCAAAAGGACATGCAGATGTGTCCTGGAGAAGGTGCAGTCAGAGTGCTCCTTGGAGGCAAATGTGCTGAAGGTCCGTCTCACATGCTCTGGCATGTTGGTAGGAGAGGCTATTCCTTGGAGAGGGACAGCATGCTTGGAAGGGCGGGGGGTCAGCAAAAGAGAAGACCCTCAACCGGATGAACGGCCTCAGGTGTGTCAGAGATGGTGAGGGCAGCACGGCATAGGACAGGGGTCAGGTTCACAGGGTCTCAATGAGCTGTATGTGATGGCACCTAACAAGAACAACACCACTGTCAACTGGGATCGACTTGACAGCACCTCCACCACGGTGCCCAGGTCTCTAAGCCAGCACTTCCCCTGTGTGACCTTACTGAGGCCTGTAGCCTCCCATGAGGTACGATGGACCCCATGGCCAGGTGACAACCCTTGCTCAGTGAGGACAGCAAGCTCCCCCCGCCCCCCTCCCCCTCCTTGAGTGTCCCTAGCAAGGACAAGAGTGTCATTAATTTTAGGTCATGCAGAAATAGTCTACAAAAGTGAATATTTGAAGAGGCATAAGAGGTCATTAAGGAGCCCTGGTGGTGCAGTGGTTAAGTGCTCAGCTGCTTCCCAGAGGTGGTCAGCTGAGGACAAGCCTGGCGATCTGCTCCCAGAAAGATGGTAGGCAAGAAACCTACAACACAGCTCTGCTCTGACCCGATGAGTCACATGTCAGAATCACCCGGTTGACTCTCATCAGTGACAACACGGGTTACTCCATAAAATCAAACCTCTTGTTTCCTGTTGCACAAACTGAACAACAAAGTCTAAATTTCATGTGAACATGCCCAACTCAAGTGACATTTTACCTGGCACTCTCTCCCACCCAGGGCCTCTTCTAGTAACAAAGGCAGGGCTACCGTCATCTTCGCTCTCCCTTCCTATAAAAAACAAGCAGAGTTTTGGCAGCCTTTCTGGAAGCATTTGCTTCTTGACCGTCCAGGGATTGAGCAAATTTAAATAACACACATTATAAAAGAAAGTTTGCAGCAAGCATTTGTGAAGCTACAAAGAAACAAAAGTTTCTTAAACCACAAGCTTCTCCCAACACTGCTCAGGACACAGATGCTACAATGTATTACAACAGAACTAAAGAAGCAAGATCACCCAGGTCTGCAACAAACACAGATCCTTAACAATCCAAAGTCAAAACCATGGGGTTACCACAACTTACTTAAGGGACTATACTGAAAAATCGGTGTATTTCAAGGCACTGTATTGGAAAGGAAATAATGGGGGAGGCATTCTAGGCTCACAGCATTGAGGGCTGGGCTCATCTGCATTGCTGTTTATGTAATTAATGTGCTCTCCTTATAGTTTCTGCAAACTTTGCAGTCCCCTCGCATGTCATTTTCTAAGTGTGCTGTATTCATTATATGCTAAGAAAACACGGTAATCACTAATTCTAAATTAATCCCGTTAGTCAATAAGGGAGCTCCTAGTGGTGTAAACAGTGCAAACATGAGGCTGCTAACCTAAATGTTGACTGTTCAAATCCACCCAGGGTACTTCACAAGAAAGGCCTGCCTATCTACTTTGAAAAAGGCAGCCCTTGCAAGCCCTCTAGGGCAAAGTTCTGCATTGACCACACCAAGACACAGGGGACTAAGTGGAAACTCTGGCATGTCCTTCGGTTCAGGGTGGTCAGAACACAATGCTGAAAAGACGGACACGCTTGGGATCTAGTGGGCAGTGGTGTGGTTGTGGGATGAGGTAGCTGCTTCCACCACTCAGCAGAGGAGTGAGCTTAAAGTTTAAACAGGAAAAGGGTGCAGTCCAGAGGAGGTTCAATCAACAAGACTCCTGCTTGTCACCTCCTCTCTGTCCAGGATGCAAACATATTTTCTAGAACTCTCCTCCCTATCTGGCCACTGCCCACCCAGGAGTGCCCTTCAAAGTCCCAGTGACTAGCAGGTCCAGAGACGGCCACAGGGTCAGTAGGAGGCCCTCCAAACACATCTCTCTCCATTGTTAAAGCATCTCTCAGCACCAACGTCAGGAACAAAGCCCTGAAACCCACAGTGCTGGGGAGCTGTGCTGGAGAGCAGGGTCACCTTTCCTTACACAGCGCCAAATCAGACGGCCCCTGAAGGACCACCCACTAACCATCACACAGGCCCGGCCAAGGCCAGGTTCCACCATATCTGCTTTATGGAGTCAGGACAGGACCATGGGGGGCTAGTCATCCACTGGAGCGAGATACACAAGGACTCCCCAGAATCGTCACCTCCCTTCTTCTGATTGGTGGGTAACCGATTCCAAAGAGGAGGTCTTGGTTTTGCACCCCCAAAATGAGGAGGGCTTGTCCTGCCCAGGAGCTATAAGCACCACCCTCACGTACAGCAAGTCCCCCCAAACGCCAGGTGTGGTGGAGGCGTGGCTGTGCTCCCACGCCCACGGTGTGCTCGTCCTCCAGCAGAAAAGCATTTGGAGAGGCAAAAGCAGGCGTGGGGGACACTAGGGCTGAGAAGGTGCCAGAGCCAGAGCCAGCTCGGGTAAGAGGCTTCCGACTCCCGGCCTCACGCTGTCCGTCTGGGCAGCTGCAGATGGAGCCGGGGCCTCTGGCATCAGGCACAAGGCTCCGTGCCAAACGCAGCATGGGGAGCTGGACTGAGGGCACGCGGGGCGCATGAGGCGGGCGTGGGAGCGGCGGGGTGCAGTAAGAGGATCTGTGGCAGGCAGCGTGGCAGGCGTGGGCAGGCAGTGGCAGAGGTCAGGGCATGTGTTGGGCCCCCTTGCTCCCCTGTCCGCCCCCCCCACCCCCCGCCGCGTCCGGTGCGTCCTGCTCGCTCGACCCAGCCGCTTGCCACTTGAAGCCTGGCACTCAATGCCCAGTGATGGCAGGTCCCCCAGGAGCACACTGACTTGCCAGGCGCCTCTCACGGTGGGTGGTGTACAGCCGCTCCCAAGCGCGCAGCGGAGTCTGAAGTCCGGAGCTGCTTTCTGGTGGCCCTCGGGAGCCGCAGCAGGGAAGCTGCTCATTTTCCATCCGTCCTCATCTGGGGCCCTGGGCTGCGAGCGGCCCGTGCGCCGAGGCGCGTCTGTTACCTCCGACGCGCTGTCTTCCTGGTCTCCTGGCCGCCTGCAGCCTCATTGCGGCCGGCCCTGCCAAGCTGCTTCCCCTTCCCGCTGCCCTGTCACCCTATTTGGGGATGGAACCTCTGAAGCTGCCACCGCCACACGCACTATCCACCTTCGGAAACAGGCCCCAGCTGAGTTTGGTGGTAGTTTCATTCAAGGGGCCTGAAGTCAGCCTGGGCTTCACCCCTCTTCTTTCTTCCTTTCTTCTGATAGAGGTGATAGTTTTGCTTCTCCTAATGCATGTTCTCACCATTTCTCCAGGCCGTTAGAATCTGGCTGCAGTTAGAATAGTCTGGAGCGAGAGCTCTAGAAATGCATTGCCAACCCAAAGGTGCCCGGTTCGAATCCACCAGCTGCCCCAGAGAATAATAAGCAGACACAGCCTCTGAAATCCCGTGCCGGTCACCCGAGGGTTGGTTCACAGTAACAAGCACACAGTGGATGGGGGATGGGGATTGGGGGCTATTGACAGAGCTGCTTTGAGCAAGGAGCCTGGTGGTGCAGGGAGGAAGCGCCTGCCTTCTCACAGGGTGGAGGTTGTAATTTACCATCTGCCTGAGATGGGCCAGGACTTGGCCTCACCTGCGTCTGACAGGCCAGAGGGCAGCTGACTCTTCCTCCCCACTGTGGGTAGGTAAGGAGCCCTGGTGGTGCAGTGTGTTAAGGGCGGCTGACACTGGGAAGGCCAGCAGTTCAAATCCACCAGTCAATCTAGGGAGGTGTGTGAGGCAGCCTGTCTGGGTAGGGTTGTTGTGTGTCATGGAGTCCAGACCACCTCACTCAGGGTGTGCAGAGGCCATAAATCACACTGGAGGAGATGGCCCATCTTTCTCCTGCTGAGCAGTTGGTGGATTCGATCCACGTGCCTTTAGGACTGCAGTGCAGCTTCTTACCACTAGGCCACCAGAGCCACCAGGGAAGGACTTCAGCACTGGGAAGTAGTGGGTGGTTTCTGCTCTGCCCCGTCGGCTGTGAGCCCAATGGACGGCAGGCTGCGGCCGGCATGGGGCGGTGGCTCACGTGGCTGGTGCACAGGCTGGCTGTTGGAGTAAAGTGGATTGCCAGACTTTTGTTCAGAGGCTTCCCTCAGGGATGCGGCTGTTCAAACTACCCACCTTTCACTTCCTGGTCCAACTCTTAACTGTTTGTGTCACCTCGGACTCCTTTATATTCTCTGGTGAAACATTTCAGGCCGCTTCACTTAAAACAGGAGTAGCCAAGAGCAAAGCAAGATGTCACTCACAAAAGATGACACAAGAGCAACCAATACACTGAAAGCAGAAAGGCTCATGGAAAATTCTGACACAGAACTTAAAAGAGGAGTGACTGAATATTTCCAATGGATGAAAGACAAACTTGATGAATTAAAAGATGTTACAAGCAAAGACCAGGAGGAGTTA
>NW_006399754.1:36536369-36544058 GCF_000299155.1 Elephantulus edwardii
AAAACTAAAAAAAAAAACAAAACAAAACAAAACAGGAGTAGCATCCACTTCCTAAGCAACATGCCTCTGGAAATGCTATGAACTATGGTAAATGTCGATATTTGGAGAAGGGCTTCAGGCCTGCTGTTCATTGGGTCACTATGAGTCGTGCTGGACTTGAAGGCAGGTATTATGAAGAAGTAGCGTGCAAATATGCAAGAATTTTAAGTTCTTTTAGCCAAAACATCAGCAGGGTTCTAGTTAGAAAGGCGCCGTGGTTGCCAGGCTGGTGGCGCTGTGCGCTGTGTGTGTGTAGGGGGAGGGGCACTGGTTCTTCAGAGAATCTGGGGTGCATCTCGCTGGCGCTGCTTCTCTGAACGCCACGTCCTTATTCGTAGACAACGAGATTCATGAGCTTCTGTCTCCAAATTGCCCAAAGCTTCCCTATGAGCCAACTCACAGCCCTCCAGTCCATCCCTCTCCCATGACCCCACAGGGCAAAGCAGACTGCCCCATCCTCCCACAGAACACCCTGGGCATTCACAGCACAGCCACCGCTTAACCACTGCGCCACCAGGGTCCCTTGCCCAGCTTTTGCCAAGAGCCATTATGGCGGCATCTGATGTGGTTCAGCTAAGCGGCAATAAGAGGGGCCTCACGCAGTTGCAGAGAGAAATGCCCCAAGGTCCATGAGTCCTTAAAAGAACAAATGGGCTGTGTCTTGCTTCTCTCTGGGCACTGGGCAGCTCACTGCGGGCACTGCCCGTTACGAGAGCATATTCCTTACCTGGCTCTCTGGACGTCAGCCTAGGGAACCCTGGGGGTGGCGCCCCTCAGCCATCCACGGGGGCCACCAGTCAGAATCGACTTGATTACAGCGTGCCTGGAGTCCAGTGCTGCCTCCGGCGAGTCCAGAGCCCTGGGAACACACAGCTGCTGGGAAGGCAGCTGTCAGAGGTCTTCTTGCTGAACAATGAATAAGAAAGACCAGAAAAGAATTGCCACTTTTGACTTGTGGTGTTAAAAAAATCGTATTAAACAAACTGTCCGAAGACGACCAGCTCCCTGCGGGAAGGAGAGCAGCCAGAGAGCGTCCAAGAAGCAAAATCGCAAGACTGCCTCGCAGGCTTTGTCTCACACGGTCAGGAGAGGACAGTCCTTGGAGGGGACGTCATGCTTGGAAAGGAAGAGGATTGTTTAAGGCAGGGAAGACGCTCAACAAGATAGATGCACACATAACAGAAACAAAGCTACAACAGCAGAAAGATAGATGCCCACAGCGGCTGCCCCAGTGGGTTCGGCCAGCAGAGGTGGTGGGGACGGCAGGACGGGCAGGGTTTCTGCTGTTCACAGGGGTCATTATAAGTCAGACTTGATGGCCCCTAACAATAATTATTTTTACCACAGTAAAAATGTTTAAAAATGGAAAGAAAATAGTTTGACAGAACTAGACAGAATTGGGTTTCCCAGGTTGAGGCAGTTGCTGGCTTCGCAACTTGGAGTGTGCTTGGACACCTCCCTGGACTGGAGGTCTCTGCCGTAGATGGAAGGAACCTATGTGGCTCCTAGGCAGGTTCCAATCAGAGTCAGCTCTGTCTACGCTGAGTCAGCAAGCTGCCACGACCGCCCTCCGCACCACAGCACATGGGGCTCTGCGACGGGCAGGCCCCACATGAGGGGCACTGGCTGGATTCGAACACTCGGGCCCTGGGACAATGGCACTGTCCCTGAGGTGTTCCTGTACTGTCTGAACCCTCCCTGATCTCTGTGCCCTGGGCTTCGTGCAGCCTCCCTCTTCGACCCCGAGCTTCAGCACGGTGCCCACGTGACTCATGCTTACGTCTGAGTCAGTACACTGGTCTCTGTGTGGACGCAGCCTCCCAGTGCACACACGGAGTCCACACTCTGCACTAACGTTCTTAGGTCCATCGAGTCAAGTACGACTTACGGTGACCCCATGAACAACAGATCTGACCCTGTCCTCACCGTCTCTGACACACGTGAGCCTAGTGCTGCAGCCGCTGTATCAGTCCAGCTGTGGAGGGTCTTCCCGTCCACCTTTCCAAGCATGGGTCCTTTTCCAAGGAATCGTCCCTTCTAACAGCACATACAGAATGTGTGAGATAAAGTTTCACTGTTCTTGCCTCAAAGGAGCACCCTGGCTACTTCTTTTCCACAACATCTTTCTTTTTCCTTCTGGTAGTTGATGGGATATTGCACATTTGTCTCCAACACCACAGTTCAAAGGCATCAATTATTTCTCTGTCATCCTTAGTCATTGTCCAACTCTCAGCCGTCTAGCAGGAAACTAAGAAGATTATGGTCTGGACCAGGTTCACCTTAGTCCTCAAACTAACATCATTGCTCCTTAGTAATTTGGAGAGGTCCCTGACAGAAGACTTTTTCAATAAAATGCATCTCCTGATCTTCTGACTGTTGGTTCCAAGACAGCTGTGTATCCAAGTAAGATGAAGTCGTTGGCAATTTCTATCTCTTCTCCTATTACAATGCTGCCTGTTGGCCCAGAAGTGAAGATTTTTGTTTTCTTGACGTTGAGATGCATTAAACTCTGCTAAATTCTCCTCAAACACTATTTAGGACACAAGCTTTGACTTGTCACAGGCACCGCCCACAAATCCCACTGTGGCCCCACTGTGGCCCCACGGCAGTGCAGCCCCCTCAGAGGCGCACTTAGCCCTGTGGGGACCCTCAGCCTCCACGCTGGGTCCCCAGGGTTCCGTCACAGAACCTGGTGCCATTGTTACTGGGCACTGTCCTTTCACTTTGCGCTCTCAGCAACCCCATAGCACTGAACAGAGCTATCCCACAGGGTTTCGGGTTGACCCAGAACTGACCCACAGCTGACCATCCAGAAGGTGTTCAGAGACAGTAAATCCCACGGGAGGAGACTATCTATCCTCCACAGAGCAACTGGTGGATTTGAACTGCGTGCCTTTGGGATTGTAGCCCAGCTCCTTAGCACTAGGCCGCCAGAGCCCCTGTGAAGTGAATGGCATGACTGTCCCACAACAGAGCTCCTCATCTTCACCCAGCTGTGACTGTTAGATGGCCTGCTGTTCTTGGTTCTTGTGTCTGTCACAACTTAGAGTCTGCGTGTTCGTCACTGATTTACAGCTTTCCAGTGAAAGAGGGCTGGGCAGTCTCCTCCCTGTGATTAGCCGCCTCTGAAAGCCTACTGGAGGGTCAGGGTTCCGGCTCCGTGACACACGAGAAACAACAGCAGGCTCCCTGGTGTCAGGAACCACGTGATGGCACAGGATGGGACAGGCTGTTCCCGGGGTCTCACCGTGACAGGACCCAACAATAACAAGAATGGGTTAAGAGTGCCAGCTGAAAGGCTCCCAGTTCAAGTCCACCAGGTGCTCCCAGGGAGAATGACCAGCTCTTTCCTCCATGTGATGTGCAGCCTCTGAAAACCCACCGCAGGGTCAACTCTGAACCAGTTCCAACCCAGCAGCTTGTGACAGTAACAGCAAGAACAGGCTAACACTCCGTGGTTAATACATGGGGGTACCTCCTTGGCACACGCAGCCTCCCAGGCCACCCCACCAGCCCGGTTTTCAATTCCTGGTTGTGAATCCTGGGTCTCTGGTGGTCCTGTGTGCGGTGAACAGACCAGGCTGCTGGTGTGCACGCTGATCATGTCCTGTGACTGGACACGTCACCTGCAGGGCTGGTGAGGGCATGTGAGGAGTCACTAAATGGCACGGCCTCTGCCAAGCACGCCCACACCCCCATGACCCTCTGAAGAGCCCTGCTTGGCTGGCATCAGGGGTTACATGCTGTGATGCTGAGAGGCCAGCAGTTCAAATCCACCAGCCCTGCTGAGGCAGATGGATGAGCAATGTTCCCCTGCAAGGTCACAGCCTTGCTCTTGACCCTGAGGAGGGTCACCATGAGTCAGAGCCAGCTCAGCGAGTGGGCTTTGGGCCCGCCTTGGTGCTGCAGTGGCTCAAGCATTGGCCTGCAGACCTCAAGATTGGACACTCGGAGCCACCAGCTGATTGAGGGAGGACAAGTCTGTCCTCTTCCATGAAGGTCACCATGGGACACTTTTCCTTCCTGCAGGGTTTCTGTGAGCCCAAGGTGAGTCAAGGGCAGCGGGTCAGGGCTTTCCAATGCACCCTGGTGGTGCAGTGGCTAAGCATTTGGCAGTTGACAGGAAGGCCCATGGTTTGAGCTCACCCAGCAGGTCCTGCACAGGAAGACCTGGCTTCCGTGACTTTCCGCTGTCATTGCTGGATGTGGTTCCAGCTCGGAGCAGCGCCTGGGACAGCAGGGTGCAGCCTGCCGAGCGGTGTGCCCCCCTCCGTCCCTGCTGTGCAGACCTGTGTCAGCCCCACGAGGGCCTTCCTCTCTTGACGGACCCTCGCCTTCTCCTGGCGTGCGATGTCTCCCCCTGGCACTGTCCCTCGGGGTACACACGCCGAGTTCATGAGGAGATGCCCCATCCTTTCTGCTCAGGGGCACGTCGGCTGCACTTCCTCTAGGACGGGTCTTCAGGCGGTCAAGGGCCAATCCAGGAATGCCCAGCGCCCAGGAGCCTTGTGGGCAGTGCCCCTCCTTCACAGGGGCAGCGGGGCAGGGGAGATGACTCATCCCGGGGGTGGTGGTGGCTGTGTCTTCTTGAGCACTGAGCCTCCCCACTGGCGGCTCTGGGGACACCCCACAGCTGAGTCTCCACGCCACGTGCCAAATGTGTGTGGAGCACAATCTGTCTCTGTGTGTGTCTGTCTGTCCGGTGTTCCTCATCGGGCTTCCTTCCACATACTCGGCCCCTCCCTGGGCTTTATGTCCTTCCCTGTGAGGAGGCTGTCTGTCTGTTGGGATTCACTGTCTCCAATCCCGATAGGGAGCGAGGAGCCGGAGTCCAGCCTGGCACTGGCGTGGCTGCGTGTCCTCAGCTCGGGGTCTCCTGTGCACTGCGGTTAAACACTTCAGTCACTAATGGGGAGCGTGACAGGTTGAACTCTCAATTAGTGGCCCTTGGGGAGAATAAAAAGGCCGTTTTCATCTGTAAAGATGCAGACTTGACCCCCCCCCGGGACAGTTCCCTGTCCTGCAGGGTCCTGGGAGTCAGGCTTGAGTGGACGGCAGTAAGGTTTCTGGTTTTGTTCTTGGAGTAAGGAGCTCTGGCGGGGCAGAGGCTAAGCGCTCAGAAGTAAATGAAAAGGTCAGTGGTTTGAACCCAGCAGCCACTCCATGCAGGCAGTCCGCTTTTGTAAAGATTCACAGCTTGGAAACCCCATGGGGCAGTTCTACGCTGTCTGCTAAGGTCACTGTGTGCCGAGTGGACGTGATGGGAGTGCCTTTTAAGAACTGGACACAGGGACAGCGGAGGTTCATGGGTAGAATCTTTGACTTCCACACTGGAGACCCGGGTTCAGTCCCCTCCAGGCACCTCAAGCCAGCAGCCTCCCTTCTGTTTAGAGGCCGCTTCTGCCACTGGCATGCAGAGCAGCTTTCCACAATAAGACCAGGAAGAAAGGTCTGGCAAGCTATTTTCAAAAACCAGGCAACGAAAGCCCTAAAGATCACAGAGGTCTGACTCACAGGTAGATAGGAAAGGGTCCATGTCAGACGGGGTCACATATCACAGCGCGTGGGGTCACTGCACAGTACACGGAGAAAGGCTGATACACGGTTCAAGTGATGAGCAGGGATTGAAAATCGGGCGGTGGAGGGGCTCGGGAAGCCAGTGTGGTGATGAGTTACACCCACGTGGCACAACGGGGAATGCTGATCCAGTAACCAGAGTGAACCGGAGGTGAACCAGTAAGCCAGGGCCACATTAGCACATGGGTCCACATCACAACAGGCAGACAACTCTGGAGGCAGGATGTCTCCTAACACCAAGCAGGTGAGGAGGAGGAGGATTGGGAATGTTTTGGAATGTTTAATGAAGCTTATTAACTTAAAATAAGCTGTCTGCCCACTGGATTGGAAGAAGTCCATATTTGTTCTGATTCCTAAGAAAGGTGGTCCAACAGAATGCGAAAACTATCAAATATTATCATTAATATCACATGCAGGAAAAATACTGCTGAAGGTCACTAAGAAATGGCTGGACTAGTAAGTACATAGATAGGAAACTGCCAGAAGTTCAAGCAGGATTTAGAAAAGGCCATGGCACCAGAGATATCATTGCTGATGTCAGATGGATCCTGGCTGAAAGAATACCAGAAGAATGTCTATTTATACTTTATTGACTGTGTAGATCATAACAATTTGTGCCTGACATTGAGAAGAATGGGAATCCCAGAACACTTAATTATGCCCATGCAGAACCTATACCTAGACCAGGAGGCTATTGTATAAACAGAGCAAGTGAAAAGTACATGGTTTAAAATGAAGAAGGGAGTGTGTCAGGGTTGTATTCATTCTCCATACCTATTCAATCTGTGTGCTTAGCAGAATTATCTGAGAAGCTGGAATCTATGAATGTGGCATCAAGTTTAGAGGAAGACTCACCAATAACATGCATTGTGCAGATAACACCAACTTGCTTGCTGAAAGTGAGAAGGACTTGAAGCACTTGTTTCAGATCCAAGAATATAGCCTTCAACATGGATTGCATCTCAAGGTCAAGAAAGCAAAGATTCTTACCACTGGATCAATAGGCAATGTCATGATGGATGGAGAAAAGATTCAAACTGTCAACACCTTCATCTTACTTGGGTCCATAACTCACACCCTTGGGACCAGCAGTCAGGAATTCAGGAGACATACTGTACCAGGAAGGTCTGCAGTTAAGCTCTCCAAATTATTGAGGGTTGATGATGTCAGTTTGGGGACTAAGGTGTGTCTGATTCAGGCCATGGTCTTTCTGATAACTGACTACACATCAGAGACCTGGACAGTGAGTACGGATGGCAGAAGAAGAATTGACACCTTGGAGCTGTGGTGTTGGAGAAGAGCAGTGAACATCCCATGGACGTTCAAGAGAACAAACAGATCTGTCTCAGAGATGGTGCAGCCGGAGTGCTCTTTGGAGGCAAGAATGATGTGGCTTCACCTCATCCACTTCAGGCATGTTGCTAGGAAGGGCTATTCCTAGGAGAGGGTATGATCTCAGAAAGGCGGAGGGTCAGTGAAGGAGAGGAAGACCCTGACCAGGTGGATTGACAAGGTGACTACTGTGATGGGCGCTTGTGTGTCAGGAAGTGTGTGGAGGGCGCAGGACAGGACTGGGTTCAGATCTGTTGTTCATCAGGTTATTGTGAGTTCTACTAAACTTGATGGCAGCTAACAACAACAACTACATTAACTTAAATATGACCTAGACTTTTTAAAAAAAAAATCAAATCTGCTTTTTTACACTTGAGAAAATGAATCTTGTCATGAATTAACCTTTTCCCCCTTCCATCGAGTCACTGTGATCACATACAGCCCTGTGAGCATAAATGGTTGGCCGTTGAACGTGGCCAGAAACTCTGGGGAAGAGACCTGGGTGGTCTGCTGACCTCAGCCGACCTCACAGCAGAGTGAGCTCCACCCACAGTGACACTGTCCAGGGGGGAATAGTCATGGGTCACACTGACCATCTTTCTCTGTGGAAAAGCTGGTGGACTTGAACTACTGGCCTTTAAGTTAGCAGTCTGACCCATTACACACTGTGCCACCATCCTAGGGGGCGGGTCTATTCTTGTCACAGAGAAAGTAGCAAGAACTTGAAATTGACTCAGCAGC
>NW_006399754.1:36544221-36575448 GCF_000299155.1 Elephantulus edwardii
TTAAGTGCTAGTTTACTGAAATGGTTGCAAACAGAAAGGCTGGTGGTTAAAACCCTCCTCGAAGCTTCACAGGACCAACGCCAGAGTCTGCCCTGTCAGGACGACAGCCTCAGAAGCCTTGGAGTGGTCAGGAGTCCAAGCTAAGTCTGGTTCTCTTTCATGTGTGAGAGTCACTGTGTCTTGAACGTGTCTGAACGGGAATACAGTGCAGGCAAGAGACAAATCAATGCCATCGAGGTGGTTTGGATCTACGGTGACCCATGACTGGGTTCCTGAGGCTGTAAATCCTTATGAGCAGAGACAGTTGTCCCTTCGTGGGGAGAGACCGGTGCACTTGGACTATGGATCTCTCAGTCTGCAGTGTGACGCACTGCCACTGAACTTCCAGGGCTGCTTACAGGGCAGGTCTGCAGCCTAAATGCATCCGAGTGATAATGAACTTCAGCAGCTTGCGATGCTTGGTCGTCAGGCCAGAACCCCACTGAGGAGCTATGCTGTAAAATGACCTCCTGTTGTCCTAGTTCAGGGAAATTATTCTAATAAACATACCACCAACGAAAGCCAAAGGTAAGGAAATTCAGGATTCCTACCAACTTTTGCAGTCTGAAATCAATCAACTAATCAATTCCAACTCATTAATAATGACCAGTGACTGGAACACAGAAGTTAGACTGGTAGAGGGAAATTCCAGCTCAATGAAATGGGGCTGGAGGGCGAATGATTGGACTTCGTGTAATCAATGATCTGTTATTGTTATTAAGTGCCGTCGAGTCATAGGTGACTCATAGTGACCCTATGAATGAAAGTCCTCGACACTTGCATTTGCGACTCTCATCCTTTCTCCTGGTTCACAGCATTTCCGGAGGCAAGCTACTTGTGGAAGTGGATGCCACTCCTGCTTCCAAGCTTGTTTCAACCGGGCAGCTCCACCAAACACTGTCCACCATGGGTGACCATTATCACATTTGACACATCGGTGTCACAGTGTTTAGCATCACAGCAACCATGAGTTACCTCTGTACAGCAAGTGGACAAACCAGGGCTATAAGACCTAGAAGAATGTTTGACCAAAACAATTAAAACCAGGCTTGAGGGCCACGGATTAAAGTCACCCACCTTTGGCTTGGTAGCATCACCTTCTGTCCACTAGGCCAACTGAGCTCTCTCTATGCTGCTGTTGTTATATGCGGAGCAAATCATTAGAGAAGATGGGCTCTAAGAATGCTGTGGCATCAAGATTGGAGGAAGGGTCATCAACAACCTACATTATGCAGACAACACAACCCTCCTTGCAGAAAGTGTAAAACACTTGCTACAGGAAATCAAAGAGCACAACTTTCAACATGGATTATACATCAACCTCAGGATAGGAGGGGAAAGGATTGAAGCCACTCATTTTACCAATTTCATTTACTTGGATCCACAATCAATAGCCATGGTAAGAGTAGTCAAGAAATACAAACAAATCATTTCATTGGGGAAATATGCTGTTATGAACATCCCCAAAGTGTTAAAGAGCAACAATATAAGTTTTAAAACTAAGATGCAGAAAACCCCCACCACAACAAAAATAAACAGCTAAGATACACCTGATCCAAGCCATCATCTTTTCAATTACCTAACAAACTGTGGCTGACTCTGAGAAGAACGGGTATTTCGGAAGACTTGATTGTGCTTATGTGAAACCTATACTTGGACCAGGAGGCAGTCATTGGAACAGGGCAAGGGCATACTGTATGGTTCAAAATCAGGAAAGGTGTATGCCAGGGATGCATCCTGTCTCCATTCCTTTTCAATCTATACGTGAAACAGATCCTCTGGAAGGCTGGACTTTATGAGGAGGAATGTGCATCAGGATTGGTGGAAGACTCATCAACAACCTGTACTATGCAGATGACACAACCCTGCTTGCTGAAACTGGGGAGGTCCTGAGGTATTTGCTGCAGAAGGTCAAGGACTGCAGCCTTAAATATGGATTGAAGCTCAATATCAAGAAAACGAAGATTCTCACTACTGGGACAATTGACAGCATCACGAAAGATGATGAAGACATTGAGAAAATTTACATCACCTTGCTTGGCTCCACAATCAACACTCTTGGTACCAGTAGCCAGGAAATCAAAAGACAAATTGCACTGGGAAACTCTGCTGCTGTCACGGATCTCCCCAGAGTACTGAAGAGCAATGATGTCAGTCTAGAGACTAAGGTGTGCCTGATCCAGGCCATAGTCTCCACAATTACTTGTTGTGCATCAGAAAGATGGACAATAACTAAGAATGATGGAAGGAGAATTGATGCCTTTGATTTGTTATGCTGGAGATGAGTATTATATACACCATGGACTGCTAGGAGAACACACAGGTTGGTCCTGGAGAGGGTGAAGCCAGACTGCTCCCTGGAGGCAAGGATTCTGAAGCTTTGTCTGACATATTTTGGACATGTTGCAAGAAGGGACCAGTCCTTGGAGAGGGATGTTATTCTTAGGAGGGTGAAGGGACAGCACAAGAGAAGAAGACCCTCAATGAGATGGATTGACTCAGTTACTGGGGTAATTGGGGTAGGTGTGTTAGAGACAGCGAGGCTGGCTCAGGATAGGGCAGGGTTCAGAGCTGTTGTACACACGGTCACTACGAATCGCAAGTGACTTGACAGCACATAACAACAACATGACGGATCTGAAAGCTGGACAATGACTCAGATTCTTAGAAGAATTGATGCCTTTGAATTGTGGTGTTGGGGAAGAGCACTCAATACTCTGCTGACTGCCAAAAACAAACAAGTCTGTCTTGAAGAAAGTGCAAGCAGGGTACACCTTGGAGGTAAGGGTGGTGAAACTTCGTTGTCAGGAGGTGTCAGTCCCTGGAGAAAGACATCATTCTTGCAAAGGAAAGGTTAGAACAAGAGAGTAAGACTCAGTATGACGGATTGACATGGTGACTGTTACAAGGGGCTGACGTATGGTCGGAGACGGTGAGGATGGCACAGGAGCGCATGGGGCAGAGTCACTGCTCAGAGCGTCACAATGAGTTCCGGTCAACTAGACAGGATCTTACTACCACACATGCTTCCTACGGGCAAGCCGTATGCGATTTGATAGATTTAAATTTATTTGTATGCATGTTGTTTTGAAGGAGAGAAGTGATTAAGCAAAATGAGCACAAACCCTAGGGCCAGGCTAAGGGCAGAGAGATGGTAATGAAGTGAAACCGGAAGAACAGAGAGGGACTTCAAGTCAACACGCTGAAGTGGAAGGGCGGAAAGCAGAATATTCTAGAATGTGATGTGGGCTTCAGGGCCTGGGCCAGAGCTGGAGGGGCTGCATGGGAGGTGAACCGTCAGGAGAGAGAACCCTTGCTCACCACCTTCCACCTGAGTGTCAGGAGATGGACAAACTGACTTGGGCCCACTTGACCCTAGTCAAGAACAGGTGCCTCAGTTCTCAAGGGCACCACCAAGCAAAGACTTCTTTTGGTAATAAAATCTTGAGTCACAGGGTGCAGAGAGCCTGTGCTGTATAGTGCCTCCCAGCTGAGTAAATAATGCAAACACCATCACTGCTCAGGGAAGATTACAAAGGATTCTGATCAAAAGGGGTGAAAGTACGGAACAGAATTTAAAATTAGCAGTGGAATCCAGGGTTTTGGGGTCATTTAGACTGGATGAATGTCTCCAACCATTGCCAAGCAAAAATCTCTAAACTTAACGGAAACTATTGCTTGAAGTCTTCTTTGAATTAATATTTGAATGAGCAAAGAATATCTGCCTTAATCAGAAAAATAGTCCCCAAGCTCACAACCTTCAAGTTGGTTCCAGCTCACAGCAACGCTACGTTAGACTGCGAATCCTGGTGGGAGGAAGCTGTGTCCCTTCTTCCCTCGGCTGCTCGTGGATCCAAACTGCTGAGATTCACAGCCTTTGAGTTAGCCGCGTGACCCCCTCCAGACCGCCCCGGACGTGCCTGCAGTCGGCATGGACCCATGGCGAGCTCCGCTCCGTCTGGAGCCTGACCACGGGACTGATTATTTGGCCTGATCTCTGGGGGTTTGTCTGTTGAGACCTGCACTGCTAACGCTCAGGCCAGACCCCGCTGGGGGTTCCTCCCACCCCAGGTTCCACGGGAGAGAGATGGGCCCTCTCCTCCCACGAGATTTAAAGTTTTCGTCAGCTACAAGTCAGCTCTGACCCAACATTCCTGAGTCAGGAATTTCCCGTTCTGTTGACGTCACTGTAAAAGCACACGGTGAGTGCAGACACTCGCTGCCGCTGCTCCCAGGCTCTCTGTTCTTTGTCCTGATTGTCCTTCCAGGCTTTTCTCTCCTGTGCCATCTTTACTTGTTGCTGCTATTTAATAATGTCTTTCAAAACGAAACAGAAAATCCAAACAAACCCACAGCTGTTGCACGTGCCCTGCTCCCAGGCCCTCAGACACACAGCACTGCCTCCCAGGGTCTCCGAGACGCACATTGTCACGGTCCATCACAGGGTGACTGGTGGGTTGGAACACCCGACCTTTTAGTTAGCAGGTGAGTGCTTCAGCCACTGTGCCTGTGGCAATCGCATGGGGGTCAATTTAAAGGGGAGAAGCTGAACCTGGTAGAACACCTTGACGGTGCCAGGCACCTGGTGATGAGTAAGGTGGGCTCATGTCTGTTGTGAGTAACTCCCCGCAGCCTGTCATCTGTTGGGACGCAGGCTGCCGCATCTCTGTCCTATGTGCCGGCTGGTGGGCTCCGGTCACCGCTTCTCAGCCAGCAGCTGCGTGCTTAATCACTGCACCACCAGGCTCCTTCACAGATCTTACCAAGACGTTGCTCACACACCGTAAAGCCCTCCCATCGGTGGTATCATCTTAAATAAATACTTTCTTCTCACTGTTAGTTATGGATGTCTGTCAAAAGGAAGTCCCTGGGAGATGCAAGCATGTGTGGAGGTTGAAAGGTTGGAGGTCACTCGGATGTGCCTCGTAAGAAAGACCTGGTGACCCACGGCCACAAAGATGAGCCTTGACACCTACGGAGTGCAGTTCAGTGCTGGCACAGGTGGGGCTGCTGTGAGTCAGAGGGGGCTCTGTGCTGGCTGGGTCCTGTCACGTGCTGTGTGGCTTTCCCTCCCCACCCACGGACAGGATCAGACACAGGGCAGCTCAGACGTGGGGCAGCTCTGACGTGGGACAGCTCAGACTTGCTCAGTAAGCAACTACATAGACGACTTCTGTGTGTGTCTCACTCAACTACAGTTACTAAACAAGCTCGCAAATGCCACTTCCTGAGACGACACTGTGGTTCATTTAAGAAGGGCGGCTGTGCGGGTTCAGGGGAGGGAAAGGGTGCTCACTGTCAGTGAATAATAGTTCTCGCACCCCAGCTCCCACCTGCCATCCTCAAGCCAAGTGCCACTCACACTGTCCATAGGGCAGCGTAGCGGTGCCCACAGGGCTCATGAGACTGCCTTTCTCCACAGGGGCAGCTGGGGGGTTCAAACCACTCACTTTAGCTTAACAGTCACGTGCTTTAAACTGCATCACGTGACCCCTTCTCTAGACAGCAGACTTTAGATGTTGCTTACAGTGATAGGAAAGGTAACTCTGGATGAAGGTGATGTGTGCGCAGCTTGACAAAGTGAAACACATCACTAAAAACACACATGAAGAAAGGCTCAGGTGACACCTAGGGCAGTGTGATCGTGAAACAGGAGTGACAACAGCTACAATGTATGTGAGGGTGCACGTGTGTGTACGTGTGTGTGTAAGCATGTGAGTGTGGGGTATATGTGTAAGTGTGTGAACATGTGGGTGTACATGGGTGTGGATATATGGATGTGGGTGTATGTGTGTGGGTACATATAGGTGTGGGGGAAATATATTCACATGTGTGTGGGTATATATGAGGGGTACACATGTGTGAGGTACACACATGAGGTATATATGAATATCTGTATGCATGTGTGTGAGGATACGTGTGTGTGGGCATCACGCATATCTGTGAATATACATGAGCTTGTGTGGGCAAATACATGTGTGTGCAAATGCATGCCTGGATATTCATGCGTGTGTGTAGGCATGTGGAGGTGTGTGACCAAACACACACATGTGGAGAGAGAGAGAGAGAACCAGGCACTGTTTACTTTATATTTATATTTTTCCTTTAAATTTAATTTTAAATATAAGAAAAAAAAACAATGCTGTCACGTCAATTCTGACTCACCCTGACCCCACAGGGCTGAGCGGAACTGCAGGAATTCCCAGCTGTTGCCTTGATGGAAGCATCCCAGTGACGTTGCTAATGCATCAGGCTGTTAACCGAAAGGTGGACAATTAGGGATGGGCAGGCTCTTCCCAGAAACATTTTCACCCTCAGAAACCCAGTGTGTGTGTGTGTGGGGGGGGGTGGTGCAATGAGTCAGAATTGCCTAGATGGAAGGGTGTCTGGGACTGCCCAAGGGGAGATTTCTACACTCTCCTCATCTATCCCTCCATCTGTCCCTCCATCCGTCCCTCCTTCCACCCTCTCCCCATCTGTCTCCCCATCTATCCCTCTGTCTGTCCCCCATCCATCCCTCCTTCCACCCCTCCCCATCTATCCCCTTCTATCCCTCCATCTGTCCCTCCTTCTACCCTCTCCCTCCACTTCTCCCTTTTACCCCTCTTGTCATCTGTCTCTCCTACCCATTCCCTCTCTCCTCCTCCCACGCTTCCATCCTCCCTCCCTGCCATGTATCCCCCGTCCTGCCCTCCTCTCCCTGCTCCCTCCAACCCCTCTGTCATCCCTTCTGTCCACTCCTCCATCCACCTTTCTACCCACCCTTCTGTTCATCCCTCCCTCCCTCCCTCCCTCCACTCACCCATTTACCCTTTCATCCACATTTCTATCTGTCCATCCATCCCTTTATCCATGCCACCCTCTACCCCTCCATTCGCATCTCCTTCCACCTCTCCACACATCCATACATCCATCCTTCCACTCCTCCATCCACCTTTCCACTGCTCCCTCCATCTCTCCATCAATCCCTCCATTCGCATCTCCTTCCACCTCTCCACACATCCCTGCATCCATCCCTTCATCCATCCCTGCATCCATCCATCCATCCATCCATCCATCCATCCATCCATCCTTCCACTCCTCCATCTACCTTTCCACTGCTCCCTCCATCTCCCCATCAATCCCTCCATTCACACCTCCTTCCACCCTTCCATCCATCCTCTGTCCATCCTTCCATCCACCTCTCCATAAATCCCTCCACCTATCCTTCTATCCGTATCTCCATTCATGCCACCTTCCACCTCTCCATCTACCTCTCTATCCATCCATCCCTCCATCCACACATCCATCAACTTCTCCAACCACCTCTGCACCTATCCCTCCATCCACCTCCCCATCCATCCTTCCAGCCCCCTCCCACCCATCTATGTCCCTCTCCCTTCCTCCCTCTCTCCCTCCCTCCATCCTTCTATTCACCCCACCATACATCCCTCCATTCCCGCCTGGTGATGCTGCTTCGTGTCTCCTTCAGTATGTTTAACTTTTTAAACACCTGCATCTCGACAACAAGGCAGCCTTGTGTGGGTTGATAACCCACCGAGATAAGCCACAGCAAGCATGTTATCAGGTTCCTGGACCAGTGCCTTAGCAAACAGTTCCCTCACACGGGCTGGAGCTTTCATAAGCCCTGAACACTGGCTTCCTTTGACGAGCTGGATATCCCACCAATGTTGAGTGAAGGAGCTCACTGCTGGGGGTGCAGCACGAACAGTTAGGAAAACTCTTGGCTTGTTTTCCATGGACGGCTTCTAGAAGTTCTACTGGGAGACAATGTGAGTCTTGTGAAGAACAGAACAGCTTTAAGGGTCTGCAGGGCCACAGCTGTTTGTGTAAACACATTAAATGTGGCTAAATGATTAGTGCCATGAAGTCCCAAGCCCCTCCCAGGCAGGGTTGCCATCAAGACAAGTGGACAGCAGCATCTTTAACCAGCCTGCAGGCGAGCCAACGACATCAAGTGGAATCTTCCTCTTCTACAGTACGGATGTTAAATAGAAGGGGAAAAAGTGCCCTGCTGTTCCTGGTTCTTTCAACTTATTTCTTATAAAGTACAGCGATTAATAGGAAGCTGGAGCTAAGTGAGAAAGCTGCTGGCAGTTCCCTGCCAGAGACAGTCGATGCCACAAACAAGCAGCGTCAATGAAATGACATCAAAGACCTCTCTAAACACAAATCCTCATCCGCAAGTGGATTCTCACTCAGCTGGACCCCAGAGGACAGGAGCGAATAACCACACAGGGCTGTGATCTTTTCAGAAGATTCCTGATTTCAGGACAGTACTCTTGACAGAAGACCCACGTGGTATAGTGGTCAAGTGCTGGACTGCTAACTAGCCAGTCAGTGGTTTGAACCCACCGGCTTCTCTGTAGGAGAGAGATGAAGCTGCCTGGGCCCTGTGGGTGGCCCTGCTCCTCTGCGGGCCTGGGAAGGGGGTGGCAAGGGGCCGGCTCCACCTGAGGGCGGTGGGGCTGGGGGCCTGGTGATCTTCACAGAAGGAGAACCTCTAGTCTTTTCTCCTGCACCAAGAGTTCAACTCTCCTGCTTTGTGATAGTCGTGGAGGGTTTAATCATTGTACAACTGGATTCCTAACCAAACCCAACACAGATAGAGAGATATTAATGCTATCACTTCCCAGAGATGTATGACTTAAATTGGAAAAAAAAATACATACTAAAAATAATAGTTTGGTTCAGGTATTAAAAACCCTTTCTTCATGGTCTAATAGCCATTTGCTTATTTCTTGAATGTTGTGTTTTAAAATTAAATTTGACTCTGATTTCGAATCACTTCAGGAGCAATAGGCCGGGGTCTGGCTCAGCTCCGTCCTGGTGGGCAAAGCACCTGGGCAAAGTGGAAGGTAACTATCTCGCTGTTCTGTTCGTGTGGAAAATCCAAACCAAAAGCAGTAGCATCGAGTGGCTTCGGTTCACAGTGACCCCACAGTGTCGGCAAGGCTGAGAGCTTTCTCCTGTGGAGCAGCTGGTGGGTTTGAAACTCTGACCTTTGGGTTAGCAGCAGGCTGCTTGATCACTGTGCTGCCAGGGCCCCTGGTCTTTTCGTGTCCCCAAACGAAAGCCTCTGCGGCCCAGTCTGCCTTGACTACGGCTATGCCTCTCACCAGGTTTCTGAGGCTACAGATGTTAACAAACCTATCCTCTGCAAAGCAGCTGGTGCATTTGAACTGTGGACCTTTCTGTTAGCAGCCAGACTTATAACGCAGTACACCATGAGGACCACTCACTCCTAGTACAGTGTCAACCAATTAGAGAGGAAGATCTGGGACAAAGGGCCAATCTCCTGGCAGTATTTCCCTTGCCTGTTACTAATATTTTAGTAGATTTAGGTGTTTCAAATTATACTTAGGAAGATCTGCGTTCATTGTATTTAAGAAATCAATCTCTCACCCAGTGTGGGCAATCTCTGACTTCTCCTTGAGGTCCACTAGGTGGGTTCTCACTCACAGCACCCCCTGTGACAGAGCACAGCTGCCCGGTGCACCTGCCTAGGCCACCACCTTGATGGGAGCAGAGAGCCGGGACCTTACTGCCCCGCAGTCACTGAAGGGACTGGAATCCCCAAGTCTTCTGTTAGCCAAGCTCTTAGCTGAGGGCTAATTTCTAACAAATACCTGTCACTGTGCATATGTCCTTTCCACGTATATGGCATCTGGAATCATGCCCACAAGACCCAGTATCCTCCCATCCTGATAACACAGCTTGAGGCTGGCTTCCTGCTTCCTGCTGCCCCCATGCGTGGCGGCTTCCAGCCACTCCTCCTGAGTCAAATCCTTCTTACCTCAGGAAGGGAGTCCTGTGACTAATCCCTCCGGCTTCCCACATGCCCCGCCCTTCTCCTCTGACTGACCCCAGCTGTGTCACATCCCACAGGCCTCCGCCTCCGTCCTGACCACGCTGCTGGAGCACAGACAAGCTTTCTGAAGGAAACGTGTTTCTGCCAAATGGAGGTGATCTTACCCCACCCCCTCTGTACTCAAGTATCCTGATTTACACTCATTCACTCCACACTCAACAAAGAACCATTGAGCCCAGCTGCAGGCACCACGCCTGGTCACAGCACAAGGACACTGAGGGCTGCTCTGCCCTTCCCGGTGCCGGAAGGTGCTGGTGGCTGGACTCCAGCTTAGTGTGTCCAGTCAACACTACTGTAGAGCAGAGCTGCCCACAGAAGGTTTTAGGTTGTTGCCTTTATAGGAGCAGACCGCCACACCCCTCTCACGGAGAGCTGCAGGGTAGATTCGAACCACTGACCTTTTGCAGTAAGCAGCCAAGAGCTTGACTGCTGTGTCACCAGGGCTTCTTGCTTTCCTTATCTGAAACCAAACCCAAGCCACCACCGCAGAGCTCATCTGTCCTCCGACGGCCTTCCATCAGGTTTCTGAGACCGGAAGCCTTTCTGGGAGTAGATGGCCCATCTTCTCTTAGAGGATTTGAACCACTCACCTTTCATTTAGCAACCAGATGCTTTGTGCACTGTGCCAGTGACGATTTATGAGGATCAATTTTATCCCTCAATCCTCTTTTCCTCACCATCGTCAAGGAGCTTGGGGGCCTTGTCTGCTAGAAAAACTAAAGACTTTAGAAAAAGTCAAGTTCCATTTGAAATGTTTGTTGGCCAACTGTTATCTCCTCCAGAGCCCTGGTGGTCTGGTACATGAAGTGAGAGGCTAATCAAAGTGACGCGCCACCAGCAGCCCCCATGGAGGCGAAAGGGCCGTCCGCTTCCACTCAGAGCAGGGTTGTGATGAGGCAGGGCAGTCGCTACAGGCAGGCGGGGTTCCTTGGTGGTTTTATTATCACGCCTTTCCATGGGAGAGTCTGCTGTCAGGGACCTCTCCAAAGTACTGAGGAGCAATGGTGTTACTCTGGAGACTAAGGTGCACCTGATACAGGCCATGGTCTTTGTAATCACTTGCTATGCGTCAGAGAGCTGGACAATTACTGGGGATGATAGAAGGAGAATTGATGCCTTTGAGCTGTGGTGCTGGAGAAGAGTATTGAGTGCACCATGGACAACAAACAGGAAAACAGATTCATCCTGGAGAGGGTTAAACTGGGCTGCTCCTTGGAGGCAAGGATTCTGAAGCTTTGTCTGACATACTTTGGACATGTTAAGGAGGGACCAGTCCTTGGAGAGGGACATCATGCTTGGGAGGGTGGAGGGACAGCGCAGGAGAGGAAGACCCTCTATGAGATGGATTGACTCAATGACTGGGGTAATGTGGGTGGGTGTATTGGAGACAGTGAGATTGGCACAGGACAGAGCAGATTTTAGGGCTGTTGTACATAGGGTCACTGTGAGTCACAGGCAACTCAACCGCACATAACAAAACAACATTCTAGACTGGTTTATTATTATGCCTACACTATATGCTGATTTGAGAGATAGAAACAGAGGTAAAACTCAAACTGCTACATTGAAGGCATTGCAGCCAATGTCACCAAACAAATGTGGACCAACTGTTGAGTGGGAAACTAATATACTCCAAATGCTCACCTAAATCTCCTCTCCTCTCCTCTCCTCTCCCCTCCCCTCCCCTCCTCTTCACACACACACACACACACAGACACACACACACACACACACTACACAATGTCTCAGAAAACATCTACTTTATTTTAAGATTGAAGCTTAACATCAAGAAAACAAAGATTCTCACCAGTGGGTCAATTGGCAGCATCATGATGAACAGGGAAGAGTTTGAAGTTGTTCACAGCTTCAGCTTGCTTAGTTCCACACTCAACACTCTTGGCACCAGCAGTAAGGAAATCAAAAGATGAATTGCATTGGGAAAGTCTGCTGCGAGGGACCTCTCTAGAGTATGGAAGAGCAACAATGTCAGTCTAGAGACTAAGGTGTGCCTGATATAGGCCATGATCTTTGCAACTACTTGATATGCATCAGACAACTGGAAAATTACTAAGAATAAAAGAAGAATTGATGCCTTTGAGTTGGTGTTGGAGAAGAACAAACCATGAACTGCCTAGAGAACAAACAGGTCTCTCCTAGAGAAAGTGAAACCAAGCTTCTCCCTGGAGGCAAGGATTTTGAAGCTCCATCTCACATACATCCTTTGGGGACAGGACCAGGAGGGACCAGTCTTTGGGGAAGGACATCAGGTTGGGAAGGGTGGAGGGACAGCACAGGAGAGGAAGACCATGGATCAGATGGAGTGACTCAGTGACTGGGGGATGAGGGTAGGGATATTGGAGTCAGTGAGGCTGACTCAGGATAGGGCAGAGTTCAGAGCTGTTGTACGTAGACAGGGACTCGATGGCACATAACAACTGCAACAAGTGGCCGCCAATCAGAAGCATGAAAGGCAGCAGCAGCCCTGTCCTGAGACCAGTGTCGCTCTTTGAAGATGGAAGCCCCTTGGTTTGTGACTTCAGCACCCAGGTGGTGAAGGGCCCCTGTGCTGTGACCTCACCAGGGTCTGCATGTGGGGGTCTGGTGGTGAACTGCAGGGTGTGGTTCACACAAAAGCTGAGTGTGTCGGGGTTGGGGAGCCACCAGCAGCGCCGAGGCAGGAGTGAGTGGTCTCCACCTGTTCATCAGCTGGCAAAGCCCAGTGGAGGGGCACTGGCTCAGCACTGACCAAGTGGCCGTGAGGGGGTTTGATGTTCCTTCCTGTTGAGGCACTGGGGTCAGTGGTGGTTCAGGGGCAGACGTCCTGCCTTCCACGGGGCATCCAGGCTTACCAGGCTTATGTCCCACACCGGCCGCTCCTGGGTGACCACCACCCGTGTGGAGACTTCCTGCCGCTGGGACGTGAGTGATGTGACGTGCTCTCCCCAGAGCCACCAGACCGAGACAGGCTGGAGCAAGGCCTGGCAGTCGCTCCCACTATCCGTCTGATGGAGCCCACGGTCTCAGCCCCAGTGTGGAGCTGTCGTGCCCTGAGGCTGGCACCCCAGCAGCTGCCCTTCAGCCAGCTGCCCATGGGTCCACTCAGAGCTGTAACAACCTCCACCACAGAGCCCACACATGGAAGAAGACAGCTCCAGTCTCCGGTGTCCATTGTTGTTCTGTGCCATCGAGTCAGAACTGACCCGTAGCTGACCTGCCAGCATGTTTAGAGGCAGTGACTGCATGGGAGGACATGGCCCGTCCTTCTGCCCTGGGGCAACTGGTGGATTTGAACTATGTGCCTTTTGGATTGCGGCACAGCTTCTCAGCATGAGGCCACCAGAGCTTCCTGATGCCTGTCGTCAGTGGGAAGCATGTAACCTCTCTGCGTGATGGAGCAGAGAGTGCCTGTCCCCAGTGGATCGTTCACGAGGGAGCGAGGGTCAGGTCAGCAGAGTGCGGAAATGCGGGCTGTGCCTGCCCTGGCCAGTGCCCCCCGCCCACCCTGTAAAGGCGCCCACACACGGTGGGCACAGACCTTCCCGGCTAACACTGACGCGGAGCCAGCGGGCAAGTCCTCCTGGGACATTGGCCGCTCGGACGTGAGGCTCATACCCGAGATGCTTAGTGCTTGACCCGGCCTTTGAAGTCCTTCCATAATTCAGAGTAGAATGACCCCGGAGCGCACCCTCGGATGCTGCCAAATGACTTTCTCTGCCTGACCTTTGAGTGTCATTAAAAAAACCCCAATCCTCAATTGACCCTTTGTTGGGACCCTGTGCAGCTGCTCAAAGGGCCTTTGTGTGGGGCTGTGGGGCGGGGACCACGCGCAGCCCTAGGACTTTCCACAGAAGTCCCTCCCCAGAAGCACACAGCACTGACCCTGCGGCCCAGGACAACTTCTGGGAGAAAGTTCCGGAGCTAAAAATAAATCCCGGAGCATTGAGGTCAGAGGAGAAAAGTGGAGCGGTTGTAACGGCTACTCCTGTAGCCTTCGTGGGTCGTAAACGAGCTGATGACTGTAGCACAAAAACAACCCAGGGTCCAGCGGCACCTACGTGAAGTTCCCAGCCACTGACTGAAGGGCCGGGCTGGGACCCACCAGCCACCCCCTGGGGTCCTTCTGCCACCATGCCAGCCTCGGACGCCCCGTGTGGCCCCCTGATCTGCCCTACAGAGCTGCTGCGGTGGGTGGCGATGGAGAACCCGGCCAGGTGCCGTCAGGACAGGGGACTCATGATACCTCCTGTGTGTAAGGGTACAACCTGCCCCATGGGGTCCCCAAGGGTCGGGCCTTCCAGAGGGAGGTGCCCCAGTGGACTGCCACCTCTGACGTCAAGGGCTGCATCCAAGGTCACAGGTGACAGTGAAGCTAATTACGCCAGCAGCACTTGACGGGACCACTCCCTGCATTTCTCATCATCTCACAACAGTGGCCAGCTGTCCTTATGGCCACCACATT
Organism: Elephantulus edwardii; assembly: GCF_000299155.1. Lineage (NCBI taxonomy): Eukaryota > Metazoa > Chordata > Mammalia > Macroscelidea > Macroscelididae > Elephantulus > Elephantulus edwardii. The sequence goes on from NW_006399754.1 coordinate 36,558,591, forward strand.
GGCGACAGGGACACGCAGCTGTCCTTATGGCAGCCACGTCGGCAACAGGGACACGCAACTGTCCTTACAGCAGCCACGTCAGCAGTGGGGATATGCAGCTGTCCTTATGCCCACATTAGAGATGGGGACATGCAGCTGTCCCTACGGCGATGCTCCGGGGACACTCAGCTGTTCTTAAGGCTATCATATCAGCGACGTGAACACGCAGCTCTCTGTACGGCCACCTCCTTGGCGATGGGGATATGCAGCTGTCCTTAACGACCACCACGTCAGAGATGGGGCCTCGCAGGTGTGTCCTTCAACCATCACATGAGTGACGCACCTTACAGCTTTGTATAAAGCTCTGTCCTTCCCCACAGCAGGAGAAGGACGGGCAGTCTCCTCTGGGTGGTCCACAGCCTCTGAACACCTGCTGGGGGGCAGCTCTGAGTGGTTCCCACAATGTGCCCACCTCACCCTCCCAACCGAAGCCAGCCCAATGCCCTCGCAGCCCTAGGTCACACAGCTGAGGTGCACGGAGTGGCCCTGGCGGACGCATCATGTGATCACAAGCACAGCAGCCAAGGAAAGCGTAGACCTACCCGAGGGGACTAGAGTCGGGGTCGGGCTCCTGCCCATTAACGCAAAGGCGGGTAAATGGTTTCAGTGGCTAAATATCACCAGCATTTGTCCAAACGCTGTGAAAATCATCACCCAGCCACTCAAGGGTCACCGGCCACACCTGTTTATTCTGCCTTCACTGTTGTAATCATGGAGAAGGACACATTGCCTGGTCTCGTGCCAACCCCACGCCGACCCTGTGCTGCGCCGGCCCCGTGCTGCGCCGGCCCCGTGCTGCGCCGGCCCCATGCTGCACCACACACAGTGCCCTTCCCCAGCATCCCATCTCTCCTGGCAATGTATCCCAAGTAAGTGAGTCAAAATCCCGCCTTTCTTGCTTCTAAGAAACATTCCAGTTGCTTTTCCTCTGAGGTGTGTTTGCATGTCCCTTGGCCTGTCGTGTACCCAGTGCTCTTGGGCAGTACCCGGTAGTCCGCACAATGTAAATGTTCCTCTTGTGTTTGCTACTGTAACGTTACTGGCATGGCCTCATTCCTGATTTGATGTTTAAATAAAATGGAGACAGGTGGATTTCTTTTCCTCTTACAGCTTTCGCTGTCCATTCTTTCTCAGTGAAGGCAGAATAAACGCCTTCACTTCACTAACTCCACAGATTTAAAAGAAATGCATGCAGTCGAAATAAAGCCCTCGCTGGCTGACTGCCCAGCAGATTGCCAGGCCTTTCCTCTTTGGTGTGTCGGCGTGGATCAGAACCTCTGACCTGTGGGTGGCAGTCAAGGATGTTAACCTTTCTGACCACCTGGGAACTCCACATGGATCTTATTCAGAGGAGAGGGGTCTTATTCTGAGAGAGGGGTCGGCGAACCCCAGTAATCCCCACTTCTGGTTGGGCAGGTGTCATGGCCGCATGTGAGGGCTGCTGTGTGTGACTCAATGACAACTCCCAACAGTGACACACTGTGGCAGGGAGCCCAGTAGGCCCCGCTGGTAACTGAAAGGTCAGTGGTCTAAATCTACCCTAGATCCTTGGGGGAAGACTGTCCACCCACCTCCATAAAGCCTGGAGAACCCCATGGGGGTTGTTCTTCTCTGTTATATGAGGTCTAGGATTTAGAACCCACTGAACAGGATTAAGATGCAGATCTAGCTCCTTTGGCTAAAGCTGGAGTCTACTTCAGAGCCCCTGACAGCCACGGTATGAGAACAGGAGAAAGATGCAGGCATCTGCTTCCGTTAAAGAAAAGTGGAGATGACAGTGTTGAGGCCCCTGGGTGGCAATTAGACACGGTCCTCCAGGGCCACTGCAAGATGGAATGGCCTCACTGGCTACAGATCCTGTCAGCTTTCTCGTTATGAACGTGGCTGCTGTAACAGATGAACCTGCCTTTCACTTCATTGCACGATGTCGAAGAAAAGATTTCTCTGTGTATGGAATACGATTCTTTACCATTTACTCACTTCAAATACTCCACTTCACGCCCTCCATTCACTGTCACACAGCCACTCCACACATGGTTAGCTCCTTTAAGAGGGCCCACACATTGCCCTCTTCACTCTTTTGTTATTCCTGTGACCTTCAAAACTCTTCCAATTTATCAATCCCCTCCCCATAAGTTGTAATTGAGGAAATGGCAATGGATTTGAACACCATACAACCAGGGAGACCTGGTAGCACAGTGGTTAAACACTGGCTTTTAAGCAACAGGTCAGTGGTTTGGAGCCTCTCCTGGGAAGGAAGATGAGGCAGTCTACCCAGCAGAGAAGACCACCTTGCTGTGAGTTGGCACTGACCATATGGCAGTGGGTGCAGTGGGCCTGGTTTTGTGGATAGGGACCTCCGGGCTGTATCCCAAAGGCTGTGTTGCTTCAGAGGCGTGGATCCCCCAGTGGCTCCATGGTAAAAGATGGGTGGTCTTCCCCTGCGATGTTACAGTTTTGGAAACCACTGGAGGGTCCACTGAGTCAGCCCAACTGCACAGCTCCATGAGTTAAAGGAAGTCTGGATTGATGGGGAAAGTCAAGGCAGGTCGACCTTCATATGAATGAAAAAATAACCCTAGAAAATGAAACTTTAAGGAACATTTCATTAAACCTACAAGTCACTAAAAATTTCCAATGCAGACTTCCCATTGGGTGTCCCCCAGAAAGGCCATGTGGGGAGAAAACATTTTCTGTGAAGGTAAAACCACAGCAGAGTGCTATCTATAGAGACCTGACAGCAGCAGTGGCCTTGACGTGACAGGTGGCCATGGCTTTCCCTCAGGGCCTCCTTTGAGAAATAATTCTGGGCATGCTCTTTCTGGAATCCTCCTGTCCAGCCTGTCAGAGGCTGAGGTCCTTTTCATCTCTGACATACTTGAACCCACAGCTGCATTCCCTGGGGTGACAGGTGGGCAGAGTTTGGACAGCTAGTTTCCCACAAGCAAGTGGGTAGTTCAAGGGCAAAGCGGCTCACATCACTGGACAGGGCATCTGCCTGTCTGCGCAGGCCACCATGGAGGCCAAAGCTCAGACTTTAACTGAGATCCAATTAATTCATTGTTTCACCGCAAGAAAAAAATAGCTTCCAGGCCCTTAAAGTGGCAGCTACTGTGTTGTTAGGTGTCACAGTGGGTCCTCCCGCTCACAGTGGGTCATGTAAGAGGGGACAGACCCTTCCCACTCCTGCCCCATCCCCACCATCACCTCTGCATTTGAGTCCCTTGCTGCAAGCCCACCTGTCCATCTCACTGAGGGTCTGCCTCCTTCCCATGACCCTCCACATTACCAAGCACAGTTATCTTTCTCCAAGTCTAGTCTAGGTCTAAAGAAGAGATGAAAAAAGAATATTTCATTGGAGTTGTGGATGTCTAAGGTTTACCAGTCAAAATTGTCTTTACTAGTCAAAAGATTAACCATTTGTTTTATGCTTAAGTGATTTTTGTATTAATGAGAGAAGATCCTGTGCAGTTGGGCAGGACTATGAAGATCCACAAGGGGACTGGCCAGGCGAATCATTCTACAAGGGGATGGGCTAGTCTTGCCATTGAATTGGGTAAGCCAGAGTGAGAGAGAGACAGGTCCCCCCACACCCTACCAGTGAAGAAGAAAGAGACCACCACTAGCAAAGAAACCTGACCACCAGGAAAAGGCCAGACATGGCTGAACTGGAGACATGATGTATGATGCAGCTTCGGGGAGGTGGGGCGAGGGGAAACAATATTGACAGAACTGAGAACTATGTTGGACAATTGTGGGTGGGAGGAAAGCCAATATTGGCAGGACTGAAAACTTTGGAACCACTGGCCTGGAGGCACAAGGCTCAAGACTGAGGTGCCTGTGTGCACATTTTTATTATGTTCTTTCATTAATTTGGATTATAACCTTTTGACTTCCCCAATGTAGTTCTGTGTGGTCTGTGAGCTATCGCATCATACTTTGGACCCAGAACAGATTGGGACTGAGGTAAGTAGAAAGATGTATGGAGTGTGGAGGACATGTCTGACCTCGTGGGGGTTGCTTTGTGTTATTGATACTGTTGACAGGGACAGTTCCCTTTTGTGAAGTTGGTAAAGGTCAGATACGGTCATCTCCATGTGGCTCTTGCTCTTTTTACAGGAGTTCAGCCACAGGAATTGGGTACATGAAGGAAACAGTGACATTTATAGGCTGAAGGTTGGAGCACACCTGGAGGTTCTGTGGAAGAAAGGGCTAGTGATCTGTTCTGAAGGTGGGAGCCTCACCTGGAGGTGCTGTTTCTTTAGGTTGGAGCACAAGTCTCTGACACATGTGAGATCACAGTGGTTCAGAGATGGCTTACCTGTAACTGGTTGAGGACTGGATACAGTCAGCCCTGGGCCACATCTGTACTGGGTGTCAGTGAGGTAGATGGAAAATTTACTAGATGTTCTGTGAAAAAACAAAACAAAATTTTAAAAACTTAGTGATGTAATAGATACAACAAAAGTTGGACTGAGCAAATGAAAGAGACTTTATTGCTGTCAGAATGACCAACGTGTTTATTATTTTCCGATCATGGGAGCTGTGACATTCTGGTAGGGCCACCACGGTGCTGGTGAAGGCCATTAAACAGAGCACAACCCATCTGTCTTGGACAAAGCACAGCCAAGATGCTCCCTAGAAGCAAAGATGGTGAGACTCACGGCAAAGGCTTTGGACATGTTCTTAGGAGAGGCTGGTCCCTGGAGAAGGACGTGGTGCTTGTTAAGTAAAAGGTCAGCAAAGGAGAGGAAGACACTCAGTGAATGGACTAGAAGAGTGGCCACAATAAGAGGCTGGAAAACAACTATGAGATATCATCTCACCCCAGTCAGAATAGCAAAATTTAACAGAACAGCAAGCAACAAATGCTGGCGAGGTTGTGGAGAAACTGGAACCCTTATTCACTGTTGGTGGGAGTGTAAAATGGTGCAACCACTGTGGAAGGTGGTGTGGCGCTTTCTCAAAAAGTTGCAAATAGAGATACCATTTGACCCAGCAATTCCAGTACTGGGAATATACCCCAAAGAGACCATAACTGCCACCCAAGCAGATGTATGCACACCCATGTTTATCACCGCTCTGTTCACAATAGCAAGGAGATGGAAACAACCCAGGTGCCCAACAACAAACGAATGGATAGAGAAGCTGTGGTGTATTCACACAATGGAATACTATGCTGCATTGAAAAACAAGGAACTCAGGCAATATTATTCAAAATGGGTGAGCCTGGAGGACATTATGCTGAGTGAAATATCTCAGTTGCAAAAGGACAAATATTGTATAGGACCACTGGTATAAAATGGGACTGATATCAGGGTTGGAGTAAGACTGAGAAAAACTGGATAAATTGTGTATACTGCACTGAAACAGATGAGGGATTGAATAATTTAAAAGCGATGTATGATAGGGTATTATGGTTATCACAAGAGTCCACAATTAAGGTTGCATAGTGGAATGTACTTGGGGCAGGGGGATTGTGTACCAGGGAGGGAGTCTGTCTTTTACTTTTGAAAGAGAGGAGCGAACTGTGGGGCGGGGGGAGAGAGCTGGGCGGGTAGAGAAGTGCAGCAATGAATGAATGGAAATCCAAATTCTCTGTAAATGTTCATTAAAATTATTTAAAAAAATAAAATAAAAAAGAGGCTGGGACACAGAAGAGATGGGGGTGGTGGGCAGGACCAGGAAGAGTTTTGTCAGAAACTCAAGATCGTTATATATCCCTGGCTGTGGCACCAGTTATATAATTGCTGATGTTAGATGGATCTTGGCTGAAAGCAGAGAATGACAGAATGATGCATACTTGAGTTTTATTCACTACGCAAAAGCATTTGAATATGTTGCTATTGTATGTACCATCAAGTAGCCTGTGACTCATAGTGATCCTCTGACCTCTGCCCTATCCTGAGCCAATCTCATTGCCTCCAACAGACTTAATCCCATTGCTTCAGTCACTGAGTCAATCCATCTCATCCAGGGTCTACTTCTCTTGTACTGTCCCTCTACCCGTCCAAGCATAATGTCCCTCTCTAAGGGCTGGCCCCTCCTGGCCACATGCCCAAAGTATATAAGACGGAATCTCAAAATCCTTGCCTCTAGGGAGCAGCCTGGTTTCACCCTGTCCAGGACTGACCTGTTTGTTCTCCTGGCAGTCCATAGTACATTCAACACTCTTCTCCAGCACCACAACTCAAAGGTATTAATCTTCTTTCTATCATTCTTAGTTATTGTCCAGCATAGCAAGCAGTTGTGAAGACCATGGTGTGTATCATGTTCACCTTGGTCTTCAGACTGACATCGTTGCTCTTCAGTCCTCTAGAGAGGTCCCTGACAGCAGATTCTCCCAATGCCATTCATCTTTTGATTTCCTGACGGCTTCTGCCAAGAAGTGGAACCAAAGCTAAAGTTATCAGCAATCTCAGTCTCTTCTCCATACATCATGAAGCTGTCAACTGGCCCAGTGAAGAGAATCTTGTTTTCTAGATATTGAGCTTCAATCCATATTGAAGACTACAGGTTGGTTTTTTTTTTACCTTCTGCAGCAAATGCCTTATGTCTTCTTGATTTTCAGCAAGCAAAGTTGCGTCATTTGTATAACACAGGTTGTTGACTAATCCTCCTCTAATCCTGATGCCACATTCCTCCTTATAAAGTCCAGCCTCCCGAATGATCTGTTCTGCATATAGATTGAAAAGGTATGCAGCTAGGATGCATATCTGACACACACCTTTCCTGATCCTGAACCATGCAGTGTTACCTTATTCTGTTCTGAGAAATGCTTCCTGATCCAAGTATAGGTTTCATATGAGCACAATCAAGTGTTTTGGGATTCCCGTTCTCCTCAAAGTTAGCCACAATTGGTTGTGATTTATATGACAAATGCTTTTGCATAGTCAATGAAAGACAGATAGGCATTCCTCTGGTAGTCTCTGCTTTCAGCCAAGATCCATCTAACATTGGCTAAAATGTTCCTAGTGCCAAGGCCATTTCTAAACTCAGCCTGCACATCTGGCAGTTCTCTGCTGATGTGCTGTTCCAGTAATTTCCGGATAATCTTCAGCAGGATCTTGCTTATGTGCGTTATTTGATTATATATGCATCACAATAAATTATGACTAACATTGAGAAGAATGGGAATCCCAGAACATTTAACTGTACCCATGAAAAACCTACGCATAGACCAAGAAAATGTCTGAACAGAGCAAAGAAACATTTCAAGGTTTAGAGTCAAGAAAGGTGTGCATCAGGGCCGTATTCTTCCTTTACACCTATTGGTATGTACGCTGAGCAAATCACTCAAGAGGCTGGACTTTATTAAGAGTGTGGCATCAGGATCAGAGGAAGTCTTGGTGACAACCAGTGTTACATAGATGTCACACTTTGTTTGCAAAACGTAAATAAAACTTAAAGCACTTGCTGTAGAAGATAAAAAACTATAGTCTTCAATATGGATTCTATTTCAACATCAAGAAAGTAAACATTTTCACCACCAGGTCAACAGGCACCATCATAGTAGATGGAGAAAAGATTGAAGTTGTCAACAATTTCCTGTTACTTAGATCCATGATCAACACATACGGTAGCAGCAGTGAAAGAAATCAAAAGATGTATTGTGTTTGGGAAATCTACTGACAAGGACCTCTCCAAACTTCTAAAGAGCATTGATGTCAGTCTAAAGACTGAAGTGCAACTGGTCCAAGCCAGGGTCTTTTTAATTGCTTCATATGCAGCTGAAAACTGGACAAAGAATAAGGATGACAGAAGAAGAATTGACGCTTTGGATGAGTCCTGTACATGGATTGTGCATGGACTAACATACATGGACTGCCAAAAGAACAAAGAAGTCTGTCTTGGAGGAAGTATAACCAGAGAACTTCTTTGAGGCAAGAATGGTGAAACTTCATTTCACGTAATTTGGGCATTTTGTTATGAGAGGTTAGTCCTTGGAAAGAGACGTTACGCTGGGAGAGGAGGAGGGTCAGAGAAAGAGAGGAAGACCTCCAGTACGATTACTGACCAGTGACTGTGACAGTGGGCTCATGCATGCCAGCGATGGGGGGTGGTGCGGGGAGGGCAGGGGTCAGACCTGCTGTTTAGAAGGTCACTATGAGTCATAGTCGACTCAAGGGCTCCTTAACAACAACATTTAGTGGTTAAGTGTTTGCAGTGGTTAATGGTGTGTTGACTTGCCCATGCCCACGGATGTAGGGTAACTCTGCTCTGTGCTATAAATTCTGGTTGATACTAAGGAGGCAGGTGGGCTCGGTGGCAGAGCCCCTAGTGGGTAGCAATGCTGATGTAAAGACCTTCTCTCTCTGGCAGTTCGAGCCCACCAGCGAGCCTGAAGGGAAAGATGGGTACCTCTTCCTGTACCCTGTGCAGCCTCTGAAAACCCACTGGAGGGTCAAATGAGAGTCACTTCTAACAGGAATTGGCTCAGGGGTGTGGTTTGAAATGAATACATGTGTTTGGTCTCTCTGGCAAAAAGCAAGAGAGCTTTTGTGCAGCCTACTCTGCCCACCTGACTCACGGCCTCCACCTTGGATGGGCAGCCCGACTTGCTCACTTTGGGCTCATGATATCCAATGCCAGCATCTGTGACCTACTCCCAAAAACCACTGACTCATCAGCCTCCAAAGCCAGCTGCCTGAGACCTGCTGGGCAGCTGATGACCGGGACTCACAAGCTGAGCCTCTCTCCTGAGAGGTGACCCACAGACCTGCAGCTCATCAACCTCTAAAGATGTGAGTCATGAGCACAAAATAAATCCGGCTCCGTGTTTGTGTGCATGTGTGTATATATTTATTTCTATCACCTCTCTATCTCTTTCTTTCTCTCATGTCTGTCTATCTATATTTCTATATGTCTGTCTGCCTGTCTGTCTTATCTATGGGAGCTCTGGTGGCTTCTTGCTGTTAGGTGCTATTGAGTATGACTCCTAGGGACCGTATGAACAACAGGTCTGAACTCTGTCCTGTCCAGTGCTGTCCTTACACGAGACTGTTACGTGCAGCAGGAAAGAAGGATCTTCACTTGTCTCCACCATCTTTGTTCAGAAGCCCTGACTTTTCGTTCTTTCTGGTAAGGAATTGCACTGCTAATGCAAAGGCACATGGTTCAAATCCACCAGCTGCTCTGTGGGAGAAAGATGGGCAATCTTTTCTCAGGCAATTTACTGACTCTGAAAACCCAGGGTCAGCTACAGTCTGGTTCCAGCTTGATAGTACACAACAACAATTATCTATCTATCTATCTATCTATCTATCTATCTATCTATCTATCTATCTATCTATCTATCATCTAAGTAAGAGCCATTGGTTTTGCTTCTCAAGTGAGCCCAGCCTAAGCTGACCATCAGCTGGGAATTGAAGAGTTGGCAGAACTTACCGTTTGTTCCTCAAGGGAAAGGCGAGGTGTCTGCTTTGGTAAAGACCCCACCCTGGAGGTGCCAGGGTAGTTCTGCCGTCGCATGGGGTCTCTGTGAGTTAGTATTGACTCCGTGGCAGTGGACCAGCCTGTCTGCTCACAGGTGGTTCAGGTGACATTGGTGGCTGTGTGTGCAATTCCTCCAGCCCCTGGCCTCTTAGAGTGAGTGTGCTTCCTTGGGACCCTGGGCCACCGCAGGAATGCCTCTCAGACCCCTCTGTGTCTCACTGTCCCCAGCCACCACCTTGGCCTTCATACAGCAGATGTCCCATTTCTGGTCTGAGGCCCCCCGCTGCTTCTCTCAGGAGGGTCTTTCTTTTTTGTGATTGAAAGAACAACAGAGCATTCTGCTTTGATCTTCTGCACTGTGGGTAAACACATCCCTTTTGGAAGCTACCCCGATTATTTTTTTAAAACTTTAAGAGGAAACAGTACAGTTAAGAGAAGACTGATGTCCACAGCTGTCCACCTGCTCCCATGCTCTCTGAGCTGCCTTCGGATCAGCACGTCCTTAGCCACACAGCCGGGTTTTCATCTGCATCCAGGACCTTGGAGAAGCCTCCTCACCATCTGTGGAGATGCACACAGCTCCGTCACCACCGAATGACATCAGCAGTGATCTCATCATCCATCGCGGCCACAGGGCATCAGTGGTGAGCACTGTCCTCGCAGCCCAGCTCAGGGCCTCCGCGGTGACCATCCTTGGTCACAGTCGTGGGGCCTCAGCGATCACAGCCTCAGGGCATCCAGCCATGATCATGTCCCTCACAGCCGCAGGGCATCAGTGTGATCATCGTCCATCGTAGCCACAGGGCATCAGTGGTGAGCATTGTCCTCACAGCCACAGGGCCTCAGGCGTGGTCTTCGTCCACCACGACCTCAAGGCATCACAAATCACAGCCGCAGGGCCTCGGCAGTGACCCTCCGTGGTCACAGTCACAGGTGATCATCATTCACGTGGCCACAGGGACTCAGCAGTGATCACTGTCTGTCACAGCCACAGGGCATCAGTGGTGAGCATTGTCCATCAACCACAGGGCATCAGCAGTGACCATCCTTGGTCACAGCCATGGGGCATCAGTGATCACAGACTCAGGACGTCAGTGGTGAACATCCTTGGTCAAGGCCATGGGCCATAGGTGCTGACCATCTTCCTGAGAATGTCGCTTCTCCACTGGAGGGTGACAAGCTTTGTGTTGGTTCCGACTCAACAGCACACAACACCCCCCACCCGTCCTCCCCTGCCCCGGGACTCAGACTTCCTAGACATGAGACAAGGGACCTAAAGAGAAATACAGAAGCACTTTCCTGTAGGTCTAATTGGGTGAGGAGAACTCCTGGGAGCTTTGTGAGGGCTGAGACGTAACCTGTAGCCCGACAACTGTTGATTGTGTGCGGTCAGGTCGTACTGACTCTACAGCCTCCCACGCCCAGCGGCGCCGCCCCCAACCTCCCACCCCCACCCCCCAGGGCTCCCAGTCTGTAAACTGCCTGGTTCTCAGTTCCATGGCTGCTGGCTGAGCTCAAACTGGCGACCTTTCTAGTCAGTGCAGGAAATAAATGCATGTGCGTGCACACACGTAAAAGAATCAGAATATCCTGAAAAGTTGTTGTTGTTGTGTGCTGTCAAGTAGGAACCAATCCACAGCTGACCCTCCTTTGGGCTTTCAGAGGCAGTAAACAGCGTGGGAGGAGCCTGCCCAAGTTTCTCCCTGGAGCAGCTGGGGATTTGAACCACGTGCCTCTGGGTTGGCCGTGCAACACTTTACCAAAAGCCAGAAACAGGAAACACAAGTGCAAGGGCTCACACACACAAACACACAGATACACCGACTCAAAACCGACTCTTCAAAGCTGGCTAAGGCCTCCCAAGCCCATCACTGTCCGCATGAACAGGTCTGGTCACTGCCCTCTAAAAGAAGGACTTGACTTTGAAGCACTTGCTGAGTCTGTATCACCCTTGTATTTCTAATTAAGCAGCACAACTCTCTCAGGGAGGGACGCCCCCACAGCTGTATCTACTCACAGGAAGTGGGCAATGCCGAGGCCTGAGTATCCCAGGGCCCCTTCTGACACAGCTGTAGCTGGCTCAGGACGAGTGACCCACTGAGAGTACTGCCCAGACACCCCGTCACCCTGGCTCCTGTCCTGAGGAGAGCTCTCCTGCAGTCCACGGACAGTGCCCCCACAGAGGTCATCATCCAGAGGTTACTGGTAAACCTTGTTTTCTCTGCTTCCTTGATTGGAACTTTGGAGTCACTTCCTTAAGGCAATGTGCTGCCCTTGAGCTTCACCTCGGGGATAACAAAGCTACAGGCACAGACGAGAGAGCTTCCAAAGAAGCACAACTGTTCAGAGTCAAGTTGTTCACCACAAGGTCAGGGGTTCAAAGCTGGCTGGTGGCTCATTGGTAAATGGCCTGGGATTAGCTTCTGAATTGATCACAGCCTTGGAAACCACCCCCCCACACCCCCCATGGGCCAGGTCTCTGTCATCCAGGGTCAAAGTGAATCGGAGTCAGCCTGGCGGCACCACCCAGCAGCCCCTGGGAGGCACACAGGACTGGGGATTTCTCCCATTGTCTTACCTATTGGGAATGGGTATGTTGTCGTGGAAAGCTGGGTGAAGGCCACTCAATCAACAAAAGTCCCCAATGACCACAGCTCGCCTGTTGATTCCATTCAGACTCCCAGAACTCCTGAAGGTCTGAGAACAGCCACCAGATCTCCAAGGGGAGAGAACTTTCCCGAAGCAGATAGCCACTCCTGCTTCCCTTTGAATAGGTGAGTGGGTTAGAACTGATAACCCTTTCACTTAGCAGCTGAGAGCTTCAATCACTTCAACAACAAGGATCCTTAAATGAATCCCAAACCCAAACAAGCCTATGCCTATAAGTCAGGCCCAACCCCCAGCAAGCTGAGCCCAGGTCAGAGCGTGGCAGACACGCTGAGAAGCACTTGGCCGCACCCTCTCCAGGACATAGCTGTTTGTTCACCTGGTCGTCCACGGGGCATTTAGAGCTCTTCTCGAGCACCACAACTCAAAGGTATCCGTTCTCCTGTCATCCTTATTCAATGTCCAGCTCTCAGATGCACAGCAAGGGACTGAAAAGGCCGTGGTCTGAATCAGGCACACCTTAGTTTTCAAACTGGCATCATTGTTCCTCAATAATTAGGAAAGGTTTCTGACAGCAGACTTTCCCAGTGCAATGTGTCGCCTGGTCTCCTGACAGCTGGTACCAAGTGTGTTGATTGTGGGTCCAAATAAGATGAAGTTGTTGACAGTTTCAGTGTTTTCTCCATCCACCATGATGCTGCCTATTGGTCCAGTGGTGAGGATTTTTGGTTTTGATGGTGAGATGCAATCCAAATTGAAGATTGTAGTCTTTGATCTTCTGCAACAAGTGCTTCACGTCTTCCTCACTTTCAGTGAGCAAAGTTGTGTCATCTGCATAACCAGTTTGTTGATGAGTCTCCCGTCAATCTTGATGCCACATTCTTCTTCACAGAGTCCAGCTTTTCAAATTATTTGCTCAGTATGCAGATTGAATAGATAACGGAGAAAGAATACAGCCTTCGCTCACACCCTTCCAATTTTAACCCAAACTGTGCCCCTGGTTTTTTTTTTTGGACAATGACTTCTTGGTCTAGGTCAAAGTTTCATGAGAATGTAATGAAGTGTTCTGAGATTCCCATTTTTTTTCAAAGTTAATCATGTTTGTTATGGTCCACACAGATCCAAACCCATACAGTTCAATTTACAGGGTGGTCTGGGACTGGACCCACGGTATCCCTGAGGTGCCCCTGTAAAGACTAATTCTTCTCTAGGCATGGCAGGTGCAGGCCCATGGCATCCTCAGGGGAGACGACCCTGTCTTGTCTGCTTGCCAGCCCTGATTGGGGTGGGGGTGCTTCACAGGCCCAGCTTCCCCGGGCAGGACACACAGACATCGGCTTCAGAACAACCACACTTTCCAGCACGCTCCCCTCACATCTGAATGTCTCCCCGCTCTCACTGCCTTTACTAGCTTCTGTCTGGCGTCCCCTGGCCTGTGTCCACCCCCATGGTCATAGCAGCCCTGCAGGGCAAAGCAGACGTACAGCTTCTCTAAAGGCCTTCCACGTGGGCACTGCCCAGTGCTGTGGCGCCAGGGCTGGGGCGGTGGTCCTCGGGCAGAGTCCCCCGTGGTCCTCGAGCAGGGTCCCCGTGCTCCTGGGGCAGGGTCTCCGTGCTCCCGGGGCAGGGTCCCCGTGCTCCCGGGGCAGGGTCTCAGTGGTCTTGGGGCAGGGTCCCCGTGGTCTTGGGGAAGGGTCTCCGTGCTCCTGGGGCAGGGTCCCCGTGGTCCTGGGGCAGGGTCCCCGTGGTCCCGGGGCAGGGTCCCCGTGGTCCCGAGGCAGGGTCTCCGTGGTCCCAGGGCAGGGTCCCCGTGGTCCCGGGGCAGGGCCTCCATGGTCCCGAGGCAGGGCCTCCATGGTCCTGAGGCAGGGTCCCAGGGCGGTGACTTCTGCAGAAACTCTGCCTCCTCACTCTCCCAGGGGCAGCAGGTGAATCCTACCCCCAGCCCCCCAGTCAGCAGCTGAGCACTCAACCACTGCATCACTAAGTCTTGATTACAGGCATTTTATTTGTCTACGTAAGGGAGGAGGTTCAAATCCCCCAGCTGACCCTCCGGAGGAAGAAGAAGGGTAATCTGAGGGCGGCAGAGCCTCTGAAGCCCAGCTGCAGGGTCAGCTACGCCTTGTTGTTGTTGGGTGCTGTCGGCTAACTCACAGCAATCCCGTGAACAGCGGGCCCTGTCCTGAACCCTCCTCCCGTCTCTGTTACGATCAAGTCCACTGTGGAGTCATCACGTCAGTGGGTCTTTCTGGGTCCTCTCTGTAGGGGACCCTCTGCCCTTTCCAGCATGATGTCTCTCTCAAAGGTCATCAGAGTTGGTTCCAACTAAACAGCCATGAACAGCAACAACGTCAGCATCTGTCTACCTCGCTCTCTCGTGCTCTGCGTGACGCAGTCCTGCAGAATGGAGGCTCCCGCAGGGTCTCACGGCTGCCGTCGTCCAGGGGCCACTGTTACAGCTATGTCCCCCAGGGCAGCTGGTGAGTTTGGCCCTCCCACCCTTCAGTCGTCACTGAATGTCTCTCCATCGTGCCCATGGCTCCTTGTACTGGGAAGGGCATCTCAGAGTCGCTGTAATGTGCCACTTGGCTGGAGCCCAGGAGCATGAGGGGATTGTTGATTCACGCCGTCTTCGCTAAGTGCTCAGTGTGAGCTGCCAAGATCACGGCTGTGTGTGCCTCTTAGTGGCAGGAATGGCCTCTGCAGAGACCAGGCTGGCAGCTGGCTGTGAGGCCCGCTAGGATTTGTTGGAAAGGTTTAGGGTGACTTCCCCTCGTTTGGGTGACAAGGAAGATGATAAGAGTCAAATCGTGGAGCAGAGAGCTGGGAAGGGCAGGTTAGGAGTCTTCTCCTCTGTAGACTCTCGTGAACCCAAAGCCCGGCTTCGTCCCCCATGGGCTTGCGGGGTGTGTGCTGTGGGGGCTCATGTGTTGCAGGATGCTAGAAGCACCACCACCAGCACTTCAAACACCAACAGGTCACCCTGTGGACAGGTTTCAGCAGAGCTTCCAGATTATGAGAGACAAGGAAGAAAGGCCTAGCAATCTATGTCTGGAAAGTAGCCACGGAGACCCTCTCACCACAGAGCACCGTAGGGTTCATTAGCACAGACACATCATCAGTGATGATTAGCTACTGGAGGTGGTCACCAGGCCGGGAGGTGGAGGGCCAGCGAGGCCAAGGAGGCCTTGAGGAGAAGGACTGACCCACAGCCCTGGGGTGGACATGGGCACACTGGTGATGAGAGGGTGACATGAGGATGGGCAGTGTTTTGGACACATGGTGGTCACGAGTCGCCTGTGGCTTGGGGGGCAGGTATTGATCTGTGTGTACTGACTGCAGACAGTAGTTAGATGGCACCTTGCCCAGCTGACATCTCCCCAGTAGAGCCCAGATGCCAGCCTTTTAAAGTTCCCCAGGCTCCCAGACCATACAGCTCTGTCCGCTGTGTCCACAGGGTCACTCACTCCTTGTAACTCTGTAGGCAACCACCCCACCAGGAGCTTCATAGCTCATTCGTCCTTTGTGTCCTGCAGGAAGGGAGCCCTGGTGGCGCAGTGGGGAAGGGCCTGGCAGTGGTCACATGGTTAGTGGCTCCCGCCCGCCCACTTCTCTGAAGCCGAAAGATGGGCCCGTCCACTCTGTGAGGACCTGCAGCCCAGAAAGCCTGTGGGAAGCTCTGCTCTGTCCCATGCGGTCATGGTCACGGTCACACAAGCACTCCTGGCCCAGGCTCAGGCTGGGCGTTGTCTTCAGGGGCCTAAAGCCCATGAGGGTCAAGTCATCACATACAATAAGGTGGCTGCTCCTCTAACCAAGCCCCAGGCAGCTGGGGAGCTGCAGTATTTGCCATGAGGTAGTGGGGCCTGAACGAGCCCTGCCGGTGCAGTGGATTAAATGTCATGCTGTGAACCAAGAGGTCGGTGGTTTAAACCCACCAGCTGCTCTGAAGGAGAATGAAGAGACAGCCCGACCTGCACAGAGTTCCAGCCCTGGGTCCCTGACGAGGCGGCTCAATGCTGTCCTTCTGGGTCTCTAAGCATGGGAGTGGACTCAGAGGCAGTGGACTGGGCTTGATGTTGGTGGAGAGTCATCTCCCCCCCAAAGGTGACCCCAGTGAGGGATGTTAAGTCCAGCTGGGCACTAAGAGAGGATCCTCCTCTCCCACCAAGACAACGCCGTAACTCTTTCCAAGAGCCCTCAGTGGGAGCACGGCCGGCTGAGGGTGCACACACCTGGGCGCCCCTGTAACCAGCACCCACCTATCAGCATGACAAAGACACCCTCCACCCAGGGGGCTGGACCCACAGGTACAAGCCTGAGGGGTTCCCAGTCACAGAGACCCTGCAGGGCAGGGTGAGCTGTACAGAGGGTCCCGGGCTGCCACCTTGACGTCTGTCTCCTGTGGGGTGGTGGGTGGTGCAGACCCAACCTCTGATTGGGAGTAGAGTGCTTTAACCACTGCACCACGAGGGCTCTGTGTGGTAAATTACTGAGACCTGTATTTCTTACTGGGTGATGTAAGTCAGTCACAAAAGGGCGAGTATATCATAAGATCTCCTCCTTTACCTCTTGATTCCTCTACCTCTTGACTACATCTGTGGAAGGAACCATGGGAAAAGCTCAATATCAGCTGTGAAAACTAGACCAGGAGCTGACTGTGGAACAGACCACCAACTACTCATATGCAAATTCAAGCTGAAGCTGAGGAAAATTAAACCAGACCCACGGAAACCAAAATATGACTTTGAGTCTATCCCACCTGAATTTCAGAACC
>NW_006399754.1:36577303-36579972 GCF_000299155.1 Elephantulus edwardii
AAAGGGACATCATGCTTGGGAGGGTGGAGGGACAGCACAAGAGGGGAAGGCCCTCTATGAGGTGGATTGATTCAGTTACTGGGGTAATCAGGATGGGTGTGTCAGAGGCGGTGCGAGTGACACAGGACAGAGCGGAGTTTAGGGCTGTTGTACATAGGGTCGCTATAAGTTGCAAGTGACTCAATGGCACACAACAACACATCATAAGACGACTATTCTAAAAATCTCAGGAAAGGTTTACATACAGACGCATGCTGAGATGGTGACAGGGCTGGGAATGGAGAGTTGCAGCGAAAAGTAGGGAGCAGATGCCCCCAAGCTGGGGAAAGGGAAAGGCGCCAGTGAGAGCGATCCACATCGTAACTAATTACTCACACTAACTACGTGAACTGGTGTGATCAGGTCCACTGATTCAAGCCGTGGCCACTGCAATTCCTTCCTGTGCTGGGAAAGTTGGACGATAAAGGAAAAGGAGCAAAGAGGAGCCAAAGCTTGTGAATTGTGCTTGACTAAGGGCATTGAATGTCCCAGGGACGACCAGAAGGACAGACAAGCCTGTCTTGAAGGACATGCAGCCAGGGTGCTCCCAGAGTCGAGGACGATGAGACTTGGTCTCATACACTTTGGACACATCGTCAGGGGGGTCCAGTCATTGGAAAGAGGCATCCTGCTGGGAAGGGTGTGGGTCACAGGAAGAACACAGACCCTGAACAAGATGGACTGACTCCACACGCGGGCAGCGTCTCCTTGACTCCAGGCGGGCAGTGTCTCCACACGCGGGCAGCGTCTCCTTGGCTCCACAGGCAAGCATGGGGGTTGACGTGAGATAGCACTCTCGTATTGAGAACAGCCATGATTATTTGAGTTTCCCATTCAATCATCATTATTTTTTTTTTTTACCTCTGATGTCTTAAACTTAGGCCTATTTTTATATATTGTATCTTGTTGTTAGTATGTTCTGTTGAGTCGTCTGTGACCCAGAGACCCTACGTACTGCAGCTCTGAAGCCTGCCCTGCTCTGAGCCAGCCTCAGGGCCTCCAACACACCAACCCCACTGCCCTAGTTACTGTATCAACCCATCTGATCTGGAGTCTTCCTCTCCTGCACTGTCCCTCCACTCTTCTGAGTATGATGTCCTTCCTCCAAGGTCCAGTTCCTCCTGGCCACATGCCCAGAGTATGTAAGATAAAGTTTCAAAATCGTACCCTCTGAGGAGAAACTTGGTTTGACCGTCTCCAGGTCAGACTTATCTGTTTTCTTGGCAGTCCATGGTATGTTCAAGACTCTTCTCCAGCACCACAACTCGAAGGCACCAATTCTTCTATCACTGCTAGCCATTGTCCATCTTTCTGATGCATAGCAAGTAATTATGAAGACTATGGCCTGGATCAGGTGCACCTTAGTCTCTAGACTGACATCATTGCTTCTCAGTACTCTGGAGAGGTCCGTGACAGCAGATTTACCCAGTGCAATTAATCTTTTTCTTTCCTGACTGCTGGTGCCGAGAGTGTTGATTGTGGAGCCGAGCAAGATGTAACTGTCAACAACTGTCATATTTGTTATTGATTTAATTTTTTAAACTAAGGCAAATCTAGCATTGAGAATAAAATCCCACATTTCTTTGACTGGACAGCACATGCAGCAAAGCCCATGCTGGACACCTTCTCCTGGCCTCCCCTAGGGTCGAGGCTTTACTTACAGACAGCAGTGCAGCCCCTGACAAGCTGAATCCCACGTTCCTGTGTGCCCCTCCTGTGGTACCTCAATGCCTCAGAGGTCTTCTGGTCCCTGCACCCAGCCCAACAAGCCTAGACAGGGGGTGGCCAGAGCATGGACACCGCACTGGGCGGCACAGGCACTGGGCACGTGTCCTGTGTCAGCCACAAGCCACACAGGAGATTGGTGACTGTGCCGTCCATGCAGCTGAGATGTCCTCTGCCTCCCTGGCTCACTTGGACACTTGCCTTAGTGCTGCCCCTTTTTAGCCTCTAACATTCCACGGACAGCTGTGCTCTGTCCTGAAGGGTCCCCATGAGCCAGTGTCCATGCGACTGCCATCGGTTTGTGTTAGTGCTTTAACTGTTACGAGCAGGTCACCAGACCCTTCCTACCCTGGAAGTCCTGTGGAAACTCGTCCACCATGGTGGCCTTGCTGGGTTTTGGAGCACCAGTGGCCACCTTCAGCACTGCAGCAGGAGGCCACCATGGTGCAGCCAGAGAGAGAGAAAGGTGGGGAACAAAGCCCAGCAAAATCAACCACCATGGTGCAGTCCGAGACAGACAGGTAGATAACAGAGCCCAGCAAAATCAGCCACCACGGTCCAGCGAGCGAGAGAGAGACAGATGGGGAACAGAGCCCAGTGGGAATCAGCTAACACATTCAGCAGTTAGCATGTGGAAGAAGGAAGAAGCAGGTTTTCCAGGTGAATATCCAGTTCTTTGGGTTGGAGCAACATTTCAGGAAAAACCTCCTCTCTCCACAGAAGCCAGACAGGGCCTGCTGGAGCTGCTATGTGAGATCACTTACAATTCACAGTTCTGGGAAAAACTGCCCTAAATTCATTCCATTTGGGGTGACCCTGGAGGACATTATGCTGAGTGAGGTATCTCAGTCACAAAGGGACAAATGCTATATGGTGCCACTGTTGTAGAATGAGGCTGGCATTGG
>NW_006399754.1:36583387-36586230 GCF_000299155.1 Elephantulus edwardii
ATATGGTTCTTGTTCTTTGCCTTGTTGATGTGATGAATTACATTGATTGTAACAAACTGGTAAAAGGTAATTTCCCAACCTAACGATTCTGGTTGCCTTCCAGCCTTTTAATTTTCCTTAATGCACCTTTGGCAGAGACTGCTGCTTCAAGAATAATAAATAAATACAGACTATTTACAAACCTATTTACAATATTCAGGGCTTCTACTGTACCATCTAAAAATTTAAATAATACTTTCTTCTCATTGCTAAATTTACCTTGGTTTTTTTAAAATCAATATGCAATAAAAATAGCCCAATATGAAGACTTAAGACATGAAGAAAGATCGTGTGATTGTTGAATGAAAAGCCTATATTATCTTCATTCTCTGTCTCATGTGAGGAGACCACCCTTCTTTCTCCCTCAGAGTGGCCGATGGACTTGAACCTTTCACCTTTCTGTTTGTAGCCCAATACACTATGCTCCTTGAACACATATTCCATGAAGCTCAGGGGAACAAGAGCTAACAGGATGCCCTCCAGTTCAGCCAAGGCTCAGCGTAAACAGCCCTAGAAACACAAGGAGTTGGTGCTTCAATGTGTCAGAGAGAAGAAATCGCCGTGGCCTCCCAGGACGATGCTCTCAGCCGGATGATGCTCCCTCCTCGCTTCGACAAACAGCCACCACTGACTCACTAACTCCGTCATTGCCTCCTGGCCAGGCTGTGGTCAGGCCACAGCCCACGACCCACAGAAGAACCTGCCTCGATTTCCCCACAGCACGTGCAACGGAGCCCCGGGCCCTGGCTATCTCCTTTCATTTAGAGTTTTCTCCAGCTCAGGAGCTGGGGTGGTGCAGTGGTTAAGCGCTTGGATACTGAGTCTTGGGTGCTTTGGGCCCAGCCTGCAGCTGGGAGAGAGGCCTGGTGATTTGTTCTGGGAGAGCTGGCAGCCTGGGGCAGCCCGTGGGCAGCACTGCCGGGCACACGGCATCTCCTCCTTCCCAGGGGAGTGACTCGCCCCCCTCCTGGCAGAGGCCTTGTCTTCACATCTGGATCTCACTCTTGGGTGAAGGACTCCAGTTCACACCAAGTCAGGCAGGCGGCTGTCCATGGAGGGGCCTCGTGGCCAACCATCATGGGTTCTGAGCCTACGGGAACTTCTCCTCAGAGGGCTGGGGCTTTGAACCTCCCACCCTTTGGTTGGCAGCCCAGTACATCACACACCACATCCCCAGGGTTCCTCTGGCCAGTGACCAGAAAAGGACATAGAAACAAAGGTCCCGTGTTGGTGACCATGGAAACCACACCTCCTCGGTGGAAGGCTTGGCTTAATCCATTTTTCTAGGAAGTGAGCGCCCCCGCCTCCTATAATTTTCAATATAATATGAAAATACTGCTGGGTGGACTCAAGCCACTGGGTAGTGTAGAGTCAGAGGCAAGTAATATGTGACCTCCCACATGGCATGAAGGACGCTGGGAGGTCGACGGTGTGTCCATGTCCCACTGAAGCCACCAGCGCTCCCCAGAAGTGAGTAGCTGACATCCTGACGGCAGCTCATGGCCATGCCCCACCCCCAACCCACCAGCAGGTTCAGGGAGCAATCCGTGCTTAACCACTGCGCCCCCAGGACGTGCTTGGGGAGCTCCTCGAGGTGCTCAGCTCCCAAACAGCAACAGAGACACAGATCTACTGTCATTTCCAAATCACACTGACCCCAGCCCCCGCCCCTAGCCAGGATCCCGAGGCTGGAAATCCTCCAGGGAGGGATGGGGTGGCGGGTGGACTCCAACTGCTGACCCTTTGGCCTGTGTGCAGCTAAAGCCTCAGACCCTGCAGGCGTGCTCACGGTCCAGGAACAAACACCCCGGCACTTGGTGAGGGACAGTGCTGGGCTGACCGTGAACTTGCTTTCAGGACAAATTTACGCAGACTGTACCCTCTGCTCACATAAGTAAAATACGCCAGGTGAAAATAACACAGGTGGACTCACTAGACACACAGCCATTTTCTACTCTAAAAGCCAGTGTCCTTGGAACGGATACTAATCAATCAAGTCATAAATCCATTAACTGCCTTTGTGGGAGGGCCGTGGGTGAGGTCTGCACACCTGCAGGGACTACAAAGCCTGCTTGTTCCACATGCCCTCCTGTGAACCCACTCAACGCGGGGCCAAGAGAACCCTGCAGAGAACCAACTCCGGTAAAGGACAAGCCCCTGAACTCTGCGCTCCCCACTTCCTCAGAAGCCACCCACCTCAGCCAGCAGCGACTCTGAACTAGCGCAGGGGGTCCCCGATTTGATGTATTCTGGTGATGGTGAACCACGCCTGTGACCACAGTCTGTGCCACTTGGTTGGGGGCACATCTTACCATCAGGAGCGCTGACTCCCTGCCCTGCTTCCACATGCCACATGCGTATTCTCTACTGTTCACTTAGGTTCATAGAATGCATTTATAAAGAAACTAATCAATATAAGCAATTGTCATGAAAACGTTTTAAAGACTGAGGGATACCTACAACCAGGAGAAGATAAAGTAGATGAATGGGATCTTCTAAGAATCAAATCCCTATGCACATCCAAAAACTTCTCCAACAGGGTAAAAAGGGAAGCCACCGACTGGGAAAAAGTATTTGGTAATGATATATCAGATAAGGGACTTATATCCAGAATTTATAAAATATTTGAGCACCACAACAAGATAAAGGTAAATAATCCAGTAGAAAAAATGTGCACAGGATATGAACAGACACTTCACCAAAGAAGACATTCAGATGGCTAACAAGAACATGAAGAAATGTTCAAAATCCCTAGCTCTAAGAGAGATGCAAATTAAAACAACTATGAGATACTATCTCACCCC
>NW_006399754.1:36586960-36589879 GCF_000299155.1 Elephantulus edwardii
AAAAGTGCAACAGTGAATGAATGGAAATCCAAAGTCTCTGTAAATTTTTACTGAAAGTAATAATAAATTTAAATAAATTTTTTTAAAAAAGAAAGACTGAGGGATTTTATTTTGGAAGCCCTCCTGGTGCTGTAGGCTAAGCACTGGGCTGCTTACTCCAAGGTCAGTGGTTCCAAGCCACTAGACAGCCCTCCAAGGGAAGATGCGGCAGGGGGCTCCTGTGAAACGCACGGCCTTGGAAACCATGGGGACAGCTCTTCCCTGTCTCACGTGGTGGCTGAGACTCAGAATGGAACCACAGTGATGGATTTCCCTTTACATATGTAACCTTCTTGGCGCTGTGAGTTGTACTCGACTCAACGGCACCTAACAACAACAACAAAACCTCCTTGGGATTGAGTGACTAGGACAGAACCCCAGTGTAAACTGAGGCCCACAGATTCATGTAAAAATATTTAATTGACAACAGGCAGCCAAGGTTAATTATGGGGTGACCACCAGGAAGTCCCTCTCCGAGGAGTTAGGTGCTGTCACGTTGACCCCAACTCATAGCTACCCCATGAGCGGCAGACAGAAGCCCTGCCCTGTGCTGCACCACGGCCTCCATAATACTGGAGCCACTGTGTGCGCCCGTGCTGGTGAGAGCCTTCCTCTTCTTCACTGCCCCTCCGTCTCTCCAACACTGGCACCGTTTCCCAAAGACTCTGCCCTTGGGAGTAAAGGCACCTAACTTCAGTGCATGCTCATTTATAACTCAGAACAAAGCCTCTCTCCCACGTACTCCTCACTTCTGTTCACTGCCAGATCATATGCAGATCACAGGGAAATGTGAAAATAAATGAGATTTAAAAGCGTAATTACTGGCAATTCCAGAGTAATTTTCAGAAGCCCTGCTTAGGGAAGTGACCCAAACAAGCACTAATTGATTAAAAAGATGCACCTTAGCTTCCAGGCTGATGTTATCATTGACCCTTATTCACAGAGACCCTGTGTGACAGAGGGGGGTGGTCCCGTGGGGTCTCCACACTGTCGTCATCGCAGACCTCCACTCACAGGGACCCCATGTGATGGAGTGGGATGCTCCCATGGGGTCTCCTGGCTGGTGGTCTTCACTGGAACTCAGTCCAGAACTTTCCTCCAGCAGAGTAGCTGGAGTTTCAGTTAGCAGCTGAGCCTTACCCACCCCACAACCAGGGCTCCTTCTAAGCACTTTAACCTGAAGCGAACTTGTTTGCCACAAATCAATTCCTGTTCCCAGAAAACCAGTAGCGCCAAGAACTGCCCCACGGGGTGCCAATGCTCAGGTGGACTTCCACAGCTTCTGGGCAGCAGCTGGCCTGTCCAACCTCCAATCTACCGGTGCTTAACCACTGTGCCACCAGGAATCCTGAATCCCTTACACCTACTGATGTTGAATTTGAATTCACAGCGTTGCGGGCATCACCTTGAAGGACAAGTTCCAGAGCATTTTCCTGCAGTTCTCGATACTGTTCCTGCCTACTTCCTCTGAACTTGACTCCGCCACCAGCACTCGTGGGAGCAGCAGTTGAGAAATCAAGAGAGATGTTCAATAATTCTGTTGTCAAGGACTTCTTTAAAGTGTTGAAGAGCAAGGATGTCACTTTAAGACTAAGGTGTGCCTGCATTGAGCCATGGCATTTTCAACTATCATGTGTACGTGAGAATTGGACAATGAATAGAGAAGGCCAAAGAGAAACCGATTGACCTGCTGGCGAATAATACTGAGCACACTTCAAAAAGAACAAACAGATCTGTGTTGGAAGCACAGCCAGAAATCTCCTTCCAAGCAAGGATGATAAGACTCGTCCCAGACTCTTTGGGCATGTTGTCAGGGTGGCCAGTCCTTGGGAAAGGACATCATGCTGGGAAAGGGAGAAGTGGGGGAGACCCTGCAGGAGGTGGACTGACACAGTGAGTGTATGAAGGGGTGCCAACATGTCGGAGACTGTGAGGCCAGCACAGGACGGCGAAGGTTCCCATCTGCTGCTCACGGGGTCACCTGGGCAGCTCTAATGACCCTTCTAGACTGAAACGTGCACATTGTGCGGCTGTTGTGACGGTGACACCCCGTGACTCCACGTACAGCAGGAGGAGGCAGAAGCTGTGTTGTCCTCACAGTTGTTGCAGTTGGAGCTCATGGTCGCAGTCACTGTAAATCCGTCTGTTGAGGGGCTTCCTCTCTTTGCTGACCTTCCATGTTCCCGAGCTCATGTCCTTCTCCAGGGACCCGCCCCTCCTGATGACAGGTCCAAAGTGAGTGAGACCAAAATCGCACCATCCGTGGCTCCAGGGGCCCGCTGGCTGCGCCTCTTCTAAGACGGATGTGCCGTTAGTCAGGCAGCCTGTCGGAGCGTAGATGGCCTGTCACTCTTCTCAGCACCGTGATTCAAAGTGTCAGCTCTTCTCCGGTCCTGATGCACCGTTCGGCTTCCACTGCGTGTGAGGCCGCTGAAGATACCATGGCTTGGGTCAAGGATGCCTTAATCCTCAAAACTACATCCTGCTCCAGCTAAATATTTGTGTATTTTACAGGATAAGAACGGTGCCCATCATGCAGTCACATAGACAGGACGAAACCCCCGCAGGAGATGCGCTTGAAGATGTGCCCACGTGTGCTAACCAAGCAGCAGCCTCGTCTGTGTGGAAACATGGCAGGGGATGGCCTAGCTGCTGTGTCTCGTCTTTACCTTCTGAGCCGCTGATGGGGTGATAGAAACCCCCAGTCCTTTTCCATTGGCTGTGCTCACAGTGCAGATCTGAACTCCGGAGCCGGACAAAAACCCTCAGACTCTCAGAGAGGGTTCTTTCGTTGAAAAGAATAGAACATGCACCCCGAGAGCATGACCCTTCATCAGACATGCACCCCAAGAGGATGGCCCTTCACAGGACATGCACCCC
>NW_006399754.1:36590515-36612180 GCF_000299155.1 Elephantulus edwardii
ACCCCGAGAGCATGACCCTTCATCAGACATGCACCCTGAGAACATGACCCTTCACAGGACATGCACCCCAAGAGCATGACCCTTCACAGGACATGCACCCCGAGAGCATGACCCTTCACAGGACATGCACCCCGAGAGCATGACCCTTCACAGGACATGCACCCCGAGAGGATGATCCTTAGCCCCATTTTGAGCCTGAAGCTCAACCCCCCTCTACCGTGAGTCAACTGTCAAACCACAGGCAGATCTGTAAGGTGACAGCACCAGGGACGTGCACAGTCCTGAGAGCACACAATAGGGCAGCAGGTGCCCAGGGTCAGTGTGCAGAAAGCTAGAAAGATGAATGGAGACCAGAGTCACAGGGAGGAATTAGGAAGAGCGCCGTACATTACGGGGGTGGTTACCAATGTCATAGAACAAAGTGCATCTGGACAGCTGGACGGGACACCAATCCACTTTGTAAATTTTCATTCAGATCTTAATGAAGAGATAAAAGGGGAAACCCCACCCCCACCTGGCTGTCTTCCAGAAGTCACTGATTCCCAGCTGGACACATCCACAGTTCAGCCACCTTAGCTCCTTACTCTGTGGGCTCCTTGGAGAAAAAGCTGCAAGACACGCCTAATTGATGTCCATCCGCAGTGCAGACAAAGAGTTTCATTTTTCAAAAAGAAAGTGAAACGACCGTGCTGAGAAATCTTTCAGGCATGTCTTGAAATGCATCTGTCTCTGTGGCATTAACAGGCCAAGCTGGTTACAGACGCTCAACCTTGGTCTACTCTTTCTCAGAAAGCCACAGATGGGAATCCAGGAGAATAAATGGAAAGGCAGCTCTTTCATATGAAGCTAAGTCCTCTGAGACGGCCAGAGGCGGGACCTACAGAAGCATTTCTAAAGTGGAAGCCCGGCTCCTGGAGTTTTTAGTGCAGAATCCTCTGGCTTTAAGAAAATGGGGAAATAAAAACAACTATGAGATATCATTTCACCCCAGTCAAAATAGCAAAATTTAACAGAACAGCAAGCAACAAATGCTGGCGAGGTTGTGGAGAAACTGGAACCCTGATTCACTGTTGGTGGGAGTGTAAAATGGTGCAACCCCTGTGGAAAGCAGTATGGCGCTTTCTCAAAAAGTTGCAAATAGAGACACCATTTGACCCAGCAATTCCACTACTGGGAATATACCCTGAAGAGACCATAGCTGACATCCAAGCAGATATATGCACACCCATGTTTATTGCAGCTTTGTTCACAATAGCAAGGAGTTGGAAACAACCTAAGTGCCCATCAACAAACGAATGGCTAGAGAAGCTGTGGTATATTCGCACAATGGAATACTATGCTGCATTAAAAAACAAGGAACTCATGCAATATTATTCAAAATGGTTGACTCTGGAGAACATTATGCTGAGTGAAATATCCCAGTCACAAAAAGACAAATATTACATGATGCCACTGTTGTAGAATGAAACTGTCCTTGGGGTTGGGGAGAGACTGAGTAAGATGGGTTCAATAATGTATACTGCACTGAAACAGAGGAGAGAGAAAACTGTTTAAAAGAGATATATAACTAGGTATTTCTGTCATCACAGGAGACTAGAGCGAGGGCTACATGGTGGAGGGGACCTGGGGGAGGGTTTGTAAAACAATGAAAGAATCTTTTCTTTTACTTTTCCATAATTTCTGGACTCATGTACTTATAACTTGTTAGTCAAATTTGTGTCTTCTAGGTTGCAACACCACCATGATACATCTTCAAGGATATGAACATGTACGGCCAAGCACAATCAATAAGAGTGCATCTAAATTCCAAAATCAATCTCCATAATAGTCTATGTGTTTCCTACTGCCAAAGGGGCCCTTTAGAGTAGTGAGAGAAGACCTTCACCCTGAAACCCACAGCGTCCCTTTTCAGCAGGAAGTAGCTAAGAGAATACGCCATCCCCTTTTCCTTATGACTCAGGGTGAAGTCTCTCTCAGGGAGGAGTGATAGGGAATGGCAAAGGACACACTGACAAAGAAGATTAATCAGAACTGGCTTTGACAAGCACTGTGGCATTTGGACAAGAACAAACTGGGAGGAGGGTAGAGAGAATAGTGCAACAATGAATGAATGGAAACCCAAAATCTCTGTAAATGTTTATGAAAATTAATAAAATATAGAAAAAATAAATGGGGAAATAGATGCACTCTTACGGCTTTCACTAAAAAGCCATCTCGCTGCCGTGGAAGAGGTTCAGCCTCTTGACGGGCCTCCCCTGGGTTTCCGACGCTATAAATGGACCAGGAACAGACCTCCTGGTTCTACAATGGAGCAAGTGGTGGATTCGAACTGCCATAGATGTGCAGTCTTGGTGGTGGACTTACCACCAGCGTTCCCAGGACTCATCATGGCACCGCACCCCAAGGACACCACAGCTGCCGGGTCCATCCTGACCAGGGTGGCGATGAGTCTCCTCCGTGTTGCCGGACATGCCGAGGAGACACGGGATCCAACAAGGCTGCTGTCCATGGCTCTGCTGGGGTTCGAGCGGACACCACGTCACTGCACAACAACAAGCCCAACGCGAGCAGCCAGCCTTGCTGCTTTTCCTGTGGCCTCAAACCAGTGACCCTTAGGCTCACAGCCCAACACTTAACTCACTCGAGCACCAGAGCTCCGTGTAACCCGTTCACCGCGTGTGGGTTCTGACTCGGGCTGACTCTCATTGCGGTTTCACGGCTGTAAACTGCACAGGAGGAGATGACCCCTCTCTCTCCTGCAGAGACCCCCTTTTCTCTCGAAGCTGCAGATGAAGTCAAACCATCAGAGAAACTTGGCCTTTGACTTGGCAGCGCGATCTGCTGTGGGCTGGGCTCCAGAGCTTCCTGGAGATCTGTGGGCCCAGGACGGAGTTCTGGTAGCCCAGTGGGTAAGGACTTGCACTACCAACCCAAAGCTGGGTGGTTCAAATCCACTAGCTCCTTCAAGGGGGACAGCCAGCCAATCTTATCTCGAGCAATTTACAGCTTTTGAAAACCTGCTGGAGGGCCAGCAATGGGCCGGTTCCTCCCAGGGAGCAGGGAATGGACGAGTGAGTGATATCCTGCAGTGCCGATCTCTACCGATTAAAATGAATTATTAGGAAGATTTGTATATCAAACCCAAGACTACTTGCCTGAACACTCCAACATGGTAAAGTGGAAATGCAATAGGCTGAATAGCATTTAGTTGAACTTACATTTAATGAGTGTCGAAAACAAGCAGCTGACAGATACCTGAATTACGTCTGTCACACTGGAGCCAGGCATCTTCCGTCCCCGAGGGGAATCATTGGTCAGGCTGCAAAGGACGGTCAAGTGACACCAGCTGAAAATGTCGAACATATTCACTTGCAAAATTTCGCTAACTTTCAAAAATTGTGTCAGCACGTGTAGCGTGTTCACCACATTCAGTCTTGAAATGTAAAATAAAGAAACAGATGAATGCTTGTTGGCATCAATTCATTAAAAGAAAGGGAACACTTGGAGCAATAGCAGCATCAATTATGAAACAATTTCTAGGAAAATCCTCCTTCAACTCGCCGCACCTTCTGACCATAACATGTGATGGCAGGAGCATTTGTCGTGCAGTGGTGGGCTACTGACCAAAAGGTCGCCGGTTCAAATCCACAGCCATTCCTATGGAGGAGGATACTGCAGTCACTAGGGTTTGTTGTTGCTGTGATGTGTTGTCAAGCCAAAGTGGGCGCAGAGCTGACTCGACGGTGGGCTGTCAGACCCTGTAAGCGGTAGAGGATCATCCAAGTTTCGGCCCATCACGTCTTGGAATTGCAACGCGAGGCTTGAATTTTTTTTTTCAGAGCTCCAAGGTAGGCCTGTGTTTTATTATTAGTATGGAATAATTTAAAGTAGCCTGTCCATTCCCACCCTGACTTCCTGTTGGTCTGACTTACTCAGAACATCTCCTATCCTGGCCCTGCCAGCATCCTGCTCTGCGACGCAGCTTGACTTTCTCTTACAGATGGTATTGCCGCTTTTCCTAAGTGTGAATTCATGGCTCACACTTGTGTAACATGAGCTTCTTGCTCAAGGCCCCTGCATGACAAGCCCAGAGGAGATGCTGAGCATAGTCTAGTACCCAGTGACGAGAAAGAGAGAGGAGAGAGAGAGAGAGAGAGAGACAGAGAGACAGAGAGACAGAGAGAGAGAGAGCAAGCTACAGAATCCTTGCCTCCAAGGAGCAGCCTGGTCTCACCCTGTCCAGGACAAACCTGTTGGTTTTCTTAGCAGTCCATGGTATATTCAATACTCTTCTCCAGCACCACAGCTCAAAGGCATCAATTCTCCTTCTGCCCTCCCTAGTCATTGTCAGCTCTCTGACACATAACAAGTGATTGCAAAGACCATGGCCTGTATCAGATGCACCTTAGTCTCCACACTGACATTGTTCTTCAGTACTTTGGAGAGGTGCCTGACAGCAGACTTTCCCAATGCAATTCATCTTTTCATTTCCTGGCTACTGGTGCCAAGAGTGTTGATTGTGGGATCAAGCAAACTAAAGCTTAACAGTCTCTATCTCTTTATCATCTATCATGATGCTGCCAATTGGCCCAGCGGTGAAAAGCTTTGTTTTCTTGATGTTGAGCTTCAATCCATATGGAAGGCTGTAGTTTTGACCTTCTGCAGCAAGTGCTTCAAATCCTTCTTATAGCTTTCACATAACACAATCAAGTGTTCTGGGATTCCCATTCTTCTCAGAGTCAGCACAGTTTGTTGAGATCCACACAGTCTAACACCTTGGAGGAATATGAACCTGATACTCCATGGACTGCAAGAAGCAAAAATAAGCCTGCCTTGGAGCAAGGGCAGCAGGGCGCTCCGTAGAGGCGAGGAGTGTGGAACTTCATCCCGCATCCTTCGGGCATGCTGTCAAGAGAGGCTAATCCATGGGAAAAGGTGCCAGGCTGGGAAAGGTCAGTGAAGGAGAGGGAGACCCCAAACCACATGGATTGACTGACTGAGCACAGCAGTGGGCTGGAGCGTACCACGGACAGTGCAGATGGCACCAGACAGGGCACGGCTCAGATCTGGGGTCCACGGGGTCGCCACAAGTCGTGGTTGACTCAGAGGCACCACACAACAACAACAAACAACACACAACAGCAGCCACGGGTGTTGACTGCCGACGGTGTCTGATTGTGGTTCTGGTGTGTCTAGGATAAAACTGATGAATGGGACCTTCTGAAGATTAAATCCCTGTGTGTACCACAATCTTCTCCCAACAGAGTGAAGAGAAAACCTACTGACTGGGAAGAAACATTTGGCAATATCATTTCAGACAAGGGTCTCATATCAAAAGTTTACCGAATCCTACAGGGCCTCCACAGGAAAAAGACTGATATCACAATTACAAAATGGGCAAAAGACATGGAATGATGTTTCATAGAGGAAAATATTCGGATGGCCAACAGGCACCTGAAGAAATGCTCAAAATCACTGACAGACAAAAAGAGAGATGCAAATCAAGACCACCATGAAGATACCATTTCATTCCAGTAGCAGTGACAAAGTTTAACAGGACAGTGAGTAATAAATATTGGAGAGGATGTGGTGAGATAGGAACTTTTACACACTGTTGGGATTATAAAATGCTACAACCACTATGGAAGGCAGTTTGGCATTTTGTCAAAAAGGTGAACATAGAAATTCCTTATGCTCCAGCTATTCCACTGCTAGGAAGCTAGCCCAAGAAAAATAGAACTGAGACACAAATGGAGATTAGCACACCAATGTTCATAGCAGGGATACTCACCATCACAGGAACATGGAAACAGCCCAAATGTTCAACCACAGTCGAATGGATGGAGAAAGTGTGGTACATCCACACAATGGAATACTATGCAGCCCGCAGGAGCAACTGTTTTGAAAATGACTCCATAAATTGGGAGAGACTAGAAAGCATTATGCTGAATGAATTCAGTCTCATAAGGACAAATACTACATAAGACCATTATTGTAAAATTAGAAGGATAACAAGTAAAACATATATGGGGATCCATGGGGGGGGAAGGAGTGGGAGCAGAGGGGTGAGGAGGGCAGGGGAGAAATCAAAGAGTTACATAATTTGGTGAGTGGAGGAAGGGGATAAAGGAAATGTGAAAGATCTGGTGGGGATCTGGAAAGATGGGGTAATGGCGGGCATAATTCAATTGAGATTAATTTTATAAAACATAATGAATGGGACTGATTGTATAAAACACAATGTGAATGAAGGACAGTGTGAAATACAATGTAAGTGAATTTTGTATGTAAACCAATATTAAAATTTTTTTAATAGACCTATGCTCAGTCACTAAAAATAAGGCAGCTGATAATGCTGTTATTTATTAAGATTTTATGGAATAAATGTCATTATATCAGAGAGCTCAAGAGGCTCAAGAGGGTCAAGGACTGCAGCCTTCAGTATGGACTGAGGCTCAATGTCAAGAAGACAAAGATTCTCACCACTGGACCAATTGGCAGCATCAGGATGGATGGTGAAGAGATTGAGATTGTTCACAGCTTCAGTTTGCTCGGCTCCACAGTCAACACTCTTGACACCAGCAGCCAGGAAATAAAAAAAACGTATTGCGATGGGAAAATCTGCTGTTAGGGACCTCTCTAAAGTACTCAGGAGCAACAGTGTCTCTCTGGAGACTAAGGTGCGCCTGATACAGGCCATGGTTTTTGCAATAATTTGTTATGCATCAGAGAGTTGGACAATGACTAGGGAGGATAGAAGGAGAATTGACGCCTTTGAGCTGTGGTGCTGGAGAAGAGTATTGAATGTACCACGGACTGCCAAGAAAACAAACATCCATCCTACAGAGGGTTAAACCAGGCTACTCCTTGGAGGCAAGGATTTGGGGTTTCGTCTGACATACTTTGGACATGTTGTGAGGAGAGACAGGTCCTTGGAGAGGGACATCATGCTTGGTAGAGTAGAAGGACAGCGCAGGAGGGGAAGACCCTCTATGAGGTGGATTGATTCAGTGACTGGGGTAATCGGGATGGGTGTGTCAGAGGCAATGAGATTGGCACAGGAATAGAGCAGGATTTAGGGCTGTTGTATATAGGGTCGCTATGAGTCGCAAACGACTAGACGGCACATAACAACAACAACAACAATCAGAGAGCTGAACAATAACTAAGGATGACAAAAGAAGAATTGAAGCCTTTGAATTGTGGTGCTCGAGAAGAATCTTGAACATACCATGGACCACTAAGAAAACAAATAGGTCTGTCTTGGAGAGGGTAAAACCACGCTTCTCCTCGGAAGCTAGGATTCTGAAGCTCTGTCACATACTTTGGGCACATGGCCAGGAGAGACCAGTCCTTTGAGAAGGGCATCATGCTCAGAAGGGGGAACTGACAGCAGAGGAGAGGAAGACCCCAGATGAGATGGATTGATACAGTGACTGGGGCAATGAGGGTTATTGTGTCAGAATGAGCGAGACTGGGTCAGGACAGGGCAGGATTCAGAACTGCTGTACTGAATAAGGTCACTATAGGTCTCAGACAACTCATGACACATAATAACAAGAAAAGTTACACTTGAGCAATTTTCAACTATACTTAGCATGTTATCCTATCAATAAAATTTATAATAAACAATACTAAGTTTCCTGTATGGCCTAGCACAGGGGGAGGTCCAGAGGAGAGGGGACACTACAGTTATCACAAGGGGTCACACTACTCCTGATGACTTCATGCTTACTACGAGTCATTTATGTCCTGGTACAGGAGCAAGGCCCCGGGTAGGAGGACACCATGAACCACTATGCACAGTGAGCTATGCACTACACGCACTGTGAACCTACCACTTAAGCCAGTGCCTACATGCTGAAGTCTGCTTTCTCCTTGGTTTTCTTAATAAGAACAGTGCCTTAGTGTCCTTGTTACTCCCTCACGATGCATCTGGATACTGCAGGCCCACCCTGCTGTGGCGTGCCCACTCAGAACAGCTCTTGCTGACCGTCCTTCACCGCACAGGTAAGCCTGTTATTACTGCTCCTTTGTTTTTTTTAAATCATGTGGAGAATTTTATTAAGACCTGATTCTGTTGACAATACCCTAAGTGGTGTTGAGTTTTTCTGTCAAGACGTATATAATGTCTGACTTCGAATTGGCTGCCTTTGATGAGAAATGTCTGTATTTATTAATTCACCGACAAAGACCAGAGGGTACAATGGTTAAATACTCAGCTGCTAATCAAAATAGTGATGCTTGGAGCCCACCCAGCGGGTCCGAGGGCCAGGAGCTGGGGACCTGCTTCCATAAAAACCAGCAGTCCCTCTGTGGCACGAGTTCATTATGAGTAATGGCTCCGTGGCACCTGCATCAGCTTTAACTCACGGGGCTGTGGTATGGTGATACACTGGTTCTTCCTTTTTATTCCATTTATGAGCTGAAATGTTCTAGATGGATCTCTCTTGTTTATTATCTAGTTACATGGTGTTTTAGTTCATGTAGAGAAAGTCTACACATGCTTGAATAACTTTACTTTTTTTAAAATTTTCTACAAAATTTAAATACATTGTTTTTAAGAACAAATTCTTTCAATTTCTCTCACCTCCCACCCATCAAATTGTACAACCCCATGATTAATCCCCTCCTCCCCCTGCACATCCTCATTCCTCTGGTTCCAACCTCCCCCACCCCTCTTGGATCCTTATACTCATTCTACAATAATGGTTTTATGCTGAGTTAGTTCACGCAGCATAATGATTTCCAGTCCCTACCAAGTTAGGTAATAATTTACAGAATCATTGCTCCTGAGTGTTGCATAGTATTCCATTGTGTGAATGTACCATAATTTCTTAATCCATTCATTTGTGGTTGGACATTTGGGCTGTTTCCATGTTCTTGCAATGATGAATAATGCTGTTATGAACATTGGTGTACAAATCTCAGTTTGTGTCTCAGTTCTCTTTTTCTCAGGATAAATTCTAAGTAGTGGAATAGCTGGGTCATATGTAATTTCTATGTTCAGCTTTTTGAGGAAGTGCCAAACGGCCTTCCAGAATGGTCATACTATTTTACAGTCCCACCAACAATGTATAGGAGTTCCATTTGAGAATGAAAGCCACTATTAAAGATAAGGAAGGGCATTACATATTGATTAAAGTCACAACATATCAAGAAGACATAACCTTGGTCAACATTTATGCACCAAATGACAGACCTGCAAAATACATAAAACAGTGGTTAACCACATTGAAGAGAGAAATAGAGAGCACCACAATAGTGGTAGGAGATACCAACACACCACTATTACCAAAGGACAGGTCAACTCAAAAGAAACTCAACAAAAATGCAGAAGATCTAAACCATACAATCAACCAATTCGAACTTGTGGGTGTATTCTGAGTACTGCACCCATCTCAAACTCAGTTCACTTTCTTCACAAGTGCACATGGTACATTCTCCAGAACTGATCATATATTAGGACACAAATCAAGCCTCAACAGATTCTTTTAAAAATTGAAATGATACAAAGTATTTTCTCAGACCACAATGCCATAAAACTATAAATTAACCACAGAAGAATAAAGCTTACAAAACCACCCATGTGAAAACTAAATAACTCTGCTAGAATATGATTGAGTTATAACTGAAATGAAAAAGTTCTTTGAAACAAATGATAATGAAAATACAACTTAACAGAACCTCTGGGACACAGCTAAGGCAGTCCTCAGGGGGCACTTCATAGCAATAGGAACACACATAAAAAAGGAAGAAAGAAAAAGAATCAATGATCTAACTCAACACCTTCAACAACTAGAAAGACCAACAATTATCCTACAATCTCTAGAAGAAAAAAAATTATTAAGGACAAGAGATGAAACCAATGAGGTAGAAAATAGAAAAACAGTTGAAACCATCAATAAGACCAGAGCTGGTTTTTCAAAAGGGTCAATAAAATTGACAACCCACTGGCAAATTTAACAAAAGAAAACAAAAAAGAAAAGACACAGATAACTTGATTAAGAAATTACAGAGGTGACATCACAACAGAACCAGAGGAAATTAAATCGATAAAATCAGAATACTATAAAAAAAAAACTATACTCTGATAAATTTGAAAATCTACAGGAAATGGAAAAATTCCTTGAATCTCACCCCCTGCTCAGATTTACAAGGACATATATAGAACACTTGAACAGACTCATCACAAGAGAAGAAATTGAAAAGGTCATAAAAAGGCTTCCCCATAAGAAAAGTCCTGGACCAGATGGCTCCACAGCTGAATTCTACCAAACATTCAGAGATGACTTAGCACCCACTCTACTTAAATTATTTCAAAAAATGGAAAAGAAGAAACACTTTCATAGTCATTCTATGAAGCAACCATAACCCTAATACCAAAACCAGGCAAAGATAACATCAAGAAAGAAAACTACAGACCAATATCTATCATTAATGTAGATGTAAAAATCCTTAATAAAATCCTAGCCAATAGAATCCAAAAGCACATCAAAAAAATAATTCAACATGACCAAGTGGGATTCATAACAGGTATTCAAAGATGGTTCAACATAAGAAAAACAATCAACGTAATTCACTATATTAACAGAAAAATTAACAAGAACCATATGACCTTAGCAATTGATGCAAAAAAAGGCATTTGACAAAATCCAACACCACTTCCTGATAAAGACACTCAGCAAAATTGGAAAAGAAGGAAATTTCCTCAACATAGTGAAAAGAATATATGTAAAACCAAGAGCCAACATCATTGTCAATGGAGAAAGACTAAAAACATTTTCCTTGCAAAAAGAGACCAGACAAAGATGCCCACTGTTACCACTTCTTTTTTATAT
Organism: Elephantulus edwardii; assembly: GCF_000299155.1. Lineage (NCBI taxonomy): Eukaryota > Metazoa > Chordata > Mammalia > Macroscelidea > Macroscelididae > Elephantulus > Elephantulus edwardii. The sequence continues at coordinate 36,601,357 of NW_006399754.1, forward strand.
TGTATTGGAAGTGCTTGCTAGGGCAATATGACAAGAGAAGGAAATAAAAAGCATCCAGATTGGCAAAGAGATGGTTAAACTGTCACTATATGCAGATGATATGATAGTGTACACAGAAAACATCAATGACTCAACAACAACAAACAACTGTTAGAGTTAATAGGCCAGTTTAGTAGAGTGGCAGCATTTAAGATCAATATCCAAACATTAGTGGGAGTCCTCTACAGTAACAAAGAGAACTCAGAGAAGGAAATCAAGAAAGCAGTACCATTTACAATAGCCAACCACAAATTGAGATACTTGGGAGTGAATCAAACTAGAGATACTAAAGACCTTTACAAAGAAAACTACATAGCATTTTTTCAGGACACATTAAAGGACCTAAAGAAATGAAAAAATGTGCCCTATTCATAGATAGGAAGAATCAATATTGTGAAATGACAATCCTACCAAAAGCAAAATACATGTTCAATACAATCCCAGTCCAGATACCAAATTCATTTTTCAAGGAGATTGAAAGGGAAATTATCAAATTTCTTTGGAGAGGCAAGAGACTCCAAATAAGCAAAACACGTCTGAGAAACAAAAATGAGATTGGAAGCATAGTACTCTCTGACCTCAAAACCTACTACACAGCAGTATTAACCAAAACAGCATGGTACTGGTACAATGACAGGCACATAGGCCAATGGAACAGAATTGAGAACCCAGAAATAGACCCAGCTATGTATGGTCAACTGATAATCTGACAAGGAAATCAAAGCTATCAAATGGGGAAATGATAACCTCTTCAACAGATGGTGCTGGCAAAACTGGACTGCTACCTGCAGAAAGCTAAAACAGGATCCACATCTCACACTATACACAAATCAACTCATGGTGGATCAGAGATCGGTGAGTAAAGCCCAAAACTATAACATTCATAAAAGACAAACTGGGATCAAGCTTAGAAGCTAGTCCAATGTATACAGAGACTTCCAAATACAACCAGAAATGCACAATCTGAAGAGAATATAATTGAAGCATGGGACCTTCTAAAGATTAATCCCATGTGTGCATCAAAAACTTTTTCCAACAGGACAAAAAGAAAACCTACAGACTGAGCATTATGCAGATGACACAACCCTGCTTGGGGAAAATGAGGAGGACCTGAAGCGCTTGCTGCAGAGGGTCAGGGACTGCAGCCTACAATATGGATTGAGGCTCAATGTCAAGAAGACAAAGATTCTCACCACTGGACCAATTGGCAGCATCAGGACGGATGGTGAAGAGATTGAGATTGCTCACAGCTTTAGTTTGCTTGGCTCCACAGTCAACACTCTTGGCACCAGCAGCCAGGAAATTAAAAGGCGCATTGCTGTGGGAAAGTCTGCTGTTCGGAACCTCTCCAGAGTACTGAAGAGCAATGGTGTGTCTCTGGAGACTAAGGTGCATCTATTACAGGCCATAGTCTTTGCTATTACTTGTTATGCATCTGAGAGTTGGACAATGACTAGGAAGGATAGAAGGAGAATTGATGCCTTTGAGCTGTGGTGCTGGAGAAGAGTTTTGAGAGTACCATGGACTGCTAGGAAAACAAACAGATTCATCCTGGAAAGGGTTAAACCGGGTGGCTTCTTGGAGGCAAGGATTCTGAGGCTCCATCTAACATACTTTGGACATGTTGTGAGGAGAGACCGGTCCTTGAAGAAGGACATCATGCTTGGGAGGGTGGAGGGACAGCGCAGGAGGGGAAGGCCCTCTATGAGGTGGATTGATTCAGTAATTGGGATGGGTGTGTCAGAGACAGTGCGATTGGCACAGGACAGAGCAGAGTTTAGGGCTGTTGTACATAGGGTCGCTATGAGTCACAAGCAACTCGACGGCACATAACAACAACAACAACAATGCCATCTCAGACAAGAGTCTTATAACAAAAGTTTACAGAATACCCTTGGGCATCCACAGGAAAAAGACTGATAAGCCAATTACAAAATAGGCAAAAGACATGGAAAGAATTTTCACAGAGGAAGATATTAGAATTGAACAATTTTTAAAGTAATTAATTTGTTCTCTGTTTTGCTCCAAAGCAGATTTGTTTTTCTTCTTTATAAAATACCATCTATCACAGAATTCATTAATGCAAACATTCTAGATAGGTTTCAATCCATTGCAGTTATTCTCAATAATTCTCAAGCTGGGCTTCCCATTGACTTTGACCAGTGGGAGGCTCCTCACCTTGGCTCTGGATTCCTTCCGGCATATGCCCAGCACTCCTGGACTCCTCCCTAGGCGTGACATGTGCTCCATAACCATCCACATTTCTCTCCTGAGACCTAGAACTTGACATTTCCCTCAGAAGCTCTGGTTTCCCCCGCAGAAAATTGGAACTCGAGACCATGGTGGAGGCAGGAAAGACAGACACTGCCACTGTGCTGGCGGTTGTCTGTAGATGACTTTAATAGAGAAATGGCTATATTGATGATTCGGTAATGATGGAAAGACAGAGATAAATGGTTGGGTCAGTGGGTAAGGGGTAGAGGTGGACAAGGGGGAGAGAGCTCTGTAGGTAACAGATCTGTAATGGTGGAGAAATAGACACAAAACTCAATAGAGAAAACCAACCACTCTCTTCTTTTCAATGAAATTGCATGTTTCTAGGTTCCCGCTCATAATTACCCTGTGTATAACAGAAAGATACACTGCTCCACCACGTACAGACCACACAGTCCCAGGAAGACCCAGCTCCACCCTGTACCAACTTCACAGTCCCAGCTGTCTGTCAGTCCATCTTGTTGGGGGTCTTCCTCTGTTTCACTAACCTACCCTAGCAGGAATGATATCCTTGCTGAAGAATACTGCTCCCTCCTGATAATATGTCCAAAGTATTTGAAACAAAGTCATTGTCCAGCTTTGGAATGTTTACGAATCAATGGAAAACACCATGGGTCGGTCAGGCATCCTTGTCCACAATGGCATCTTTGCTCCTTAACACCAAAAAAAGATGAAAGTGTAGTCCCATATAGTTCAAATCCTTCATGAGTTCATATTGATAGTTTAAATTAAGATTGAACACTACCTAACTTTTAGTAAATTCTAATATCTTAAAACAGTATCTTCTTTCCCTTATACTGAGAATAAGGAAGACCACAGAAGAACTGGTACCTTTGATTTACAGTGTTGGCAGAGAATACTGCGTATAGCACAGATTGCCTGCCGGGAGAACAAACCAGTCTGTCCTGCAAGAAGTGAAGCCAAAGTGCTCCTTAGACGTGAACACAGTCAGGTTTTGTCTCAGGTGATTTAGACACGTTCCCAGGAGGGGCCAGTCCTCGGGGAGGACCATCACACGTGCGTGGCAGAGCCGGCCCACAGCCAGGGGAAGGCCCTCACTGAGGCGGGTTGATGAGGCTCTGCCCGTGAGGTGGGCGCAGCCCTGCAGGGTTTGTTCTGTGGAAGGAGTTGCACAGACTCAACAGGACACAATCCTTGTACTGAAGGACCCTGGCCTCGGTAGAACTCAGTAGTCCACAATGAGCCATCTTCTGGTCCCTGGTTTCACCTCTGTGAGCATCTCTGTGCCCATCGCTGGCTGGAGGCAGCAGAGCAGAGGACAGGGCTGCTCGCAGGGTGGTCTCGCATGCATACCCGCAGGGCCGAGGAGGTGTGAGGGGTCCTTGTGGGCCTGATGGGCAGCCCCCATCCACTGTGCCACTGGACTTTACTTAAAAATGACCTTATTTTGGGACATCAGACTTTTGGAATAGAATATAATCATCTGAAAGGTAGAAAGAGCATCCAGAGACATATAACAGAAGTGGGTGGCACATTGCTGTCAGACAGGGTGCCCGGACTGAAAAACGGTCCCATCCTGAAAGAAAATGGGTGTGAAGAGGCAGAGGAGACAGAGTGCTCTCCAGCTGGATTCAAATGCAGTTCAGCAGGCGGCCTTTGGAATTGAGCATTTCTCAAAGGTCTCTGGGTTTCAGTCATTTAATCTCGTAATTCTTGTTTTTAAATGCTTGAAATTGCACACTGTTGGAATGTACACATGCACACAGGGAGGAACCCTTTTCTAGAGCACTGTCCTTCCACTGCTGGTGCCCGCAGGCCTCGTCATTTTACCACATGCAGCTTTCATGTGCTTCAGTCCTAGAAGCACAGGTCAGTGGCAGTCCTGCTCCCAGCAGCCCTCTCTGCTCCACGGTCCCAACCCATGTGCTCACTTCATGTCACGTTCTGGGGGTTATTTTAATATTTCAAGCTTTTCCACAAGGCTAGTAACCATACATTTAATAAACTTAGAGTAAATATAACTTTAATATTACCTGTAAACCCAAAATTCCTGTGATTTGCTTTTAATGAGGAGATTTACCTTCTTGAAATAGTCTGCAACAAAATCATACTATCTCCCAAAATGTATAGGTAACATTTTCATGAGTTTCTCGTTGTATTTCTCCTCTGCTAAGCATAGCACCATGGGAGTGTGCCCTTTTTCAATATTATTTTGGAAAAAGATGTGTAACTTCAGAAATCTGACATGGGGTCACTATAAGCTGGATCAACAGGATGGTAATGGGGGTTTGGTTTATTCTAGAAGTTACACTATCACTCATTCCAAAGTTAGAAAATGTTATGTGCCATCAAGTTTCCTAAAGCTCACAGCAACTCTATGTACAACAGCTCTGAACCCTGCTCTATCCTGAGCCAACCTCATTGTCTCTGACATACCGCTCTCTATTATCCCAATCACTAAGTCAATCCATCTCATTGGGGGACTTCCTCTCCTGCACTGTCCCTCCATCCTCCCAAGCATGACGTCCCTCTCCAAGGACTGGTCTCACCTGGCAACATGCCTAAAGTATGCCTGACGAAGCTTCAGAATCCTTGACTCCACGGAGCAGTCTGGTTTCACCCTCTCCAGGCTGAACCTGTTTTGTTCTCCTTGCAGTCCATGGTATACTCAATGCTCTTCTCCAGCACCACAGCTCAAAGGCATCAATTCTTCTATCATCCATAGTCATGGTCCAGCTTTCTGATGCAAGTAATTGCGGAGACCATGGCTCATATCAGGTGCACCTTAGTCTCTAGACTCACACTGTTGCTCAGTACTCTGGAGAGGTCCCTGACAGGAGATTTTCCCAATGCGATTGGTCTTTTGATTTCCTGGCTTCTGGTACCAAGAGTGTTGACTGTGGAGCCAAGCAAACTAAAGCTGTTAACAATCTCAATCTCTTCCCCATTTATCATGATGCTGCCCATCGCCCACTGGTGAGAATCTTTGCTTTATTGACGCTGAGCTTCAATCCATAATGAAGGCTGCAGACCTTGACCTTCTGCAGCAAATGCCTCGGGTCTTCCTCAATTTTAGCAAGCAAGGTTGTGTCATCTGCATAACACAGGTTGTTGATGAGTCTTACTCCAATCCTGATGCCACATTCCTCCTCATAGAGTCCAGCCTCCCAAATTATCTGTTCTGCATATAAATTGAAAAGATATGAAGATAGGACACATCTCTAAACTACACCCTTCCCGATTTTGAACCATGCAGTGTTTTCTTGCTCTGTTCTGATGACTGCCTTCTGGTTTGAGTATAGTTTTTGCATTAGCATGATCAAGTGTTCTGGGATTCCCATTCTTTTCAGAGTTAGCCACAGTTTGTTATGATCCACACAGTCAAATGCCTTTGCATAGTGAAAATAAAAACATTTTCTTAATGGAAAAAAGACATCACTATTTTCTGATCTAATAGCTTTCCCAAATTCTGAGCAACATTAAATAAAGATAGGTTTTTGTTACTAAATAAATCTGTGTATAAATAACCTTTCATACACACATATACACTCATAAACCCTAACTCAAAATCTTAGCTCCACGTCTTCATTTAAACTGAATGCCAATGACTTCAAGAGCCATGGTAGCACAGAGGTTAATGCATTTGGCTGCAAAGGAAAAGGTAAGTGGTTCAAGCCCACAAGCAGCGCCAAGGGGGAAGATGAGGCGGCCGGCTTCCATAAAGATCCGGCCGCGGGAACCGTACGGGGCAGAGCTCTGTCCTACAGGCCCCGCTGAGCCGGAATCCACTGGGCAGCATGGAATCTGCAGGTCAGTGACTTATTAAAGACAGTTTAAAAAGAGTTACATGAAATTACTTCTGAACTAGGTAATTTTCAAATGAATACAATTAAGAAAAAGAGTTTGAATTGCAGGTTTTACCAGAGAGTCAAAGGCAAATCAATTACAAACTAAATTGTTTGTCCATGATTTAAAAGCAAAACATCCACAAGCAGATCACTGAGGTTGAGTCAATTTATTGTGACAATTTTAAAATAACACAACTACGTGAGTCACAGGGCTGTAACTAAGCCTTGCTCCAGTGACAGGGAAAGCTCTCAGATACGTTCGCTGTTTCCTACGGTCAACTTTATTTTGAACACAGAAAGCATACATTCCGTCACTTATCACAAAAGACCTGAAGCAAATACATCCTCAGCCTTTGATGTGATGGTCTGCGTGTGGGGGATAAAGGGAATGTCGGTGTCTACTTCTCCACAAAAACCCTATTCAGGGAGGTGAAAGGCACACCGGTGTGATCTGTCCTTCAAACACTCTGCAGTAAGCAAGATGGTGGCCAGGAAGTGCTCCTTGAACCCCTGGAATGCGCTGGGACCGCAGGGTCCCTCTGTACCCAAGAGCCAGAGTCCACGCTCCAGCTGGCCCCCTTCATTGGTGGATTTGGGACATCTGCTGATTCCTGAGACGTAAATAGAGCCGGGTTATGGGAAAGTGCCTCTAGACGTGACATTTGCATTTTCTGTGCATGCAGCTGCATGCTGCTCCAGATGGATGGCTGCTCCAGCGGGGGTGTGAGGAGCTCATGTGAGCAGCCCCCGTGCTCAGACTCCCTGGACCCCCGAGGGACAGAGCAGAGCCACGGTCTCCGAGGCGGGCTCTTTCCAGCGGTCACATCCTCCTCCCACGGACCAGTGGTGGGCGGCAATGACGTGGCAGGGGCACTGGTTCAGGAAACGTGGAGGCATGTCCGTTCCCTGCCTTCCTCACTGCTTCCCAGAGCCCCAGTGACACAAACAGCTAAGGCGCTCACCTGCCAACTCAGACTGGTGGTTCAAGGCCCCCCAGAGGTTCCTCAGAAGAGGCGTGGCAATCGACCCCCACACAATCCATGAGGCACACTCTGCCCTGACTTACAGGGGGAATCGCCTGACAGCACTGGGCTGACTGCCTCCCAGGCTCTCCTGTGTTGACAGGCTTCCTCAAGCCCTGATGTTTATCGAAATCACCTAAGTCTCTCATGTCTTTGTCGCTAGTGAGTGGGTCTGACCACAGCCCCCTGAAGGGCAGGTTGGCCCCCATCTTCACAGGGCAGATCGCCTCAGCTGTCTACCTTAGAGTGGCTGAGTGGTCTCCCACCACCATCCTTCCAGCTACAGCTCAGCACTGACCCCAGTGCCCCAGGGCTCACTGGCTACACATTAACCAAAACCCAGTGTTGTTGAGTCAATTCCGCCCGGCAACCTCCATCAGCTCAGGACCCAGTGTTTCACTGGAGCAGGCTGCACATCTCCCAGGAGTGACCGTGGGACTTGAACCATGACCCTTATGCTTAGTGGCCCTTACACAGTGTTGTTGTTATGCACCACTGAGTTGGAACTGACTCATAGCTGACCATCCAGCACATTTTCAGAGGCTGTAAATCAACCAAGAGGAACCTGCCCACTGCTGTCCCTTAGAGTAGTAGCTGGTGGATTCAAACCACTTGCCATTGGGTTGGCTGCACCACTCTTTACCACAGAGCTACCAGGGATTGGCCACAATTAGATGTCAAATCCTAGTTAGAGCTTGTCCCAAAGCATCAGGCTTGTACCTGAGTAAAAGGCGAAGGCAGGGGCGAGATGCCCTCCTTTGCTGCAGCCCTTTGCTTACCCTAAGGCCACAAGCTTTGAGCACAGCCTGGTGGAAGTCAGAAGGTCAAGTCTTGTACCGAAGTCCTGGACTTAGACTGAAATCCTGACCAAATTATTGAGGAGCAATGATGTCAGTTTGAGGGTTAAGGTGTGCCTGAGTCAGGTCATGGTCTTTTCAATCTCTTGCTCTGCATTTGAGAGCTGGACAATGAATAAGGATGACAGAAGAACTGATGTCTTTGAGCAGTGGTGTTGGAGAAGAGTGTTGATCATCCCATGGACGGCCAAGAGAACAGATATGTCCTGGAGAAGGTGCAGCCAGAGTGCTTTTTTGAGGCAAAGATGATAAAAATGTTGTCTCATGTTTTTTTTTGCAAGTTGCTAGGAGAGGCTTCCCCTTCAAGAGGGACCTCATGCCGGCAAAGGAGAGGGAGGCCCTCAGCCAGGAGGACTGACACAGGGACTGTCAGAGACAAGAGGATGGTGCGGGACAGGACAGGGTTCAGATCTGTCGCTCACAGAGTTGCTATGAGTCACACTCGACTTGATGGCACCTAACAACAGTGAGAAATGCAAACACAACATGGAAATAAAAATGGTGACCACATGATCCGATTACCGTCATGACTTCTTTGCACATTCACTCCAAAAAAGGGGCCATGGCCTTCCAGCCCGCAGGCTGCACATCCGTGACCACTGCCTGTTGATAAAGTCTTCCCATCCGCAAAGGCAGGCCCAGAACCTACCAAGCTGCATTCTCACCCCCCTCCTCCCAGGCCCTGCTGTTAGGGGTCTTCAAATTGACTCAGCCTCTAAAACCCGCCAGAGGGTCAGCTACGGGTCGGTTCCCACTCTGCATATACAACAACAACAACAACAACAACGTGTACAACAGACAGACTAAAACATCGTCCAGCCCTGCAGCACCTCACAGCCTCTCCCGCGCTGAGCCCCATTGCTGCGTCAATCCACCTCCACCCCTGGAGCTCACTCATTTACTTCTACCTCTGTATTTGCTTAATTCTAGATATTCCACGAGATGCTTTGGTGGAGCAGCGGGCTAACTGTTAGGCCGCTCACCAAAGGCTCACAATTTGAACTCACCAGCCATCCGTTGGGAGAAAGAGGCGGCCTTCTGCTCCCACTAGATGTACAGCCCGTTGAGTGGCAGTTCTCAGCAGGGAGCGGTTTTGCATTGGGGTATTTCCGTAACTGGATCCGCACTAGCTGCCTGTCCTTTGGTCTCTCTGGTGGCCTAGTGTAAGCAGCTGTGCTGCCATCACAGGGACACAGATCGAATCCACCAGCCACTCCATGCGAGAGAGATGAGCACTCGCCGTGCACGTGACCTACTGCCTCTGAATACCCGCTGTGGGTCAGCCCGGGGCCAGCTCTGCCCGGATGGCTCGCCATGGTCACGGCATGTTCTCAAGTTCCGGCCACAGTGTAGTGAGTGCTGCTCTGAGCATCTGTCTGTCTGAGCTCTCACCTCATAGCCTTTGGGATATACACGTCTTCATCTTCATCGTTGAGCCGTTTTCAGAGGCTGTAAACCACATGTGTGGTTATTGTCCATCTTCCTGCAGTAGAGCAGCTGCTGGATCCAAACCACTGGCCTTTGGGTTGGTGGCTCAACTCCTTATCCCCTAGACTACCAGCTATATAAACAGGATGTGTACGTAGGAGTGGAATTTCTGCGTCATAGAGCTCTGCTAACCAAAGGTTCTAACCCACTTGTCTCTTTTTGGATTTACAGCCTTGCAAACCCAGTGAAGTTCTGCCATCACCCACAGAACTGGCTCGTGGCCGGGGGGTGGGGGTGGGGATGCAAACTGTTTAATTTTTTAAATCAGCACCCTGTTCTGCACAACAGCTGCACCATCGCCATCTGCACCAGGAGCAGGTGAGGGTCCCGCCCGTCCACACCTTCTCCAACACCTGCCCCTTCCTTCTTTGTGGCTGACAGCTCTCCGGGTGAGGCGGCATGTCATTGGGCTTTGAGGCGGGGTCAGGCTCTGAAGAACGCCATTCCTGGTAGAGCATCAGCGACCAAATGAGACGACCTTTACCAGGACGGGCTGACACAGTGGGTGCGTCGGTGGGCACGGGCCCAGAGTGACTGAGGGCGGTGCAGGACGAGGCCGTGCTGGGTTCTGCTGTGTCCAGGCGTCCAGCGTGGGAGCTGCCTCAAGGACATCGACCAGCAACAGTGACCAACGAAGAAGCCCATGTGGGCAGTGCATGTGTGCTGGGCTGCGAGTGGAAACACGGTGGGACGATTCCAGTGACGTGCGGTAGCTGTGTGCACTGGTATTTGTACATAAGTCTGCACCTCTGAAGGAAGAAAAGCTTGTTTGGCTCCACAATCAACACTCTTGGCACCAGCAGCCAGGATATTAAAAGACGTATTGCCATGGGAAAGTCTGCTGTCAGGGACCTCTCCAAAATACTGAAGGGCAATGATGTCAGTCTGGAGACCAACGTGTGCCTAATCTAGGCCACAGTCTTCACAATTACATGCTATGTGTCAGACAGGTGGACAATGACTAAGGACAATAGAAGAATTGATGCCTTTGAGCTGTGGTGCTGGAGAAGAGTGTTGAATGTACCATGGACTGCTAGGAAAACAAACAGCTTTGTCCTGGAGAGGGTGACATCAGGCTGCTCCCTGGAGTCAAGGATTCTGAGGCTTCATCTGACATACTTTGGACACGTAGCAAGGAGGGACCAGTCCTTGAAGAGGGACGTTATGCTTGGAAGCGTGGAGGGACAGCACAGGAGAGGAAGACCCTTGATGATATTAACTTGGTGACTAGGCAATGGGGGTCTATGTCAGAGACAATAAGGTTGGCTCAGGATAAGACGGGGTTCAGAGCTGTGGTACACAGGGTCGCTACGAGTCACAAGCAACTTGACAACA